>NW_028277175.1:25890000-26215416 GCF_051122295.1 Plectrocnemia conspersa
ATAAATTATTCGATATTTATCATTTCCATTCATTGATAAGTATAATGTAAATAACTGAAAATAGTTGTAAATATTATTTTTTCATCACTAGAGCGCGATTGGTGGTTTTAAAAACAATAAGCGTTCCTTGTACATCCTGTATATCAATCTGGAGGCAAGCATGTATAAATAATAACATACACACACTCAACATCAAATCACACAACGTTGCTGCAGCGCGACGCTGCACGTGGTCATCGCGCCGGCAAAGTCGTCGCTTGCGCACGTGTTGTGGCGACGCCCGCGTATCGCAGCCTAGCTGGGCGAGGATTATGCACATTGGCAACACGTTGCGAGCCTAATCGATAAATGCGTGTGCGGTTTCCCAGAACTCCCGACGGCATTACGGCTGCCTGAAAGGGTGCGGAGATGCGACGCCCTCGCCGCGAGCACGCGTCCGTGTGGTCATAACCTTAACGCGCGCGATTCACGCTGCGCTACAGCACGGGTGAGAACTGGTTAAAATCTGAACAGTTTTCCAATCGTAGCAATGTCGGCGGTATTCCCGGGACGTTGTGGGAAAATGCGTTCGCGGGCCCGGGAAAGCGCGAGCGCCCGGGGCCGGCGTGGGCGGCGGCCCGGCGAAAAATTTACCTCTCTTGCCATGACGGCATGTCCAGCGGTCACACCCTGCCGCCTCCGCTCGTAACTTCATCTTCCCCGATGACCATTTTCAGCGGAAAATTCACAGCGGGGGCGGCGGCGTGCGTCTGTCTGGCGGGCTCGCGGCGGCCACACTGCGGGCGGCCGCGCCCAGGGGCGCCGCGGGACACCCACGCACCCCTTAGCCGCAAATTCGACTGATAACGCGCGCCGAACTACCACCGGCCACCGTCAACGGCTTGCGATTGATAATTATGTTTCGAACGCAAAAATGACCAGATATCCGACAATAGTTTCTATCATTTATGCATACACTAGCGTAAACATTCGCTACTGGACGGTTATTCATTCAGAAAAATCTCAAGAGTCTATATAGCATCGCTAAACTGGCAGTGCTTTAAATATCCAATACATGTTTTAGAACAAATTGAGAGCAAAAACACAGTTCAAATTGCAGAACAATATCCGCTGTGTATAAGAAATTTCAAAAACAATCTATTAATCAAATGAATGCACAGGTTTTTTCAAGGAAAAAACTCTTTCCAATAATGACCGTAAAACTCAGATTAATTTGGATAGATAATAGATTAAATTTTCACCTAAGAATAGTTTTATGATGTTTTGCTCTTAATTGAAGAGAGCATGTCCTATTATATATAAAACGTGTATCATAAAACTTGTTTATTAGAATTTATTATATTTTATTAAGAATTACGAATATGGATATATTGCCTGTACAAAGCCTCCAAATCAAAATTAGCATTTTTTCACGACAAAAACGACTAGTATCTAAAAATATGTATAAATTTAACACAGAATGTTCAATTTAAAACAGTTTGAGTAGAAATTTTAATATATCATACTGCACAACTCAATTGTACAGTATCGTGATATTGTATTTGAATGCAGGTTGATACCGTTAGATTTTGGATTCGAACTACTAATTAAGTACGTATACAATAATAACTCAGTTAATACTAATGCTGATAATATTTTTTCATCATAATAAAAATACGCCCCCAAAATAGAGTAAAAACGATCGCTAGATGGAAAACAGTTTTTCGCCACCACTGGTAACGGCCGTTGTCAGCGCGATCAATGCGCCAAAGCGACGCGCGTGCGCTAGCCTGCGTCACGCTGGCGCACGCGCCGCTGCAGCGCATGCGCCACCCTACGCCGACGGAGCTATTTGTCACGCGCTACCGAAGGGGTAGGCCGCGACGTCGTTGCACGCTGCGGCGCGCGATTGCTTTTGTTATTGTTTTTTTTGTTGTGTTATTGTTGGATTTTTTAAATCTTTCATTTTGTGTGATTTAAAAAACAGTGACGTGATTCAAAATTGAAGTGATGTAATTAAATAAAATAATAATTTAGTGATTTTTATAATACAAAGAGTAAACTATAAATAAATCACCGTCTTATGTTTAATGAATATTATATATAAAAATATTATTTTATTGTTAAAAAGTATGTATGCAATATTTCCTTTCTATTTATATAAAATTATATCTTTAGATTTACATAAAATATTTTATTTTTAAAATGATAATTATTATGTGAATTTCTATTATATTCTTTTTTATATTGAAAAGAATTACAATTTTTTAATTTAAACAATTTTTTTGAAAAATTTTAATTTAAAATAAAAGGTATATTTTATAAATAAATTGCAGTTTCGTCGTGTTTATTTTTATTTTATTTTAAATTATTATAAAGAGTGAAATGATGATTAAATTGTGATGAGATAAATTTATTTATAATTAACTATTATTTGATGCTTATATTTTTTGAAATATGGATTAGATTTTATATACAAAAGCTAAATTTAATGTAAATTATAGATGTTTTTTTAAATCCTAATAAAAATAATAATTTCTATTTTTTTGTATTTATGAGGAAGGATTACAAATGTTTACATTTTATATATAATTAAAAATTATATTAGATTATATAATATATATTATTATATATATTTAGAAAATCGCACTGTTACTAAAAATATTTAGTTTTTGTATTTTTTTGTGTATACTGTCGAAAAATAACATTATATACCATATTTATAATCTATTTGTATGTAATACTTTGATTTTGTTTAACGATCGGTTAGATTATTTCATATTCAAAATATATTGCTAATAAAAAAACATTAAAATGAAATCAGTATTTTAATTTTTTTATTAAAAAGATTACAAACCGATTTAAAAAACCGCTCTGTTATAAAAAATGTTTTGCTTATGTATTTTTTGTGTGAATACTAAACAATACAAAACTATGCTAATAAACGAGTTAACCTATTACGAATTATAATTTTTTTCATTTTGTTAAGGGTTACGTTAATTTGTATATTATATTATATATGTCGTTTATACGGATTTTGAGAAGGCCTTTGACAAGATTTGCCATCGTTTATTAATAAAAAAAATTGTCGGACCTCGGTTGCTCGTATGATTAACTTGATTATTCTTGAGTTATTTGAGCGAACGTAGACAGTTTGTAACCTATGGTGGCCGATTGTTGAAGGAGATTTTCACCCCTTTAATGGGCTCCTTATTAATGACATAAATACGCTAGTTACAAATTTAAGTCTTCTTCTATATGCAGATGATTCTAAATTGTTTAAATGCATTCGATCTGTTGCGGACTTCTATCCACAGAGTGATTAAGATTTTCTTTAGAGATGAGCTTTTGTCAACTGGCTGCCCTCTAGTGTCGGAAAGTGCTATACTGTGTCACTTTCTGGGTCCTGTTCGTCATCGGTTTATTCCTACGATTTCAGCGGGAACATTTTGGCAAAAGAAACTTCTACGAAAGTTCACAGAATTACTTTTTAGAGTAAGTGGTGGTTCTCTCTACGCGTAAACGACGTCTGCGATAAATTTTCTACGATGTGTTCCTCAGTTGTGAAGAAACCCATTTCACTTTGACAATCCGTCAGTAATTTACGTCCTCTATGACACTTTAGTTTGCAATAACCGAATAACCAAATACTCACTCTTAATCGATAAAATTCAGAAAAGGTTCTAGAGATAAATTTTAGAAGGATATTTGGTTATTATCCATTCTTGTATCCTAGCGCCTTTTTTAGGAGCTATAACGTCTACATTAGCCGATTCGCCTATGGCTCTCGCCATCCCGCTCCTTAATACGCAGGTATTGCACATTGATATATTTAATGTCAGCTGCGAAGAGCTGGTCCGGTTTTTTCTTTTTATTATGATTTATTATTTTGTGTATTATTTCTAATCTTACCTTAATAATATATTTTAATATTTATTAATACAATAAAAACCGCTAGTTTTCAAATGAGAAAATCTTAAAATTCTTTTGTGAATTTAATTGTCAACGTGTTAGAAAATTAAATTGTAAATAAAAAAAATTAGAAATTGAACTATTTTTTTTTAAATAAAGCGAAATCTTCCTTTATTTAATAAAATGTTTATTCTGTTCTTGAAATTTTACATAGTAAATTTTATAAATTAAAATTATTTTTAAAAAATCAGGAAAAACGGCAATAAAAATACAAAATTTTCAAGATCAAAAAGAAGTAAGTATTGCGATCGCCTAAAAGATGTACTCACAAGATTATTGCTCGTAAATCATAGCTTACTGTTTACGATGATAATGGACCTATAAATACGTTATCATATAATCTGGTCAGTTAAAAACAATCAAGATAAATTTGAGTTTGATAAAATTTTATTTTTAGTACTTCATTAATGATGCGGGTACTGTAGAATCTGAACATTGAATACAATTTTTTTAAGTTGAGAGTGACTTTCTCTTTCAATCAGACGTGCCATAGTTGAAGCTGCATCATCGTGGTAAAATATATTAAATTGTTTATAATTTTTTTATTTGTAAATAATAAACAATACTTCTTCTTATCGTGTTCAAAAACTATGAAACTTATTTATTCAAAGAAATATTTAATTTTTGAATTATTAATAATTAAAACTTTTAAGTAATTGTATTAATTTATTCATTCATTCTCATTTATTTGGATGTCTGCAATATACTGGCTCTCTCGGATCATAACCGGCATGTATTTTTCCCCTCATTAATCTTAAGCCCCACTTTTCTAGCTGATGATTCAATGACGTTAAAGGCTTTTATTAATTTCTGTTTTGGTCTTAGAACTATGTCAATGTCATCAGCATAGGCGAATATTTGAACTGATTTATTATATGTATATACTGCTGGTTGTATCTAATTTTGACATATCTGATGACTTTAATCTCTGGGAGCATACCAGAGCGTCGCCTTTTCGGAAACCGTTAAATATACAAACTAAATTAAATGAACTAATTATATTTTTGAAGCATCAATACTATTCAATAATATAAGTCTAGTTTTGCTTGTATTTAGTTAAACAATTGCCACACCAAATTAATAATTAAGCACTTACAGTAATTTGAATATACCCTCATTAACATAATAAATTAATGTATCATCTGCAAAAAGGCAAATTTTACACATTTTCATTACATCGATATTATCATTTATATTTCTACTAGTGAAAATATAATTTAACTGATAGGTGCTTGTAGAAAAAAATATATGCTGCTATGACATTAAATTTGACAATAAAATATCTATGCCACTCAATTTGACAGTTGCGAAACGTCGAGTTTTGATATGTTAACAAAGTTTGAAAAGTTGAGTTTTCGAACTTTGTTAACATATCGACGTTATCACCAATTTAATGTTAACATCTCGGAATGTAACTTTAGCTATTTGAAGATTAAAAACAAAAAAACACACATGTGCAAGTAAAAAGTATATTATACTTTATTATAAAAAATATAGATTAATTATTTTACACAAAGTTATACATGAATTATAAATATGATAATATCGTTTGAGAAGGGTCGTAGGTAAATGAGCTCACAACAGCTCAGCAGAATTACCTGACTGCAAATTCTGAGAATTTGCAGTTATATTATATACTATTGGAACACCGATACATTCATACAATAACAAATTCATGCTTTAAAAATAAAATTTGAATAAATACGTTTTTTACTTAAGAACCATATCGCTTCCATTCGGAGTAAGCAGTATCACTTTTTGTGCTAGCGTCCCAGACGATCGCCCCTGTTTCAATTTAAAAATCATGTTCGTTGACCTCATATATCAAATCTTGTACTATACATGCTCAAAATATTATACAAGAAGGGCACATAATAACTTTATTTAGGTTAAATCGTCTTGATTAGGTTTAATTTATTTAAATATTTGTAGTATTTTGTAAAACTATATGAAAAATTATCGTCCAATTTTAGTCCCCTCCTTCGAAAACAATATTTTTTTTAAATGTAGTCATTTTTTTTATTCTATCATTTAAATAAATTATATTTTGAATCAGTTGATTTTTACGTCAATGAAGATTTTATTACAATTGAATTAAAGGAGGGTTTATGCATTGGTGTAAAAAAATCGCGTTAAGGCCAACAGTCGATATCTGCATAAAAAAATAACAGTAAAAATAAAATTGTCCGCCGAGCTGTCAGACGTCATAGGCGTACTGCGTCTTTAACCGACGCTCCTTTTCGCCAATATGGAGAGATAATCGACTCGAAGTCCACACCAACATGTAGTCGATCGTTTCGTCTAAAAAACAATGTGCGACGTATATGTCGTCGACAACTTTAGTTCGAATGATCGATAGGTAAAAATATAGATGTGTTTGTATGGAATATTCGATATATAAAGCTTGTATTCGTTTTAGGTTAAATCAAAATGATGTTTTTACGAATAAATTACAAACTCGCCCTGCTGGTGCTGTGCATGGGAGTTTTATTCATCATTTTCTTATGGAATCAATGCGGCCACCTGACGAGAGTGTCTCTGAGACCAGGTGACATATTTAATAACTATTCGTGTTTCTTTTGTATATATATATATATATGTCTTAACAACTAAACGTAAATGAGTCCTGTGCATAAAAAAATAAATACTTAGAATGATAACAGTATCGCAATGCTGAAATAATCATGATTTTTAAAACTCTAAAATATATAAAATAAACACGCAAGAACGACAAGTCAGGTTTACATATTTTCGTTCTTCATTTATATTCGATTTTTTTTATGTACAAAGCTCTCATTTTTTATTATATAGAATTAAATTAGTACCAATATTTTTTAAATGTTTACAACCAATGCCTTTTTTATAACGCTGCAAAAATAAAAGTGGGTTCATGCCTAATATGCATACTTCTTCGAAGGTTTAAATACAGAAAAAATAGAGAAAAAATTATTTATAAAATTTTAACACTCAAACTCCTCTTATTTTTGCTTAAGTATTAAAAGAAGACACTCAGATAAGAAACCTTTCCGAAGGTGTTCTTGCAAGATGTTTGAAAATATGAAAAGTATTTTTAAGATATGAGAAACTATTTTTCTTTGTTTAAAAACTCGCACTGAGCTTAGTTTTTCTTAGTAATCCAATATTTGACTGAAGTATTTTCACGTTAAAGATAAATATTATTCAATTAATCAATTATACCCTTTAATAACAGGACTACCCTTAGAGCTAAGATCTGCAACAGGTGAAGAAATTGAATGTCACATCAATGGAGAATACTCGATATCTTGCAGGAAAGAAGGCGAAGAAGTCTACGTACCGTTTTCGTTTTTGCGCAAGTATTTTGAGGTTTGTGTTTGATTCTAACTTCTATCTTGAGCATTCTTATCTTAAATTTTTGTCATTTATATTATAACTGATTATAGGTTTATGGAAAATTTGTGTCAGATGATGGCATAGATAGGTTTGAATGGTCGCACAGCTACAGCAAAGTGTATCATCCGAAGAGCAAGTACGATCCGCGCGGTGTCTTCACCACTTTTGAAAACTACAATGTGGAGGTGCGCGATAGGGTCAAGTGCATCAGCGCTACGGATGGCGTGCCTATGTCGATACAATGGGAGCCGCAGGGTTATTACTATCCGACGCAGATCGCTCAATTCGGACTGGCTCATTATAGTAAGAATCTGACTGAGCCGGAGCCGCGACGCAAGGTGATAGATGATGGCGAAGGGGACCTCGCTAAGTGGACCATTTCGAAGGGCGCGACCATGAGCCGTACACACGACTCTACCACTACTAACATCATACAGTTTTCGACCACCGATCAGGCGACGAGTCAAGTTGCGCTGAAAATGGACCACATCTTAGACTTTGTTATGAGTTTTGATATCAATCTAAAGTCTAATTCTAGCATATCCGTTTGTATTAAAAACAGGGAGAAGAACGAAGTGTTTTATTTGCATTACATTCCCGGAAATGTGATGATATCCAATCAGGTACTGATCATATATCAGCTATTTAATATATATATATAATGAGTTGAACTAATTATTATTGCTGTTTAAGGATGAGAATGTATATTACGGTATCGGTAAAACTGATACGTGGAAGCATTTGACTCGCGATTTAATCATAGATTTACAAAAAGGATTATCATATCAAGAAAAGCCGAAGAGGAAGTTATCTAGAGCTAAATATAAGGTTCGAATTATTTTTGCTGTTGAATATATTGTTTGTATTGAACTAATCGTTCATGTTGTGTTTTATTAGATTGCTGGGATCATGTTGAACGGACACGGAATGATCGACAACATTACGATAGCATCGAGCGAACACATGTCTAATTTTTACGCCGCTGCAGATTGGTTCGTTAGAAATCAAGATCCGGAAACGGGCGGATGGCCTATCCCAGTCAGGAGAAGGCTAGCTAACGGCTTTGCCGAACTAAAACCCGGATGGTATTCGGCAATGAGTCAAGGACATGCCATTTCATTGTTGGCTAGAGCAGCTCATCGGTCAGGACGTACATCGTTTCTGCATGCCGCATTACAAGCACTCCGTCCGTTCAGACTACCGGCTTGGGAAGGAGGGGTGCTCACGACGTTCTTAGGAAAATATGTTTGGTGAGTAACTCACATATTATTAGGTTGAATCTATGCGTTTATTTGCAGTTCTGAATTTTAATTAGAATTTATAAAAAATATTTATTTATTTATAACAGTTAAAATACTTTTGCTCAGTTTATCTATGTATCAATTTTTACACAGTGCGGGGGCGGATTCCGCAACGTTTTCTTGTGGCTCTTATGCTTTTTATTGGAGTGGGTTTTATATCCAATTATTAATTCCTACTTTTTATGTGTAATAAGAAAATATGAATCTATTATATTATTTGAATTAATATTTATTATTATATTATTACATACAGGTATGAAGAATATCCGACTTCTCCAGCTTCGTTTGTTCTGAATGGGTTTATTTACGCACTGTTAGGTTTGTACGATCTTAGAGTCATCGCTGGATCTTCTCAGGGTTCCGAAGCCAAGTTGTTATACGATCAAGGGATGGACTCTTTGAAAAAAATGTTACCACTGTACGATACAGGCACAGGTAGTATATATGATCTGCGTCACTTCACTCTCGGAGTCACTCCGAATATAGCCAGGTGGGATTATCACGCGACTCACGTGAACCAACTGCTGCTACTGGCCGGATTGGAGAAAGATTCGATCTTTGCGTCCACGGCGCAGAGGTGGCAGGAATACATGCAAGGAAAAAAAGCACCTCACAACTGAATCAATAGTCTTTGCATAATCTCAGATGTGCTTACTAAACTGTAAGTTGGATTATAATTAGTTTTTAAGGTGGAATGTATATATGACTTTAGGTCGGCGTCGGGCGCAATATAGATTTTGGATTGTTCTCGAACTAGATGATTCAAAATTGGCCTGCTCGACGCCGGATTAGACCACAATATTGCCGAAGTTGAAACAGACTTCTTATTTTGAAAGTCCTTTGATATATTTATTTAAATGTTATCGTTGTTTTAAAATGATGTTTTTAATAAATATATGTGTGACATATTATTATATTATGACGTTTTTGCAATGGTTTTTATTTAAATATATAAATTAACATATTTTTAATCAAATTTTGTACTTACACGTTATGGGTAAATGTAACGTTTTCGTTCACAATATTTTTTATTGTTAAATAAATTGTATTTATAGATTTTTATTAAAAAATACTAAAATTAGATTAATGATCTTTATATTAAATTTAAAAAAAAAAATTTTTACGTCAGATTTTTTAAAGTTGTAATTGTTATTGTTGAACTTTTTAAATTTCAAACAAGATATTACGGCAACGTTGACGTTGATGTCGCATTTTTTTGCATATAAATTTATTTAAATAATATAAAATTTAAAAATCATTGCATACATAGCTTTGGTGTTTAAAGCCATTTTACTGCCCTCCATAAAAAAAAACCAGTTGAGACTATTATATGTTTGAGATTTAAATATGAATGCTGGAAATAAAATAGGAGCAAAGTGATTTTTTAAATAAAAACATTTTAGCAAATCATATCAGATTTTTGGAAATGTAGAAAATGCCTACGTTATATTTTTTTCTATAGAGTCAGTGCACCAAAATAAATACATGTGATCGCTGAGAACAGAGGTGAAGTAGAAGAAATAAAACATTTTTTAATATGTGTTATAAAACATACATAACTATAACAATAATGAGAGGGACGAAAGAATAATAATCTTGACAACTGTACTACGATGAGAATAAACTAATACTGCCCTCTATACTTACACATACCGGTACGCCCGACAGTCACAGGGCAAAGAATGAATAGCATTTGATGATCACATGTTAAACGATGTTTTTGTGCACTGACTTGAAAATAAATAGACTAGAGCTATAAGTGCCAAGCTTTCATTCCTTAATTATGCATTAAGTGCCAAATAAGTAAAGATAGCAATATCTAATCTATCGATTAAATGATTCCAACCTTTTTACTGTTATAACATTATAAAAAATATATCTTCTGAGCATAATCCATGTTATTATTATGATTCCGGAAGTTAAAGATTGAACCATGGAAATGAAACTACATTTTTAATATTCCGTGCCATTTCTTCATTAATCAGGATTGTTGAATCAAATGTCAGAATAAACGAATAATGAAATAAATATCTTCCTTTAGTCGTTTTAACATTCACAGTAATTACAAGTCACTTATCACTTTCTCGAGAACTATGGAACAGTTTTTATACATATAACCGAAAGTTATTCTTGGATATTCAGCTCGACTATTATGGAGATATTGGCTCTCTTTTCTCTCCAATAGACACTAAGCATCATTTTACAGAACCGTATCAATACCATAGTGGAGATTTGTCCATTAACTTTGTCTTTTACATACGGCAGATTGGAAATTCTGTCCTCTAACCCAATCAGATCTTTAAAGTTAGCTGTAATAGAACTTATTGATTTTATTATTGTGAGCATAACAGATAGCATAACCACTAAAATCTTAAGTTACAGAATTCAGTCGTAAACTTTATTTGACAGCATCGACTTATCGGCATTTAATATTTAAATCTATCATAGATTTTGTGCTTCTCAAATTTCATCTGTATTTCTTCAGTAGTATCTAAGAACTCTTTTATTGGATAAAAATGAAAATAAAAAACACTTTGTGCTTATTTTATTTTCAGTATTCATATAGTCCAGTCAAATAAGGGTTTAACCTCGGAATGAAAGATAACAAGCTGAAATTTTGCACAGACCTTTGTTTTGACTTTCTAAAGATAGGGTGAAAAGTCTCATATGATATCGTGTCTGCTAATCAAGATATTAAAGGTCAAAGGTCATAAAAATCGTTTTTTTGCAAATATCTCGCCTCCTTTGCGTCGCATGTCATTAGATGTTTCACAAAACTTATAGAAAATAAAATTTTCTACAAGTTTGTCATAATTTATTTCTTCGTTTGGTTAATGGTTTTCGAGATATAGCGCGGGGAGTGGGAAGCGCGCATCCGTTTATAGGATAACGCTATGTAAACTACGGAGCCAGAGTTACCTGCACATTCTTCCACAGTTTCATAGGAAACATCGCAAATTGTTATCTGCTGAATGAACCCATCTAAAGCATTATAACTTTCAATCTCCATATCTTCAAAAATCATCATCGATAATGCAAAAACTAATAGCGTATGGCCTCGGATACTTCTTGCAAAAGCAAATCCAACATTTTGTCGACAGAATTCGAAGCATAAATTGTACTGAGAGCTTCCTTGATTCCGCTTCCATTCATTATATACCCTATGAATCCAATAAAAGACATAAGCATATGAAAGCCTAGTTTCACAACTACTCTGGACAAGTCTGAGTTAGCATCTGAAGCTGCTACGATTTCACGTGCTTTTATGTACAACGGCTGATCAAAAGTTATTAAGCATGTTCTTTGTTCATGTTTCTTGGCAGTGTTTATAGCACACTGTAATGTGGTGTAAATTGTGTCCATATTACTCGCAGGATGATGAATAAAAGTAAGAAACAGAATCCGAGAAGTTACAAAGTTCTCATTGTTTTTTGTAAGTTGTTCAATAAATCCATTCCACCCTGGCAATGGTGAGATATTTTTCCACTTTCCGTACATCCACAACAAATCAACTACATTAAATATTTGTTCGGTTAGTTCTACATCATTAAACTTTTGAACTTGAATCTCTTGCTCAATCCGGGTACGACATGATTTTCATACACTAGAAGGGGTATATGTGATAGTGCTGCTAACTCATTTGCACTTGGTTTTGATGTAAATTTCTTTATGCGGTCATCGGATATAACTTCAGATTTTGGAGTTATTATTTTTATCATTCCCATTATATAAACAGTATTATAGCCATCAAGAGTATAAATATTTTTCTGCATTATCCGCTGCATACTGTACTAAGGCACTTGACTCTGATGGTTGATTACGAGGCTGTGGGTGATAAACAGCTGAAATTTAACATTTTACAGTATCACTATATGAAGCGAAAAAACCTAAACTTGACAAAACATCCAAAAGTCTTTTTGGATGTTTGGCCTATCTGTATTTCTTCTATGAAGAAATACAGATAGGCCTATTAATAACTGCGAAGAAAAGGACCGTTTTCGTATGGAAGTCATTATAGCATGACTTATAGCTGTGTACTTCGTTTTAAAATGCCCCGTCTTTCCTTTTCTGTTCTTTATAATAACTTCTTGCAGAAAATGTAATAAAGTTTTCGGAATTTCTTCATTAATATTTTACTCGGGGGCGGATAGGACTTGGTCTCAACAACAGAAGATCGAATATCTTCTCTAATAATCGCCGCAGCAGCTTCCACTATCCGCAAGTGTTCTTCTTCCGAAGTGCCTTTTTTATTTTCATACCAAGCTATGGATAAAATTTAAGCTTGAGCATCGCGAAAAGAAAAAATAGGGAATGATCCAATCTTTGTTGTAATTATAATATCAGTTAAATATTTTTCTCTTTATTTGGAAATGATTTTCTTATCATCTGGTACATACTCCGTAAGGACATCTCTCAATTCTTTCAATTTTTTCGCACAAATTTCTTGTCGAGCAATATTTCATTCTTAATTCCTAATAATACAATGAAGAAAGTAATAAAATTATGGTTCAAACGACTTGCCGAGACCACTTTTTTCACGATTGTTTACTTTTTCAAAGCTTATACCAAGTTAAGCAGGTAGAAATACTCGCTGGATTCTATAAACGGATGTACGCCTCCCACTCTTCGCGCTATATCTCAAAAACGGTTAATGATACAAAACAAATATTATAACCAAACTTGTAGAAAATTTTATGCTTTACAAGTTTTGTAAAGCAACTAATGACGTGCGACGCATAAAACGCGAGATATTTGCAAAAAAACTAATTTTGTGACCTTTGACCTTTGATATCTTGATTAGCAGACACGATATTTTATGAGACTTTTCACCCTGTCCTTAGAACATCAAAACGAAGGTCTGTGCAAAATTTCAGCTTTTTATCTTTCATTCCGAGGTTTAGCCTTTATTTCGCCTTATTTGACTGGACTAATATTATTTAAAATTATTTTAGTCCATAATCTGCCTAATGCTAAATTATATGAATTCGTCCTTTGCTAGTCACTTGATAATATTTTGTGTTAATCATAATTTTTTAACAATAAATATTATATTTATATATTTAACGTGGTAATTTAACAAATTAATAACATATCATGGATTATGTACATATATAACGTATATGTAAATATATAAAATATGATAAATGTGATACAGCACACTTAATAACTCGATAATCAATTTGCACAATTAATCATCTATGTATGTATAAATGTTTTATATTGATATAGTATATAGAAAACACACACGAGCTTATTAGTCTCTAGCTACTTACCGCAACTTCTAAACTTACAGGAATTTTAACTTTTCATAGCTGACTCGACCTCTTTATATTTTTCTACCTTTAAAACTATATATTATATGTATGTATTATGATAAATATATTATAATAGTGTATAAAACACTTAGATATTCGAAGGGCACTGTGACTATTTATAACACCTTCGATCATAGTACAATTTAATATACTATAATAGATAATATGAATTTTATTTTGACACTCGTTGTTAGATGCGTAGTCGAGTATTCGATTAAGACGTAATTGATTTTCGCCTTTTCTACGATTAAAGTATGTGCCAATTTTCAACGCGCCACACTATGTACTTCTTTCTATGTAAAGACACACTCCAAGGTCAACATTTAACGTACAAAATTTCAATTAATTAATTAAGTAACCTATTGAATAAATAATAATTTAGACGCCTAAAACTATTACGGAAATTTGTATGGTAGTTTTAATTTTTTTTAATAAATGTAAAATTTCATATCACTGATACTGTGCATTTTATGGTTTAATTATTATTTGTGTAGCTTTATGCAGGTTGGACCAAAAAAACGAACGTTAATTTAAATGCTGATATGTGACAAGCTTGAAATTTTTATTTGTATTTCATGTAATCAAATATTTTTAAACCAAAATTGTTAAGCGATATATGTATGTATATCAGTTTTGATATTTTAATAAAACAATTATATATTTAGCCAACAAAAGTGTCAAATGCTTACTCACAATCAACATAAGTTATGAACTCGGGTTACATTTTTAATTTTCTACAATCACTACTATCAATGTATGACTTTTAGGTCATATTGTAATGGTACAACAGCCGTTTTAAAAAAATACCAAAAAAATTAAAACCGATTTGTGAGATATCAGTTTTTAAAATATTGTTCATTTATTTTTGGTTATCCTGTATAAGCGTAGTTTTGGATTCAAACTCAATCTCTGACTGATGAAAATCTCTACACCTTGCTATTAAAATCTGCAATAATATCAATTTAATAATTTTAATAAAATCAATCTGTTCAGTAATTGAGTTTGAAAGATGTATTTGTCCAAAACTATCTCTTAAATACGAAGACTGTAAGTTTTATCTATTCGCTTAGCGAATCAATTGTACTTTTACGTTTTATTTATGTATCATACGATATACTTATATTAGATAAAAAAAAAAAAAATTTTGTATATGGACCATCTTAGAATTTACATCTCATTTAATATTAATTATTTTTGGGTACGTAACTGTGATTGTTTATTTAGTTTGTTATATTTTATCAGAATATTATTATTTTTCTATCACTTTACACTTATATTATTTATTTTTTATATTTTAAAATATTCGCCATTACTTGCCAGTCTATTTTAATTATGACGCGTTACATTTCTTAACAAAAAAATATATCTTATAATTTAATTATTAATAATTTTAGATTTCATATAAATATGTATGAAAAATTCATAACAATATGAACCTAAGAGATTTACTTAATAATATATTATTATGATTTTATTTGACAATTTATCTTATTGAAACTATTGTAATAATAAAATTATACATACCATGTCAATTTCTATATTACTATTATTATTTATTGCGTTTATTATTGTAATACGTTCCATTTACTGTTGCTAATATTTGTTTTATTTTACGTATAACTTAAATTGTCCTTGCCTTTAGTGTGAATATAGAAAAATGAAAACCTATACAGTGATATCATCCTAATGTTATTATTATGTATAGATTTACGCTTATTGTACATAAGAGATGCGATATTAATTATCACTCACATAAATGAGTATATGTGGTTGACAATAATCTAGTTTTGAATAAATAAAATATACATATTGAAGAAAAAACTTTTTATTAATATTTTTTAACCCTTTTTCACACACATTGTTTATACAATTACCAAAACTCCACTATATGTATACATACATATACAACGCACAAAATATCAGGTCAGTTCGTATAATAGTGAACACTAGCATAATCAGTTGCTAGAATTATTTTAAGTTTATTTACAAGTTTGAAGCTTTAATTTTAAATGGAGGCGTTTTATTGACATTCATAAGATTCAGCATCAAAGGACAGCATTTTCTTTAGTTTTAAGAGACGCTGGGATTAAAGTTTAAAATCTGTAAATCCACTTAAAATATTTTTTTAAATAATTCTGAAAACTTCTATACATTGCATGATAACGTTGCTTGTTTTGTTTATATACAATTTTAATTTTGAAAGGGTGTCTTTTTTTTTAATAAACTACACTCAGTCATTGATATGACAGGCCGTATTTTTAAGACGACCGTTAGAATAAGAGTGATGCCTATACTTTCAGGGATATATGTAAAATTGCAATGTTTAAATCTATGACTAGAAAATTCAACATATAATATTGAAGATATAATTGGAATATACATATATTAATTTGGGGCAGACATTTTTTGATTGAATCAGTCTTAATAAAATATTAGAGCAACGCCAACGCCCGATTAGATTAAACATCAGCTGATTGAAAGTTAAATTCGTAATATATTCCTAAAACAGTATAATTACAACTAGAATTATTCCATTTTTAAAAGCAGTGTATAGTCTTGCTGTTAAACAGAGAATATGTAAATGTAAAAGAGCATAAGAATTTAATCAATCTCTTGTCTATATAAATACATTTAAAAGAACAGAGAACATAATTCATAAATAATATTATGTTTCATTCTTATTAGAAAAAAATAGCAACTATCAACTATCACATTTTTTCCTATTGACTTCCCCAATTACTCAGCTGTTGTTTAGTGAAGAAAACAGTTAAATATCGTTAAATGAATTTGTTCTTAATTCACAGTTAACGTTTCTAAAAATGTCAAACAACAAGACTTAACATTCATCATTATAAAAAAAGCTCAAGTGCACAATAAACGATACAAAGCTTATCATATACGTATATTATACAAAAAAAGTTCAAATATTGGAATCTTTAAGTTTACACAAAGACATGATCAGTAAATGTGTCATGCACAAACTGTTCATATTGCAATTTTTATCTAGCACTATAAACAATTCGTTTTTTCACTGTTATTTCTCCATACGTTTTCTGGTGAATCTGCAATCGTCGATTATAAATCTGTAATAATTAAAATTTAATAAAACATAGTATAGAATTGTTTTAATAATAAAAAAAATTGGTCAAATTTTGGTTGATAATAAAAGAAAATACAAACCGATAAAACAGAAATGGTAGCGGTGCAGTTGACAAATGCCAAATAGCATGAGCGTCCCAAAAATGGAACATCGGTGGAAAGTCTCTCAATTCTAACAGCATAGACGCTCCGGTTAATAATACGAAAGCCATACAGCGCCACACGTAACGCCGTCCCCGCCACCATTGGACGCTACACCAGATGAGCCATCCGAATCCGCCTAGCATACCTGAAATTATATACAACGAAGCTTGTACAAGTGTTTATCGATAGCAAACGTTGCATAAACTAAAGGAAGTAGCCCGGTGATAGACAGGTATTTGACAGACAATCTGTTCCTATCACCACGCACAAAGCACGCTACCTCCTTTAGTTTATACATCTCTAGCCATGTTTGGCTGTAATTGTTTAAATATTAGACAACGGATTATCTGATTTTTATATATGATGATAAATGTGGATTAAATTTATAAATGAATTACAAACATGGTTATTATATTTGCCTTACTTTATGCTTTATAAAACATGTGTTGGAATTAAACAACTATAAATCTGAAATTTTGGAAATGAGCAAATCCTAAGCTCGCAAAATTAATTTATAAACGTTTTGTTATATTATAATTTATTTGTACATACAGTAGACTCCCCAATAACACGGTATATTCTAAACGTGCTATTTGGGTGCGTGTAGTTGGGGGACTAGAAAATGCTCACACAATCTTTTGCAATATGTACGTACAAATCAAGCGCGTGTTGTTGAGATATCCTCCCTTTGGTTCTCACAGATAAAGTAACCCCAATTTACCGTGTTATTGGGGGTCTACTGTACATATCTATTTATAATTTTATTTTTTAAAAGAGATTGCATTGCAAATTGTATGAAATAACTATGTAATAACTGATATTGCTCACCAGCCACGATATTCGCTATCATATTGTATCTATAGTCAATCTTTTGTGTGTATAGATAGAAAACGTGATTTATAAAGTACAATACACACAATCCAGTGAACGTTATACCCCAAAGTCTGGGCTTACCGTTGAGTACTCTAAAAAATGTATTTAATTATATTAGATTATGTTTCATTAATTTTTAATAAATAAATATAGACACTAACCTCATTCCAAAACAATAGAACACAATTACGACCATGGAGAATGCACAGGTGTAATCCATAAATTCTGTATAGTAAGTATCTCTGATGTGAAATATTGTAGACCATACCCAAGCATTAGCACACACCTGAAAGTTGCAAAAATATAAGAACATTATTAAAAGTTAGTGTAGTTTTTGAGTCCGTTACTTTTATAATTAAATTAATTACCATGGTGAAAACTCTCCACAGCCAAAACAACGGATGATTGTGGTACACGTGTCTCTTCAATGTAACATAATTTACAATGTGCGATACCAGATTGAGAATTGAACCGATTACGGAGCCAATCTCCTGCATTCCAAGCACTCGTAAAAATGGCCACTGTAACAATGCCGTCATCAGTATATAACCCGCACTCTATAACTGTAAAATATTAACCTTTCCGAAGAATTGAGGT
Source organism: Plectrocnemia conspersa (assembly GCF_051122295.1). NCBI lineage: Eukaryota > Metazoa > Arthropoda > Insecta > Trichoptera > Polycentropodidae > Plectrocnemia > Plectrocnemia conspersa. The sequence continues at coordinate 25,908,653 of NW_028277175.1, forward strand.
GTATCCCAGTTGCGATCTTCGAAGGCATGCACCGTCTTCCACATGCATTCATATTGACACTCGTCAGTGCACTTCCAAAACAATAGTTTATTGATCAACGGTTGCTTGTGTTCCAATTCGAGTTTATACAACTCTCCATCTGCAAAAAATGAAAATATCATATATTAAAAAATATAATAATTTATTATAAAATGTTGATATAAAGCAGTGAACATCACGCCTTCCACTTTTTATCCAAAAAACACAGGTGTTTTACTCACAAAATCGTATTGTAGGAGTTGATAACCAGTTACTGTGATATTACATATATTTTATTTTGTGCGAAATAGACCGAAATATTTATTTTTATGACACAGACGAAAATCCTTGAAATGAGCATCGCCACTTCAACAAGAACAAGCGGGACAACGAATATTCTTACGCGCATGTATCGCTTCTCTCTCGCATACATCTGTATATGTAGACAATGAATTCACAAAATTATTGCAGTACGAATTTTTGACGTATCAGCTAACAGCAAACTGTTTTTGGATTCGGTACTCTCATAATTTTTCATAGTGACTTTTTAAAAATTAAAGATGAACTACTAATTTTCTTCTACATCATTAGAAAGTGATAGTATTGTTGGAACGAAACCAAAGAAAACTGACTTTCAACTTAACCGTAATTTTAATTTTTGAATGTACATAATTAATTGTATTTTAAAATATGTATATTTTCTATGTATGTAAATTTATACCTATTATATGTATGTAATTTGTAACAAAAACACTATATAACAAAAATATTTTATTGATATTTTTAATTGCATATTTTAAATAATATATCATACGAGTAAAATTGTTATTGATCTCTTCTAAACTCTCCAAAGTATGCCGATACGCTGCAGTTTCCCGATAATAACCGTTATTGCAGCGCAGGTAAAAACAAAAACAACACACAATCGTATTTTGGTGCGACGTATACGGCTTTATTATTGTGACTCGACTCTAGCACGCGCGAATGTATGTGTGTAAAAATTGGATAGTGATGTTCACTGATATAAGGTATTATATATAATATATACACAAGATGAATTGTGCTCAAGGATACTTTGGGTTATTATGTCGGACAGTTTCATGACTTAGACATTAAACTTTTATCAGTTTTTTTTTAAGATTAATATTTTTAGGATCAATAATAATTAAAAATTTTATAATTTTAAAATTTATTATTTTCATTTTTTTAATTATTTGAATTCGTAGAAGATTCCCACGTTATCGTTATGATAAATTAATATATCTTAATTGAAAATTTTTTTTACCTATTTCAATAAATTATTTAATTTTCTTTTTTTCATTAAAAATACTATTTCTATTAAATTAAATTAGTATAAGAAATATTAATGGTTATCACTATTAATTAAGTTAGAAGCTTAATTTTATATATATTGAAAGAGTGTTTTTAACAATTTTAGGTGGGATTCTATTTTATTAAAAAATCCACTAATTGATATATATCATATATAATATATCATGATTTAAAAATGTAATAGCTTGTATATACAAGCTATTACATTTTTAAATCATCAGTGTAAAGCTATCGTTTATATAGTAATTTGTCCGTTGAATCTTATTATTTTATTCTACCATTTCTACATTTGTCTGTGAATTCTAAAATGTATGACTGGACTCTATCGAATGCTCTACGAAAATCTATATAGATAAAATCAATCTTAAGTGCTAAAAATAAAATTAGAACATTCGAGGATATATTATATTAGACTAAAAATATTACAAATATGTAATCGATTTAAAATATTGATTTTTTTAATATTTAATTGATCATCGTGTACACATATTAATTCATCTCGAAAGGGCAATTAATATTGATTTTAACTTACTAGAGGTGCAATTGGCGTTCAGACAAGAACGCCAACATTTGCTGAAGAACGGAGTACTGTCACCGGTCGAAGTAGACACCGGATTGATTAAAATAGTAATAGTTATACTGAACGTTAACAGTATCCAAGGCGGATGCATCTTCGGGAAGTACATCTTTTTTATTTCATAAATCGATAATCAACATCGAATTTAATTGTTAAGCAATAAAAGCTGTAAAATTATACAATAAATAGTAATTTGAGTGTAATGATTTTGGTGTAACGATTTATCAATACTAGATTACATACCGGCTTACAACCTATCGCCGCTTGACAGTAAGGCTTTAAGTTTTAAATTTTGTACTTGGCCTTAACATATTTTTTGTGGCATGCAATACATTTTGTAATATATAATTACTAAACACGTATATTGAGCATTTATATTTTACAATTTTCTTTAAAAATTGAGCATCTACATACTTAAGCATTTGTTTCATTTTTTTATATTTTTGCGACAAATTCTCTAAAATTTACAATTTTTGCATATATTTGCACATTTTATGGTTAAGTGTAAGTGAAAGTGTGACCGAAGATTTGTTGATGTCATCTGCGTTTGCAGCTTTTGTGCTTTTATTATTGCTCCCTTTGGCTCATTTTTCATTTGGACTTGGGTATTAGATCAGCAATAAATTGAAGCTGATTTGTCAAAGAAAAATGTATTTTCTGATAAGGCACATTTCCATTTCTCTGTGTATAATAATGAACAAAATTGCCGCATGTGGGGCGAAGAAAACGTTCATGTGATTCATAGGAGAGCATTACATAAGCAAAAAGTGACTGGTGCCGCATTGTGCTCAGGCGGCATCATTGGGTCTTACTTTCTTGAAAATTGTAAAGGTCAGACTGTAACAGGCAATGGTGAGCACTATAGGTGCATGGTGACCGGTTATTTTTTGCCACGAAATCGAAGATATTGATGTGGAAGATATACATCGGGTGCAACGTTGGATGTGTTACGGAAGTTGGTTTAATTCACATTTTGGTGGCCACCAAGATCATGCCATTTAACGCGGCTGAATTAAGAGTCGTGTCTACACCGACAAACTCGAAATGTTGGAGCACCTAAAAATCAACATTCGCCGAATTATAGCCGAGTTACCACCCGAAATCTACGAATATTACATCAAAAGAATCGGCTGCTGCAAAAGGCTTAGAGGCGGACATTTAATTCATATTATTTTTCATAATTAATGAAATACATTAAATTTTCAATCTTAACGTCGCACAGTGCAACTGTCGCAATGTCTGGCATGTTGGACATATGGAAGTTATTTGGATTTTTAACAGATTTCTTAAGAAAACTGACCTCCATCTCGTTCCACTTTTCTCCTTAACTCTTGCTGCACAGTGAATTATCTTTCCCTTTACATTAAATTAAACAAATATAAAGTTTCATTTTTTAGGGACACTTCAATGGAAGAAAGTTATTTGGGATTTACAGTTCTAATTTAATCTTCTTCCTTAAACATCGGTTCTTACTCTGAATAAATACTCATATGGTCATTTTCTGTACTAAACGGTCGTTTTACAAAAAAAATAATTTGTTTGGTCTTTGCAGCCTTATTTATCTGTTTTCGTTTGTTTTTTTCCGCCTTTTTCTCTATTTCAAGTTTATTTGGGATATCGGTTGCAATCATAGACTTTCCTTTTCGCCTTGGTGCTTTTTAACATTTTATTGGACCTGCCTTTGTTAATCCACGAAACTGGAAAGGACTTACGAATTTTTTTTAAGCTAATTGTGTAGCTGAGTTTCTAGATGTAGATGTGCTAGTTAGTGCAATAGACAGAGTTCTCGTGAAAAACATCAGGTCACGAGGCAATCTTTTGTTTAGGTGGAGTGAAAGATGGCTCTACTAGCAATGCATTTGTGGACGAAGAGCAAGCAGGCGAAACAAAAGTATGTGGATGGTTGGATGTAGCACGAGACAAGACGTCAGGTGAAGCGATATACGACTGCGTTGGTGTAACAAAAAATGGAAGTCCGCCGGCATCAGAATGAGGCAAAACTGATGGCGACAGAGTTCTCGTTCTATTCTTGTCGTCATCCACGGCATAATTGTCATATTCTAGTCTGTTTTGTTCTTTTGGTATGTTGCCTGAATTCGGATAATTTATTTTATTTTGCTGCCTGTCTGTTATTTCACTGAGTGTAAAGTCTAGATCAGTGAAGATATCTCTTTTGAAGGGGCAAATGCCCGTCACCCGAAACGCAGAGCAAATATTACCCGGTGTCGTGGCTTTCATGCGCGTTTCTTTTACCCAACTGGCGACTTTATAAATCGAGAATGTTTTCCCTGGACTTCGCGTCATCCAGCTGTCTACTGACTTATTATAGGCAGTTTTAAACATAAATGGGTTTCATTTTCCCAGATGTATGCGGTAGCACTATTAAAACAGTCACCATTGTCATTTGCCAAATTAAGTGCTTCTATACACATTTGCGACTCATGTTTGTCTAAAATCAGAAGACTTGGGTTATCCTTGTTGCTATTTGTGTGGATTACGAAATGCTGCATCGCCTTAACAAATAACTCCGAGTTCGTCCAGCCAGACTGTATAGCTAGACCCAAAGTTACAGCTTGAGCATCGCCTCTCATGTGTTGTTTAAAATGGACGGTAGGGAATATCATAAGAGGCGGCAATGAATTCCCTAGAGAGCTCACAATGTAGCAAGTTGTGACAAGTGTCCCTATTTCTGTCCTGGTAACTTTAGACATTTGCTTTTGTCCTTTGGCTGACTTTTGAATGGTCATAGTATTAGTTTCATTCAAGTTATATACTATGAAACAAAATTTTACCGAGTCATAGAATGTAGATAAAAATGAGCCATTACAATTAATTTCTAAGAAATCTAGTTAAACGAAAATCTGTCTAATTTTTTTGTATTTAACGAAATTTAAACGAATTTCAACTATAATTTAGAGAGGTATAGATATATAATTTATTTTATCGTATATTACAACCGAGCCCCGTTACATCCACATCCTGTATACTATTTGTACACTTCTCGAAGTATTTTCTTAGGTTTCTGAGCGTAGCGCCGATATTATCAACAGATACTAAAATTTCAATTAATAAAAATACATTATTATGAACAAATTCAAATTTGTGATGTCACATTTTTGAAAAAGAGCCCTCCACCATCCTTGTCATATCATTTGAAAGTTAGGTGGCCAGACGTCCTCAAAAATACTTTTTTGAGCTTTCGTAGAAATTTCTGTTTCTCAAAAAAATTAAAATTGAATGACCTTTTTTCAGTTCCCGCAGCAATTTGTACTTCGTTGTTCTCGTTTTTATTTTTAGTATCCTATATATATATGAAAACTGCTTAAGATGTAATGGGAAAGATACAAAGCAGTAGAAAACGAATTAGGTTCGTAAGACAAGGTACCACCGTAGATAAAATGAAAACAGCAAACTGAATCGACAAAAAATAGTTTATTTATATATACACTGTATTTATCATTTGTATTAGTAATCTAATATTTAAATAGAGTTATTTACTTTTTGAATGAATATACATATGGCGTAAAATGTTGTTTTTAGTTTTGAACGCTTTTCTACATTTTACACATTCAAAATAAAGAGTGCGGTTATGGGTTTTTCTATGGCGTGAAAGTCCATTTTTATTTTTAAACGTTTTTCCACACTTTTCGCATTCAGTCACGAGCGTCATAAGCTCTCATGTGCCGTAGAAGAGAAGTTTGAAATTTGAAAACTTTTCCACATACAACACAAGCAAAATTATAAGAATTTGTGTGAATTTTCAAATGCCGTGAAAGATATTCCTTAAGTTTGAACGCCTTTCCACATCGTTTACATTCATAATCCAAGGAATCAATATGAATTTTCATATGTTTTGTTATATTTCTTTTAGTATTGTAAACTTTTCCACATTCTGCACATTCAAAGTTATGAGTTTTTATATGGTGTTCAAGAGTGCTTTTAGTTTTGAACACTTTTCCACATTTAAAATTAAGATGGGTTTTTCTATGGCGTGAAAGTATAGTTTTAGTTTTAAATGTTTTTTTACACTTATCACATTGAAAGTCACGAGCGTCATTATGAACTATCATGTGTCGTAGAAGAGAATATTGAAATTTGAAAACTTTTTCGCATATACTACATTGAAAATTATAAGGCGTGGTGTGAATTTTCAAATGCTCTGAAAGATTTCCCTTAGTCCTGAATGCCTTTCCGCATCGTTGGCATTCATAATCCAAGGAATCAATATGAATGTTCATGTGCCGTGTTATATTTTTTTTAGTTTTGCTAACTTTTCCACATTCCGCACATTCAAAGACACCAACAGCACTATGGATTTTCATATGGTAAATTTTAATTTTATTAGTTTTGAAAGCTTTTCCACATTTTTCACATTTGAAATCACGAATAGCACTATGGAATTTCATATGGTTTGTAAATTCACTATTAATTTTAAATGTTTTTTCACATTTGTTACATTGAAATTTATAAGAATCGCAATGCATATTTACATATTTTTTTCTTTCCCGTTTCTAAAAATCAATTTAATTTGCTAAATTAGTTGTCAATATTAATTTACAGAGTAATCATAAACTATTATTTGTAACAATTACTTTTGTATAACTATCTATATTGGCATTCGATACATGCTGCGATATAATGTCCGCGTCTATAGTGTTCGCTTTAAGTTTATCTTTAACATTGCTGATTTCTGAAATTAAACAATCAATAATTTAAATATTATATACACTAAAATTTATGTAATACATATAAATAATTGTAACCTATGTCTGTTTTATTATTTTCGCTGTCGTTCAACTAAAAATATTTTAAACCCGTTGTTTTAAGTGTTACATACATATGTTTATTGTGTTTGACTTACCGCGACTTTAATTTCAAATGTTTCTTCATCGTTTTCAACGCTTGCTTCTGTAAATATAAAATTAAAATAAGACACGCTTCTAACTATTTAAGATAATAAACGATAAATATAACTAAGGATCAACACAATCAGTGGAACTTTTATTCAGCAAGGAACTGCTAAATTTTTCATCAATATGTCTTATTTTTAATAAATAAATAAAAAATGTTAAGTTTCAAGTGATAAAATAAAATAATAACACACCGGTTTTAAAAAAAAGCTCAAACGCCATTGCAGCGATCCAATTTGACAGAAAAGCGTGAGAGTTTTGGTCTAAGCATTTCATATTTTGTGTCGAGTTAAATATAAATTAATATGTATTGTCAAAATATAAAAACTAAACAGTTAGACGGATTATTGATACAATTTAACGTAAAATTATTGGTGCGATATACAACATAATTTAAAAGACTAAACTTCTCCCCCTTTATTGTTATACTCGAAGTAAACACGATCTGACGATTGGCTGTACCAATCGGAAACATCTTTCTTCGATCAGCGTTTCGTCACTAGTCTAACCGTGTAAATTTAACGCAACAAATTAAACGGTAAATGGTGTTATTAATACAATTTCTGCGCGGCAATTCCGCCTAGTATAGAATCCGGCCACTACTAACACCGTGCAGCACATTAACGTCATCATGGTTGCTTGTTTCGTTTGCCATGATATTTATGGGCTATTACTTTAAATATTTCCATCCTTGCAGCAAGATCGGTGTGAAAAAAAGGTGTGAAATTTCGGGGGTACACACCGATGCGTGTGAAGCTCTATACACATATTGTAAAAATATTATTACTTATATATTTTTTTCTTCTTTCAAACTTTTGTTATCGAATAATTATAAGATTATCGATTTTTATATTTTATTTTAAAAATTGTAAAAATATTTTTATATCTATATTAAAATATATACAGGTGGCCCTCGACCTTAGCACATAATTGGTTACTGAATTACTCAAAAGTAGATGGATGTGAAAAAACATGAAAAATTGTATTTAAAAATATTTATCAATAAACATAATTAAGTTACCGACGCATGTTTGAGTGCTTTCAAATGTTTTCTTTGTAAACTTGTTAAGAGTTAGTTGAATACTAACATTTTTTTCTGCTCTTGATAAAGAGCTCTATAACATGCCGTGTCTTTCTCGATCGCCGTTAGGAGTACACTCTTTTATGATTCTCAAAAATTTGTCAAGATGCAAGAAGGCTTTATTCATATTTTTGATTGTCAAAGTCTTGACGATTTTATCTGCTTATTCTTTGTCCTTTTCATTTTGTATTTCATTTAACTATTTTTGCTTAATTAAGTATTATGTAATTTGACAAAGGTATTGAGTGAGATTCAATCGACTCATTAACATGTTTGTTGTTGACGTCCAATTTTAGTTCATTCATTAGGCTAACTATTTAATCTGTGATAGTTTTAGGAGTTTTTTCAGAATTTATAAAATCACTCATCATTTGTGGGCATAGTTGTTTCCAGGAACCTTTCATTGTTGACTATTATTTCAGACCGCGAGTCTCCAATATTGTTTATTACTTTCCATATATTATAATTCTTCAATAATTTGTTAATGTAGGCCCAACTTCCGTGTCAGTTGCCTGGATCGCCTAATTCATTATTTTTCTCATATAATATCGTTTAAACGTAGCTATCACTGTTTGGTCCATGGGCTGTGTTAGGCAGGTAGTATTGGGAAAAGAAACAGCATTGATTTCCGTGTATGTATTCTGCAGAGATTTTAGGTGTCCTGGAGCATTGTTTAAGCTCTGAAAGCAGTGGCTTAGCTATGGTGGGACGAGGGGGGCGGGTCGCCCCGGGTGGCACTTGCTTGGGGGCGGCATATTTGCGATGGGATCGTCTAGTGTGGTACTTAACCCTAAATGTAAACACACACACATATATATATATATATATATATATATATATATATATATATATATATATATATATATATATATATATATATCAGGGCTGTGGAGTCGGAGACGGAGTCGGAGTTGGAGTCGTGGAGTCGTGGTGTTTTGGCCGGAGTTGGAGTCGGAGTCGGAGTCGTGAAAAATGAGCGACTCTGAGCATTTTTTTAAATTATGAAATTTATGAATTTTTAATTGCGTAATAATGAATGTGTCTAGCGTATGAATATTAAACGTGTAGAAAAACACCAAAAATACCTGATAAAATTAAACTTTTTTGAGTCGGAGTCGAAGTCGGAGTCGGAGTCGTGTTTTTTTTAACGACTCCACAGCCCTGATATATATATATATATATATATATATATATATATATATATATATATATATATATATATATATATATATATATCCACGAATAGCAAGAGTTAAACAATAAACAATTAATTATTTTAAGAAATGCTGATTTTATGACCATGCAAAAAATGTATAGGGGGGGGGGCACTACACACTCTAGCTACGCCACTGTCTGAAAGACTTTCTGCTTCGTAAACTAACCTTGGATTTAATTTTAAATTAGCAGTTAAGTTCCACCGAGAAGCAATGTCAATCGATTTTTAGATTCTTCTTTCGATAAAAATGTACGATAATATTTGGCTTAGAAAATATTATCAATCTAGAATAATTTAAGCAATGCGGAAATAAATGTTTTGCAGCATATTTATAGGCATTATTTGAAAGAAAAGATTCACCGCTTTCAGAAGCTAAAGAAATTGAATAATATTTATTTAATAATTATTAGGAATATGTGTTGTCAAAGTCGATAGAAAAACAAACGTATCGAATGCGTTCGTAGATAAGGCTGTCGCGCGGTCGCACAGTGCGCGAGGGCTCGAGCGTCGTCCCTGCGGGCTGTCAGCTGGCGGTCGTCTGCGTTCTTCGTTCGGCGGAGGCAGCCGAAGCAGCGGTGGTGGTGGTGGTGGTGGTGGTGGGATGAGCGGAGGGGGCGCGGGGGCCGCGTCCTTGAGCGCTTCGGCCAAGCAGCGGCGCGGAGCCCCCGCGGCGGCGCCGTGTCCGACCGCGGCGTGCCCCGCTTCGGCGCTGCCGCTGCCGCTGCCCACGGCCATGTCAGCCGACCTCGCCTCCCTCTTCGAGTGCCCCGTCTGCTTCGACTATGTGCTGCCGCCCATCCTGCAGTGCCAGAGCGGCCACTTGGTCTGCTCGAGCTGCCGCCCCAAGCTCAATTGCTGCCCCACCTGTCGCGGCCCCCTCGGCAACATCCGCAATCTCGCCATGGAGAAGGTGGCCGGTAACGTCATGTTCCCCTGCAAGCACTCCAACACCGGCTGCCCCATCACACTCGTCCACACCGAGAAGCCCGAGCACGAGGAGACCTGCGAGTATCGTCCCTACACATGCCCCTGCCCGGGCGCGTCGTGCAAGTGGCAGGGCGGCCTCGATCAGGTGACTGCCGCTTATTGTTACACTTTTTAACTCATTAACTTTTCTTACTCTGAACCAATTGCCAATTGCCAATTGCCAATTTGTCATAGTTGATCATCTAATCTTCGTTGTTTCAACAGCTGGAGATTTGGCAACGATGTAATGATATCTAAATCAATTTTATTTATAAATGTTTCAACACTAGAACTACAAATTGTTCAGAATACTAAGCATACCGTCGATTGCAGTTGGAAGGAGACAATTTTCTGCAATTTTGGATGTGTTGGGCAACCTTTCCTCTATAGTATTTAGGGTCGGTGACTGTGTCAAACCCTTTGAGCGTTTTCTTGCTGGAATCGAATGGTCCATTAGTTGATTTCAACATTAAAATATAAATTTTACTATTCACACTAATTGCTATTGCTGCTGTCATGCAACTCCAGACCATACCGCTTCTGATTTGACTTTAGGTACTACGTAATCAGCTAGATATTCTTCTCCGACTCTTAGACGCACATATATTACACCAGGGGAAATTCAAAAAAATATTTTTAAATTTTAGTTTAAAATTACTTTAAAGTTGGATTCATCGGACCTAATGACTCGTCCAATCTCGGTGTTTTCGTGCCCACTCTAACTTTCGAGATTTAATTATTTCTGAAAGCCACGGTTTGTGTCGGGCTTTACAACCTCCGAGTCCCACATCGTTGAGCCTTCGGCAGCCAGCTTTGAAGATATTTTTGAACGATTTTTAAGGGACTCGCGAAGATGTCTTGTTTTCTTCCAGTTCTTGGCTTTCATTTGTAAAAAGCACATTCGCTGAACAGTTTCAAAGCATTTTGTACAGCGTGTCGTAAAAAATTAATGTGAAAAAATATTTCAAGTGGTCATCTTCTAGACCAGGTGTCGGCAATCTTATCAGAGTCGTGGGTAGCGTTCAGTTTTTAGTTTTATTTATCGGGCCACAAGTAATTAACTGCTTAAAGACGTGTGCTTCGCATGTGCGGAATTTTCGAACTTAAAATTTTTAATATGACCCATTATGTGTTATTTTTATATTTATTTTTCTTTGCGCTTAGTAATTTATTTTAGTAGTATTTTATTATTCTAATGCATATTTTGTTTAATTTCTCAGAATTTAAAACAATCCGGCAAAGATGAATTATGAATCATCATTTCTATTGTTAAATTTTATTATTTTATATATTATAAAAAAATGGGTGCAATTTAACAGGAAATTATTTTAAGATATATATCCATTTAAATATATACTTTGTTCCATAAAACGAATTGTTGATGGATTTATATAAGGCAAATCTTCGGAATTTTTCTTCGAAAAAGGATTCGTTGAAGAGTTATTCATGGGGTGTTCACTCTTCTGACTAATAATCTGTCCAACGGTAATGGACTAACAATTCCTTTCATGAAACAATTATTTTATAATATTATTCACTTAAATTGTCAATATTCTACAAAAGTTCATTTTTATTTTTTTATTGTATATTTATTATTTACCTAAAAAATAAAATAATATCGGTTTTTTGAACAACTTTTAAAAAATATTTCAGGTGTGAAGTGGTTAAAAGAATATGTGGTTTTTAACCAGTTGATCGCGATCAACTAGTAAATCACAAGATAAAATCTGATCAATTCCATTGGATGATTTTCAACATATAAAATGTGTAACGAAAAAAAATAAATAAAAATAGCCGCACAGTGAAACTTTTTAGGATTTTACCTTTAAAAGCAACAAATTTCGCTCAAGGAAATTAGTCACGAAGTAAAAAATTCCCTCAATAACAATTAATCTTGCACAAAAAAATTAGCCACACAACAAAAAATTTAGGGATTTTTCCTTTAAAATTCGTTAATTTTGCTCAATAAAATTAGCCACGAAGTAAAAATTATTTGGTTTACTTTTAATCTGGCGACCCTTTTCAAATGACCCACCGGTTTGGAGTTCAAAAGTGTAATAACATAATTCAGAAAAAGAAAAAAATTAAAATACGAATTTTAAAAATAAAAAATAGTCTATTTAACTGGTTCGGTGGTTCTAGTGGTAAAACAACAAATTTCGTTACTTTGCAGATAGTATATAGTTAAAATAAAAATATTTACAATTTTGATGTGAATCATAAATGCTAATTACTATGTTTAGGCTTTATCTTTCTTCATTACATTGTTCCTGAAGCTCGGTCGTTTTATTTGCACATTTACAAACGCTAGATACAGATCGCATTGATTATTTTGATGTACAAGAATAAGTCAAATGAAAATCCTTAATATTTTTTTATCTTGTCTCTATGGCATTCAGTACAAGTTTTCCAGTGCTTTGAAAGTACACGAATAACTAAAAAATGTTGCCAATAAAAAGCCACATATTCTTCCTATCGCTAGATGGTTAATCTGGCGAGCACGTTAGTTGTTCAATTGAGATCTGTGTATGACACTGGTAACAGTTCCCAAAAGAGAGTCATTACAATCTTTCTCCTCCAATAACAATTCTTCTTAGGAAGCCATCGCATCACTTCAATGATTTATTTCCAGAAGTGAGGCTATTTTGTTCTATGTTACTTGGTAATTTGTCTTCAACCGCTACAAATATTCGATATTGTTGAGAAGCTCTCGGAATTTTCTAGTGCATTCGTACACCTGTTAGAGTAACACATGCATTATCATTGTCAATGAATTTTAATGAGGTTTAACGCATGTCGTAAATGTAGTGGCTATTTTAAGCTACTGCCGTGCCCGATTCATACATTCACTTATATGCTACTCTTCAAATTACTTTACAAATATTAAACACTTTTGCCAATTTATAGGACAATGTGTTCTGAATTAATATCATATTTTTAAGGTAATGTGATATTATGAATTTTGTCAAAGATTATTAAAAACAAAATTGAATATATTACAATAAAACGTGCTGGAAAACTTGTATTTTAAACGCATTATCACAATGATATTGTGACCTTTTAATAATCTGTTTGGAAGTTCAATGTTAAAGTTTTGTTTATCTTAAACTAGAATGGTTATTTCTTAACAAAATATTTTTTTTATAGGTAATGCCACACCTCATGATGTCTCATAAGAGTATCACTACGCTCCAGGGCGAAGATATAGTCTTCTTGGCCACGGACATTAACCTGCCCGGTGCCGTAGACTGGGTAATGATGCAGTCCTGCTTCAACCACCACTTTATGCTAGTGCTGGAGAAGCAGGAGAAGTTCGACGGCCACCAGCAGTTTTTCGCCATCGTCCAGTTGATCGGCTCTCGCAAACAAGCCGAGAACTTTGCCTATCGGCTGGAGCTCAACGGCCACCGGCGTCGGCTCACGTGGGAGGCGATGCCTCGCTCCATTCACGAGGGCGTCGCCTCCGCCATCATGAACTCCGACTGCCTAGTATTTGACACGTCATTGGCCCAACTGTTCTCCGACAACGGTAACCTGGGCATTAACGTAACGATCTCCATTGTTTAATATTTAAGCGAATCTATGAATTTATTATATCGTATAAAAATATTATAGTGAATTAATTATTGTATCTGATAAATTAATATAATATTAAACAATCAGGTCCGGTGCGATTGTATTTTAAATGTACTTATACGCATATATATAATCGTTTAAATATAATTATCCAAAGCGAGTTTCCATTATTCTGTAAAACTTGAAAAGACTTATTCTGTAAACTTGTAAATATAATATAATCAAAAAGGACTGTGCTTCTTTGTTGTCTCATTAGGGTTATTTAAATATATGTATTTTTATCGAAAATCTTTTTTATCTGGCGTTATATGCCACATGTGACACTTGATGGAAGTGGTTATTTATTTTTAATGGTGGATCCCATATATGGCACATTACAGAATAGGTGAAATCTATATAGTGCCATATATGGGACGTTATGAAATGATAATAAAATATTATATAATACATGCATATATATTTTCTATTATTATTACTGTAAATATACAACACAATGAGATAGTATTTTAACAAATATTTATAATAGAACATCTGAAAGTTTATTTATCTTGAGGAGTGTAAGTGTTGAGCGGTTTTATTGGAGATGGCAAAAGACAGTCGGCCGTCGGTGAATCGCTAGCGTCTAAAATAGAAACGTGTTCTTCGTTGTCTTGGGTCGAAATAAGAAGACTGGATAACTCCTGACTAGACATCTTTGACGTGTTCGGAGGCTCCCAAATATGCTCGTAGATATTGTTGACCCAATCGGGACTGAACGGATCTTGCGACTGCTTCGGATGTTCCGGAACATAGGGAACATCTTCAGCGACGCTATTTTCAGCGCTCAAATCCGATAAGTCGATATCGTAGTTCACGTTGCTCAATCCGCCATATTCGTCAGGCGTAGCTAATTCGTCCAGAGAACGAGTATCGAACGAATCGAAGCCTAACGTCGGCGAAGGCGATAAGAAATCGCTCGAACCTAAAGTTCTCAGCGTAGGAATCGGAGGATTGTCTAAAGCCATGGAGAAATTGGCTACAGGAGTCGGAGATAGCAGATTTTTGATCAGAGGCAGTTGTTCGATGGGTTTGCTATCGGTGATCGTTAACGCCGGAGTTTTATCGTCGCTGCAGCTTCCGAATATATCTTCGTCTTCGATCGACGATATCAAGAGGTTTTTAACAATGATTGGATTCGGTACTGGTTCTTCTACGTTGACAGGTTCGATTAAAATTTGTTCACTATCTTGCACTATTACGTCCGATTCGGTTTTCCTCGGCTTGAACTCTAAAGGCGTTCTAGACAACACGTCCGATACTTTCTTTAAAATCTCTTCTTTGAAAACGCAGATTTGATCGTTAAGGTCGTTGATGTTATCTTCAAAGTTGATAGCCCGCTTCTCTATCTCTTTCATGCATTTTAATTGATCTTGAAGATTATGCAGACCTTCACAGAGCGATAATGCTGCGACCTATAATAATCAAACATATTAATAACAATGTCTTATTATTATTATTATTAGTGATTAAAATTACCCAAGATCCACCGCCAACTATTGCCGGTAAACTCATGTATGAATCGAAATCTTCTTTAGTCATGTTCAACGATTCTGGAGTTAGATTTTCGATAAAAGATACAGCACAACACTGTTAAAAAAATTAAATAAACATATTATATAGAAATAAAATAATTTATAAACAATAAAATTACCAGATTTGTA
Organism: Plectrocnemia conspersa; assembly: GCF_051122295.1. Taxonomy (NCBI): domain Eukaryota; kingdom Metazoa; phylum Arthropoda; class Insecta; order Trichoptera; family Polycentropodidae; genus Plectrocnemia; species Plectrocnemia conspersa. Next base: position 25,924,029 of record NW_028277175.1, read on the forward strand.
AAATAATATCCGCCTTCGCCAGTCATGAGTCTAGCTGCATTGCAAAATCTTGTGATGAAGTTGATATTGCTCGTTAATCTCGGAGGATTGGCTTTCAAGACTGTGAATATGAGAGCCGGAAGGAGCTCGTCGGCTGAAGCTGGACCTCCACTGGCCGCACTCACGACATTGACGACTCCTCGGCAGCATCCGACGACGTGGGATAATTTATCACCTGGACTCAATACACTATCCATTGCAACTAATTCTAAAAAAATAAATCGAATGAATCTTGCGTTTGTAAACTGCCATGTTACATTAACAGTATTGCCAACCGGAGTATTCAACATTCGGGTTATCATATTTTTATGGAGAAAAATAATAGAGTTAATCGCACACATACCTGTTATGGCAGTGTATAGTAAGTCTCTCACAACCGAATTCGCTTGATCGATGCGGCAGTCAAGGTGCTGCGGAGACACCCAGCAGAGCTGCCTGATCCTCTTGCGTATTTGAGCATCTTTCTTTTCGTCATCAGAGTTGAACGGAGAGAAGATCAGGCTGTGACCATTTTAAATATGCCAGAATTATTAAAAAAAAAATATTTTTTATAAAATATAAATATATTATTACGTACTTATGGAGGTAAGTCATGGAATGTTTCTCGACAAAATCCAGCAACAATTCTTTGGTTTCACTGTCTACGTCTTCGTAATGGACACTTTCGTCCATATGCTTTGCATACGCCTAAAAATAAATAAACAATTGTAATAATATTATGAAACATAATTGTAATTTTGTAGACAATTTTATTTTTGTGAAGGAGGGTACCAAGAACTCTCGAATCATAGGCTGTTTTTTGTGGTTTTGTTGTATCGAAATGTTTCGAGTATTAATAGATCAACTGATTTAACCCTTAGAAGTCCAAATGCATCTATGTCATGCCAAAATAATTTTTGAATGACTGGATGATAAAATTTTCAGTATTATATTTCATTAGTTACTCATGGATTCTTCTATTAAAATATTACAGTTAAAAAATGGTAGTTTCTAAAAGCAATAAAATTGCGCTGTCGCCGCCGCAGTGAAAACGCTCGGTTATCTTGTGTTTATATTAAGACTTTTTATAACAATATTACGACTTATAGAATTGAGAATCAATTGAAGTATATCTAAACCGAATTTTGACCAATGGGAGTGCGCAAAAAATAATTATCCCTTCTCTGAAGTCAAAAATCCACGCCAAAAGCAATAAAACCGTATCGACGCCGACGCAGTAGAAACGCTTGGTTATCTAGCGTTCATATTGAGATTTTTTATAACAATATTATGAGTTACAATAAGAATCGAACAAAGGAAGCATATCTAAACCGAATTTTGACCAATAGGAGAGTGCAAAAAACAATTATCCCTTCTCAGAAGTCAAAAATCCACGTCAAACGTCCACGTTTTGTGGACGTTAAAAATAAAAATTTCTTGCTACAATGGGGCGGAAGAATAATTTGATGGCAGAAAAAATAATAGCATTGTTACTCTTCACCAGAACAACAATTGCCTAAAAATTAAATATCTCTAAGATCACCGTACAGGAAGATGTAAAAATTTTTAAAGATACAGAACTAAATTTTAATAAATCTCAATTTAGAAGTCCTAAAATTACATCATAATTATGACATAATTATAAAATACCTGATAAAAATTCTGCGTCATTTCAGATAGCTCATCTACGCTTTTCACGTTGTGTTGCTTCAAAACGGTTGAATAAAAGTAATGAATATATTTTCTAGTATCTTTTTCAATGACAGACACTAGTCTCGGAAATTTTTCGTTGAAGTCCCTCTTCTGAGCATCGATATCATAATAGGGCGTTGAATTTTGACCACGTGGAGGCGCTCTATCGCGAGCTTCAGTTGGGCCTACATCTGTACAAAATTTTATTAATTATTTTAAGTTATATAATGATATTGAATCTTAACATTACCTTTGGCATTTGACGCTTTTCGGAATACGTTCAACTTTAGCAGCTTATTCTTTTTGAGACTGTCGGACTGACGGAGCTTCTTCTCTTCGAATTTTGTAAAGCCGGTTATCTGGTTTTGACTAGTCTTCGGTTGACGCTCAAGGACGTGGTGTTCGCGGGGCGTAGGCGGAAGTACGACTTCAGTTTTTTCTAAAATAACAAATGTCAATTGATTGTCTGTAGTGTATAAGAAGTGTAATATAATGAATGATTCGTAATTCACTAGATTATTTACAAGAAATACTATTTTTTATTATTAATAAAGATATCAAGAACAACGTTGGATATCCCAAGTGATGTTGGTGAATTAATTGAATTAAATTTATCTATATATGTTATTACAAAACCACTTGTACTGAGTGAAAAAAAATAATTATTGCTACAAGCAATTGACTTTATAAGAGATAATATTTTTTTAATATTGTTTTCGATTACTAATAGCACATTGAGAATCATTATTTTATAAATATAAGTTATATATTTATATAAATTATAATTATAAAAATCTGTTCTTCATTGCAGAGAAGGGCAAAAAATAATTGTTTTTGTGCAATATAAAAATTGCAGAAGTTTTGACAATATTCGATTTGATTTCATTACTGTTATATAACAGCAAATTTAATAGTCACTAATATTTAATTTAAATGGGAGTAATATAAACTAATGTACCGTATTGTAAAAAAATAATAAACTATTTTAATGGCAAAAAATTAAATAATCAGTTTTATTTAAAAAAAATAGTTAGTTTATAATAAAGGGTCAGTAACTTTCGACAAATGGTCAGTAAAATTCTGATTGTGTTATAGCGATAAACCAAAACTAATTAATTTTTTCATCCCATACGTATTATATGATTTTTGTACAAAAACATTTATATTCCGTTTTTATGAAACCATTTAATTTAATTTCTAGTAATGCATATGTTCATAAGTTTAAAATATTCATTATTATTTGATTTAAAAACATAAAATTAACTTTAAATAAATAATTATAGTTATTTTATTAATTAATTAATACCTGACTTCCTTTGCCTGTGAACCTTCTCGCGGTGACATTTGGAGCAGTATCCTTGCCATTGCACGTTTCCGTAAAAGCTGCACCCACTTTTGCATTTAAGATCGCTCTGATCTATCCTGAGAGAAGGCGTCTTTGTTGCGTACATGATGTATTTGTAAGATCTCTGCAGATTTTTCCCAAACATGATGTTTTATATCACTTTATTTATCGTACATTGGAGAATATTGACACTGGAGTGCCGCAGAACCAACGCTTAGTTTATAATAGCTATCAGCATCGAATAACCCAAACTCAGCCCATTGTACAACAATTGAGCGATCACAATCAGAATCGCACATATGAAAGCAACACACTCTCATGGCAGAGTGATTTCTACCATTAATTCAGAATTAAGTTCGACGACTTACTTATAGATTTGCTTTATCTTATCTATGGATACAAATTCAGTGGAATCTGTTCAATTAAAAATGATCGATAAAATAAAATAATTACGCAATTATATCACGTATACTTGTAATGTTTTGTGATGATAAAAATATCTTAAACACAATATGCATTTAATCACTTAAACAAGAATCAATTGTTAACTTGATTACACATTCATATATTTGATTCATGTATATCATTTAAATGATAAGATGTTAAATTTAATCGAGTCTAATTATGCATATAATAAAATATTTTCTATTGCGTACAAGTTCTATAAATATTCAAGTCGCCATTTTTGATATGTCGCAAATAATTCAAATTAACGTATATTTTATATAACATGCAAAACTTACGCATGCAAAAGTGGATAAATGCTATTTAAACTATTTCCTGGTCATCTCCGTTACTTTGACGGCTGTCATTAGCGATCCGTCAAAGTCAGTGTTGCTAGTAAAAAAATATGTTTGTATCAATAAATTTAAAAAAAATGCAATGTGATTAATATTCAATAAAGGTTTAAACATTATTAAATTTGATACAATTAGTTTTTATAATAAATTATATTTTATAAAGTGGTATACTTTAAATATATCAGTATTAATATATTTTTAGAAACGTGACTTCTTGAAATGTATACATTTATCGATTTGTTTTAAGAAAAATGACACGTAAGAAAAAATGGATATTTAAAAGAATATACGACTTTTAAGTAATAAAAAACGCCTCTTAATTTTATTAAAATAAATATTAAAAAATAAAAACACAGTTTCTACGCCTTAGAATAAGAAATATGTAGCGAAATTTTACATGAAATTATTTTATTACACTAAGTCACTTTTCATTATCTTAGTAAGAAGAAATTTTATTAGATTAATAACTGTAATAACATGAATGATTATTGTAATTGCAATTCAATCGATCAGCACAGTATTTTCATAAAATCTTGCCAGGTTGTGCATTTATTGTACCAAAAAATCTAATAAAGAGCTTCATATAGATTAAAGACTATATTATATAAGTGTATAATAAAAAATAAAAAAACATAAAAAAAAATGACTTTTAAATAAACATTTCACATATTTATCTATTGTTATTAACAATAATAAATATTTATAAAAATCATTATTGTATTGTGCACTAAGGAATAGACTTGAAATTTATATATGTTTTAAAAATAGTTTTTATGATTTCCCCCTACGAGCAACATGCGCGAGATTGTGAGCGCATATATGTTAGTGATTAGTGTTATTTTATAACACAGATATTATTAAAATAAATGCAAAATTAACAATTAAGTAATAGAGTATTAATGAAATATTTCAAATCATACATTTTTTATTATTAGCTTATAATTTTAATATAATATTAACGACACGTTGTATCTATTATAAATATAAATGTGATCGGCGTAAAATAAACAAGTTTTTTTCCCTAAAATATTAATCTACAAATTTGTGTTTTCTGAAAGTCATATTGATTCTAACTCCTTTCGCTGATTTCCTGACAGGTAAAGAGTGATACCATATCTCATTTGTTGGGGGATTCATCAGTAGTAAACTTCCGTGCTCCAAATCAATTTTAACTGCAACAGAAACATATTTCTTATATGGCAACACTTCATCACCATGGATAACTCAATACAAACATTACAACACAACACACGCGAAAATGGGTTATGATTACGTGAATATAAAAGATGGGGAATATACAAAAACAATATATTCATTGGTATGTATTGTATTATACAATTCATATTTATGGATTTTTTTTATGAAATATTGAAACTTGCAGATTAAAGAAAAGGCTTTTCCTGATGCTATAAAGATATTGAATCAAGTCATCGGTACAAATCCAAACAGGGCCGGATTGTCGCTTTTGGGCTATTGTTATTTTCATACGCAGGATTTTGTAAGCGCTGCAACTTGCTATGAGCAATTGATTGAGTTGAATCCTGAAAATCCCGAATATAAATTATATTACGCTCAATCGCTCTATGAGGCTTCTTTATATGAAGAGGCTTACAAAGTTTGCAGTCAGATATCTGAACCTGGTTTTGAAGAGAAGCTGACTAAACTGCAGTCGGCTATTAAGTATGGCGAAGAGGACATCTTGGCTGCAAAAAACTTGGTCGACGCCTGTTCGGCCGAAGACCCTGATAGGGACATAAACTTCGGTTGTCTCCTCTATAAGGAAGGCAAATATGAAGAGGCTCAACAGAAATTCTTAAAGACCTCTCAAGTGATTGGCTTCAACGCCCACTTGCAATACAACGTGGCTCTTTGTTATTACAGGCTAAAGGAGTACCCGATGGCCATGAAGTATATAAACAATATAGTGGAGAGAGGTATCAGGGATCATCCTGAATTGGGCGTGGGTATGCAAGGGGAAGGTCTCGAGATCAAATCCGTTGGAAACACGCTAACACTCCACGAGACTGCTTTGACGGAAACGTTTAATTTGAAAGCGGCAATTGAGTATCAAGGGAAAAACATTGAAGGAGCCAGAGAAGCCCTAAATGACATGCCGCCGAGACACGAACACGAATTGGATGCTGTCACTCTTCATAACAACGCCCTAGTGTACATGGACCTCAAACCGACCGAGGGATTCGAAAAGCTGCACTTTCTCCTGCAGCAGAACCCGTTCCCGCCGGAAACTTTTCCAAATCTGATCCTGCTCTACTGCAAGTTTCAATATTACGATTTAGCCGCTGATGTATTGGCAGAAAACGCAGATTTGACCTACAATATGCCTCCTTATCTATATGAATTCATAGACGCGTTGATCACCAGTCAAACTTCAGCCGAAGAAGCATATGTTAAATTTGAAGAAATATCTTCAAGATTCACGGAGCAATTGAGAAAGCTGACTAAAATTGTGCAAGAGAGCAGATCGCAAGGCGATAATGAAGAAGTAAAGAGAGCTGTTTTAGAATATGAAGATGCTCTAGAAAAATATATACCTGTAGTGATGGCTCAAGCTAAGATCTACTGGGACATTGAAAACTATCCAGAAGTGGAGCGGATCTTCAGGAAATCTGTAGAATTCTGCAACGAATCTGATGTTTGGAGGTTAAACGTAGCACATGTACTATTCATGCAAGAGAATAAATATAAAGAAGCAGCTAGCTTCTATGAACCAATAGTAAAAAAGCAGTATGATAATATATTATCAGTGAGCGCTGTAGTCTTGGCAAATCTATGCGTTTCATATATAATGACGTCACAGAATGAAGAAGCTGAAGATATAATGAGAAAGATCGAAAAAGAAGAAGAGGTTCAGAGCTTCGAAGACCTCAACAAGAAGTTCTATCATCTCTGCATCGTTAATTTAGTCATTGGTACTTTATACTGCGCTAAAGGCAATTTCGAATTTGGTATATCGAGAGTGATCAAATCATTAGAGCCGTTTAATAAAAAACTGGGGACTGATACATGGTTCTATGCTAAGATCTGCTTCTTATCGTTTATAGAGAACCTCACTAAGCATTTGATTTCAGTCAAGGATGTGACGATCAAGGAGTGTCTTCAATTTTTAGAAGGATGCGAAATGCACGGAAGACACGTAGTCACAACGATAGATGCTCCTCTTCAAGATGAAGACGCCACAACTAAAGCCAAGAAGACGGTGACTTTTGAATCTAGATTGCTTAAATACATGTTTTTGAAATGGAGATCTATCGATAAGTCGGTAAACGTCTTGGATTTTGAAGATTTAAAGTAAACCTGGAGGTATATCGCGTTTTTCTGGCGGTTTCTTTCTTGCGTCGCGATGCTTCAGCACAAAAGTTCTGACTTGGCCTAAAGAAATTGAAGCTATTGGAGATGTGTGATCTAATTCTACTTCGTCGTCTCTATGCTCTCCGATGTGCTGGTTGCCATCTTTGTATCTGTAATTTTTTCAATAAAGTATTCAGGTAATTTTAATACTTTTTATTTATTTATGAAAATTACCTATTGACTAAGACAAAGTCGAAGCGATGTCCGCACATATCGTAGAGCTTGTTTCTGATGTTTTCTAAGATAGGAGGCCATGGTAAGGTGGGTATCGTTCGTCCAGAAAAATTATATGTAATTTTAGGATCTCCGTAGCTTACGTGCTGGCGAGGTATTTGATGCCATTTCCCAAAAACTCTTAAAGCATAACATTAATAAAATATTAAAACATAATCAGCAAGCTCTACGTATTTTTTACAATAGGATTTTTTTAATAATTGTCAAACAAATTTTATGATTTTTGTGTAACTCGTGCATTTATTTTTTTATTGTAAATATAATAACAAGTATTCATATTTATAAATAGTGCTATTTGATATATATTCGTATGCTATACGTATATGTATGTGGGGTATGAGCTTTGTTATCCCATTTTATTTTTAAATACAGATTGCATCTGTATTTAAAAATAAAATGGATATTATCGATTGTGTTTTAATTACTTAAAACTTAATAAGCTTATTACATATGCATCTATTTATATAAACATTTATATGAAATATTATTTTTTTGGTTTATTTCATATATGAAAATCGCATCAGTGAATAATTGTATTGTTATAATATATTTGACCCGTTTCCTGTTTGTATAAATGAGGGGTCATACATATTTTCTAAATTAATAAAACGTGTTCTAATCGATACATACGTTTAATATTAGCATTCAAATGTGTTTTATCGCTGATGTTTTGATTTCAGAACATTTGAGTGTAGCGTAATTATGTCACAATATATTTAACTATATTATGAGCTAGGTTAGATTTACTGATTAATACTTTTACATACATAGTTTTCATGCTGCTTAGTAAGCCTATTATTTAAATTTCGAGTACTATGTTAATCCTACTATGATATGTAACGCTGATTTGATTCGTTAACTATATTATTCGTATGCTATTTGCACTTACTGTAGGTACAACTCGTCTCTGTCTGATGTGACAAGTGTCAGATCTTTTATATGGCTGATTTAAAATGGCGAAACAAAATTATTAGACCTTTTGTCCGAACGAGTTGTTGTTTCCTTTTATTCGCTTTGTCGTTTAAGAGATATTCACGCCAACTGTTTAACTGGACAGGCCAGACCAGCATTTAAATATCCAGCAAGTCACCCCAAAACCACAAAAGATGTAAAAAATGTTTTATGATTTAAATTAAAATAACATTAAAATGTGCGATATAAAAGTTTTTGAAGACACGTTAACTGCCGTAGTTAGAATCATATCGCCAAAAAACTTATCTTTAAAATATACATTCAAAATAACATTTCGGCTTAGTTCTTTAGTTATCCTGATCTGTCACATTGTTTCAAAATGTGCAACTATATTTTTTTTTAAATGTAGCTTCGTTAAATAAATAAATTTATTATAAAAATTAAATAAAGCATAATATACCAAAAAAACTTTTTTTGTTTGTCATTTTGTGGGATATAACGATTTTTGAGGACACGATAGCTCATAGTTTTAATCTGTTTTACATAAAATTGAACTGAAAAATTAACATTTTATTGGCTTGTTTGATAGCTTGTATCTTGTTTTAAACACACTGTGGTTATTCAAAATATAAAAATGTCGTAACTATATTCAACAATTATACAAATGAAAATACGTATAGAATTGTTTTTTATAAAATACAACAATATTTTTAAACATTATAAAAAAATATGTTTTGGTTTAATAATTTATAGTTTTCAACTATCTTATAAATTAATATTGATTCAAGAATAATTATGAGATTATAAGCACTAATTAACCGGTTAATTGCGGGTAATCATAAATACTATGAAAGGATAACATTATAAATCAATTACCTGACTTTGCTTAATTCTCCGCTGAAGTATTCCAAAGTGTCCTCCAGCTCTCGAAATATTTTATTGGCGATACTTCTTTGGAATATAACGGCATAGTCCAAGTTCAAGTCTTCGGCTCTTATCTTGCGCCATTTAACATCCTCACTTCGGATCATTTCGACGTCGTCCATTTCTGAAACGAAAATTATGACAGTCTTCATCCATTGTTTGAGTTTAAAACCTTGATTCTTGATAATATATATATTTCTAGCAAAGCACACAATTTTTTGTATTGTCGCAATGTGGTGTTCTTTTTTAAAATATGCATTGTTTATTATATTATTAGAACAGTTCACATAGTGAGCATTGTTCAGAATAATGGCTAATTGTGGAGTACCTATAGTCGATTGTAGGAAAAAATTTCACTTTTTAAATATTATCCAACAATGGACGTTGAGGTCGTCAACATAGCCGTGATCTGAAGCTCGTGTCAAGGATGTCATATTTGGTTCGATAATCTTGTTGTTCAACCATTTGTGTTATAACATTTTACGACGCTGTTTATTGGTTGTTCGTCATTGAACATCACAATACAGAGTAAAAAAAAATTAAATCATAGCGAAAAATATGCATTATAATGACGGTTTTATGGATCATTTATTTTATTTAAATACATGTATATTCATAAAAATAAATTTTACACAAGTTCAGAATTTGCGCTAATATTATTTCGACATTTTTAAGCGGGTGAAAGTTACGTAAAGAGCCTTCTTTCTAACGTTTTTTACTTCGGAAATACAAAATTAATTATCCAGCAACTTATGAGGTTGGCTAAATATGTTTCAAGACATAGATAATTACTAGATATAGAAAAAGCATACCCAGTCGAAGTAATAATATATCGTATTGAATTTTTTTGTCCCCAAATTTGATTTATGGCCTTTATTTTAAGATGCACTACCAACATGCGCGCGTATCGCATAAAATTGATAGATGCGTTTATGACGTTCCATATACTTATGATGTTTTGTTTCTTACGGTCAGTGCGTCAATTTCATGTACCTACCGGGAGTTATAATTGATGGAGTCGACACATGTTTTAATAAAAATATACAATTTAATTATTGTGTAATAATATTTTAGATGAATAATTATTGTTTTTATTATTTGTAAATTATTTAATTAAATAAAACCGCTACTTAGTCCGATATTTATAATAATTCGTAGTAGTTCAAGTTGAATATTAAATAATGTTTACAAACAAGAGCATACATTCGTTTAGATTAAAACCGGACCCGAAGATGATTTATTTGTTATTTTCCGGAAGACATTATTTATATTTGAGTTTTTATTTAATTTAGAATATACAAAACAAACAATCGAAAATTTTACAAAGAGTCGTAGAATAATTAAAATAAATACAAAATATCACTCAGATATATGGAATATATTTTCATTTAGCGTAAAGTAAAGATTTTTTTTTCAATATGATGTAAAAAAAATTTGTTCGATATCTTGTTATAACATTTTTAATATCAGAATATTGCCTACAATCACACCAAGTCTTTTATATTAGTAACATATATATTTAATTTTTTTATATGCTGATTTTTATTATAATTATAAAGGCCTAAAATTTAAAATAAGTTGGGAACCACTAATCTAGTACATACATTTCTATGTCTGCATCATTTTACTGCTACATAATCTGTAATTTTTTCATACAAAAGAAATTTTACAGTAATTTCAAAGTCAAACAAAACAAAGGGGGAACTGAGGATCGAATCCCACCGTTGGGAATCAATGCCAAGGTATCAATAGTGCGGTTTTTCACGCATGCGCATTGAAAATACACGTGCGACAGCCTGGTACGGACTTGAACCGATTAATAAATATAAGAATAAGCAAGAAAATATCGCATGCCTGGCAATATCCAGTGAAAAAGTCGCGTTTGGTCATGGAATTTATTATACTACATACATACAACTAACAGCGTATGACAGAAAAGTTACGGGACTCGACACCCAGCGATTGACAAAATTTACCATTTATAATCGAACATTATCCAAAATTATGTAGATGTATTTAACTTGAAGTATAGTCTATTATATATAATATAAGAAGAATTTTTAGAATAGAACAGGGTTCGGCAAACTACGACTCGTGATTCAAGCAGTAAAACTACCTTACATTCAGGTACTTCTAAAAATACTTTGTAAGCTGATCCTTTATTGTATTGTCTACTAGTAAAAAAACGCTATTTTAAGTTACTGCTGAACAAAGCTAATTTTAGCAAAAGTGAACGAAGCTTTTCCACACTACGACGATTTAAAACATATTTAAGAAATACAATGTGGTGAAAATATGGCCTTATTAAATATTCACTGGGATATAAATGTTAGTGCAGAAAAAATACGTATTTACAATAAAGACGCGACGATTGAATCTAATTGAATTTGATATTTTTTAAGTACTTGATTTATATTTTGTTTCTATCATATTTTTACCTATTTTTAACAATTAAAAATAAATTACTGAAATGTTTTTTACCTAAACCCCTACATGGTAAAATCCTGGCTACGTCACTGTCTACGTCTACTAATAAAAAATAATAAGACGACTGTGTACAAAAACCTTTTTATTTAATTTATTTATTCACATTCATTTATTTATTACATTTTCAAAAAAATAAATAATAAAAATGCGGGCAGTATAACTTTCTTCTTTTGGAACAATAAATCATTTTTGATTAAATGTCGTCTTCTATAGACCGTTTCTGGATGTCTCCTAATTTTTATGTCAGGGGCCAGAGCACCACTAAAATATATTTATCCAAAAAATAGTTTTGAGAAAGCAGCGCTTAAAAAAATAAATCTGTTTGCTCATAATGCAACATATTTTTTTTTGTATTTATTTATATGTTTCACATTTAATATTTGTTTTAGAATATATTAATATTTATCTCTTGTATATTTATTTATTTCTACTCAGGTTAAGGATTAATTAAATTTATAAAAGTTTATATGTTAATATTATAGAATAAAAAAATACTACAATAACACTAGTACTTATTGTAGGGTTAATCCCCTACAATAAGCATTATTTTATTCTCAACTTCTGCTTTCAAGTAATATGGACATCGTCGTTTTCGTAGTTCTAAGCTATGAAAATATTTTTTTCAACAAATAAAATGTACCGATTTTTTCCCGGTACTACCGGTATTTTGATTTTTAATACCAGTAGTATTGAAGGGCAATTTTTGTCCTTATATTGTTATTACCGGTATTGCAAACTCTAGTCACGATAGTTTTAATTTAATTAAAATAAATAAATATGAGGTAAAGGACTGGACCTAGCACAGATCCCTGTGGTACTCACATGTTACATTTACATAATTTTGAGTAGCTATCTCGCTGTTTAATGTTAGATTAGAATACCATATATTATGAATCAGAAGGTAGATCTTTATTTTATATATGATGCTTTGATGGCAAACTTTATTGAATGCTTGTTGTATTTCAGCAGATAAAAAATATGTTTTGCAACCACAGAAGAGGTATAAACAAAATCTTTGAGTAAGTTGAATACTATGCGTTCCATAAATGTTTTGCGGATTAGAAAATATTTATTTAAACTTCGAGGCAAATTTATTTATTTAAATAACTGTAACACCTTTGTGACCTAAGAGGTTAAACAAAAAATTATATACAAAAAAATAATAAAATATAAAATTAAATTATACGAACAGGACCAGCTCCTCAGAGCAGACATGTGTCCTGGCCTGTCTACAATCGCTCAATTAACTCAAAAATTGTCGAGTTTTTTTATTTTTATGTTTTTAAATAATAATGTGTGACAAGTATACTTAGTACCTAATTATGCGAAGTCGTCACTTTAAAGTTGATTAATTAACCCGCCCGACTACCGCGACGTTTCGCACTCACTTTCGTACGCCAATCGATCACCGAATTCGTAGTAGACAAGCAGTTGCGATGAATGAAAACCGACACAACAACATTTTTGTTTACACACAAACACATACACACGATGCAGCAGACACGCACACGCACACACCGACGGGCGAAAAGCCTATGCGATCGGTGTCATCGTGCACTGGGTGTTTACATTTTAGTCATAGTAACAGAGCCGGCGAGAGAAGTAACGGCACAGACCGCGACCGTGTTAAAAATGAACTCGACTAGTTATACAAATAATATATAATATTATATATCCAGATCGGGGTCAGAAAGACTGTAAGTTGGGCAAGAGGAAGGAGGTTTTGCGGGAGTTATTGGGTGATTTTGCAGGTGAGTCTTGTGCCTGTGTATGTGTGATTCCGTTATTGATGTGTGTGTAGTAAGAGGGAGTTGGTTAGAAAATAACGGTCTGTGGTTTTGGTTTTAGGAAAAGGGATATGCATACGTAGTAATATTATTTAATAGTTTTCCATTAATACTAAACTAATATATAGTAATAATAATAATAATAATAATATTTTATAATATGCCTAACCGAAAGATAATATACTTGTGTTTAAATAATACTGGCCAACAAAGATTTTAATGACTGATTTGGACTATGTTTATTATACACATTCAAAGTCTCTATGGTGACCAGGATGTATGACGTCAAATTATTGTATGTATGGACCCCATACATTAAACATGTATCGGTGATTTGTACCTATACTTTATTTGCGTTAACACGCAATATGTCAACATAAAAGAAATACATTTAACGTCTAACGATATTTAGCAGTTCCCAGTAATTCTGATATGTAATAGAAAAAATATGATAGGGATGGCTGGCGAAATGAAAACAAACGCAGGTATTTCATACAAACATTTCTTTCTATTTATAAAATTTTATTTCAAATATTTCACGGAATATGCTTCACTAAACATAGGTGTTAAATATTAACAATAAATAAGTCTTAATAATTATATTTATTTACTATTACATGATCTCTTGGTTCCCTTCAGACCATTAGAACACCAAATGACATCGTTCTTTCTTTTCCATGTAACCACTGAGCTGTTTATCTTGTCTATAGGAGCACATGCTTTGTCTTGATTACCAATATGGCAGCAAAAGTAGTGAAAATATGCAGTTTTAATCTTTGGAGTTATATTATTTCTGTTTGACAAATTATTTGTTCTACATATGTAACAAAAACTGTCAACCGCGGTCTTGCAGCGTATGGAGCCGCTCTTAAAATTGCCGCATATGGGGCGAATAAAATTCTCATGTGATTCACACGAGATAATTAGAGGCACAAAAAGTGACTGTTTGGTGCGCATTGTGGTCAGAGGGCGTCATTGGGCCTTAGGTCTTTTATATATTGGACACCAACTGTACCATTTGTCTTTGTGCATTTTTATTAGCTTGGAGAATTACATAAATTTACCACAATTTAACTCATTAAAATCAATTAGATCAACTATTCGTAAATATTATATATATTAAAAACAGCACAAACATATTTCTAAATTCACATATAAATTATTTTAAAATTACTAAAAAACTAGATGAATATATGTTATAATAAAATATATATAAATATATTGTTTTCATACGCTTGAGTACGCACCCTGAGTTATCGCATTATATCCAACGTAAGCACATATTGATAACATCAATTTTATACTTCTATAATTCATAAATATGTATTTACAGTTGGAATTACAGATATTATAAGCTCTTGCGTTAAACAATGGTAAAATATTTACATTATAATACATCATAAAAAAACTAATATATCCTCAATATTATTTTAATAACTATGACTATTAGGTTATTTATCTGTATAAATTATAAAATATTTGATCTAAATATGTAATAGATATATAAGCTATGACTACAAATTAATGTTGAGAAGCGCTTAACGTCCAGTCACGCGTCACGAATCAAGACCGCCGATGGAATCTCCCCAATTTACTCAGATTCCTAACATTCCAGAGTGGAATCGCCCCGGGCGACCGCTTTATGATAAATTAAACATAACGCTATTACGAGCTGCATTTAGAATGGACCGGTCCTGGAACAAATTGCTTGATACAATTTTTTATAAAGCCATTATTAATGGTAGGACTTATACTAATTCTAAAATAACAACTTCATAATAAGCACATATATACCAATGGTTAATGAACAATATTATAAAAGTATTTCGCAATATTACTCAATTATCTCAAAGTTAGATATTAGCTCAAAATTCCAAAGCATATATTACTTTTAGAGGCAGAAGCAAATTTAAATGGTTTCTGATCTTAAGCTCAATACAGCTTAATCAATTTCATTATTTTGAATTAAAATATCACAATAGTGAATCATGTATTTTATTTAAACGCATGTGTGTAAATTAGGAATTTGTTGCGAAATTATGAATATTTTTATTGTGCATGTATCTAAGTTCTATCAAATCAAAGAAAGTTTAGACCTCGCAAGTGTTAAAAAAAGGTTGTGCGAGGTTGCGGGTTCGAACCACGACTGCAGACTCGAATTTTAATTTATAAAAATGCGCTATTATTAAAAACCGGTCCTTTTATATTATTTATATAGATGTTACCGATCCCCAGACTGAAAAATTTGGTGGTTAATATTAACTTATAGGTATTTATTATGTTTGATTGACTTACACAGTTGGTACAGATTTACTCAATTGTAACACAATAACCTTACGCCTGTCAGGTTACAACAGAAGATCAAAAATAAATAAATTCCTTAAATGCGTCTACATTTAGTTCCTGGATTTAAGTTAACATATTTTTTTATGTTAAAGAAATGGTTTATTTGATGGTTAATTATGTAAATGTTGTGGAATGCAATGTTTGGTATAGTCTTTAGCTTACTCGACGATTTTGCCTTCATCTTTTCTATGGTCGTAAAACTTTATTCTTTTTATGTTAACTCTATCTGCCTGAACTAGTTTTCAACTATTTTAATATTGAATAAAAAATGGATAAAGTATTCGAATATATTCGTAATTTTTTTCCCGTTTTTTACCAATATTAATTTATTTAATCAATTAATACAATAAATCAAATTATTGCCTGTAAAATATTATTTAATTAAAAAAATCACTATTGGTTAATAATAATTATTTAAATTTATCATTAATTACTTTCATAATCATTTTTTGATTTTATAAAGGCGTCAAAAGAAATGTTTAATTTATTATTACATAGCATTTTAGATTTTTTAAATCACTAGAATTAAGATCATCTGCATTGAATTAATTCAGAAAAATTGATGGAATATTTTATAGAATTTATTGTATATATATAATAATGTTTTTACCGAATTTAATATACATAAAGATCGGATCCGCTTCGGCGCTTCTTTCGTGTGGATTTGCATATAAATTAAATAACTAAAAACATATTCACCGCGATCGAATTATTGAACTGATTCAAATAAACTTTTTGCGTCTTGAGACAACAAATATAAAAACGTAGCACAAACATCATAAAAATTTACGACGCAAAGCTGTTTTTTAATATAAACGTCAAACGATAATTAAGGATGGGCCTTTTCAACACTTTCATTCGTTCAACGAACGAATTCTGCGAATTTTAGTCACAATAGACACCGCCGATAAACATCTCATCGTAAAAATCAGCAGATTGCAAAAAATTACGGAAGCTTTCCATATAGTTACGCCATAACATTTGTCTATCGGCGAACTTATCGCTTTTACAATATTTTATTTTGTGTAAGAAATATAAAAAATGTAAAGTAGCAACAGAAAATCTTGATTCAGAGCTTAGCTCAAAATTTCAACTGGCAATCATACAAAAAATAAACAGGCAAAGAGACAAGATATTAATGTCATTAAAGAAATAAAGAAATAAAACATTTATCATTAGTTAAACGATTATAAAGAAAAAATTCTTCAAATTGTTTTATATTTTAATTACTATAAATAATATAATTTACATGCCTTAATATTGGCAAAAATATTGCAAAAATAAAATCAGTAAAGATATTTCACATATATAAAAATATCATATAATCAATATATATTTTTTTATTTATCAAAATTTCTCAAGCCAAAAGCCTTTCATATTGCAAAACTTCACTGCACTTTATCCTAATTTATTCCGTTTTTTTTCACTGAGCATGACAAAATGAGTCGTCCATACCTGGCTTTCAAAAATAACTTAAGTTTTAGTTCAAATGTGCGTAGAAATGTGAGCTTAACTGAAAATGAGAAAACGTGTCATAAATTATTAAACCAAATATAGTTTAGAAGCAATCATTAAATGTAATATTAATATTTTAAAGGTTAGTTGTGACGTTCCTAAATATCGCGTGCCAAGATTAATGTTTCAACCTATTTTAGATTCATTTAATTCTGTATTTAGATACAATATTAACCTAGTGTCTGCAATTATATTTTACATCTAGGTCAAACGTAAAGATAATTTGGTAAGGTTTCGTGGGACACAATGACACAAACTAATCCAAAGTTAATATAATTTACTAATTATGACTTTCTTTGTCATTGACACGATTCTCAGTGCAATTAAAAAATCATCACATTTTATTAAATTATTCAAAAGTACAAATTTCTTTCTATATTAATTTTTTATTATTAGATTGCAAGGAATAAATGAACGTGGGTTTTTTTTGTCAAATTTTGAATAGTATTAATATTTAAAAAAATTCGAGTTAAAATTAACGAATGACGTATATATACGTTCCCTGAACATAGCATAGGTATTGAAATTTAAATCTTTCAATTAGGTACAGTATTTCGAAAAGGCGTCACTTATATTTTCGGGTCGTGAGATGAGTTCGTCTGCGTCGTCGGGGTTGGGGTAAGGTTTTTAGGGTAAGGGTGGGAGAACGGTCAGGATAGAGGGAGCGGCGGACCAGGGGGAGGGTCGGAGCTACTGCGTCTGCTGTTTTGTGAGTTTCGACAGACGGCGGTTACCGCAGCGACGTCACCTAGCTTCGGTAAGTGACGGCATAATACTATTATTATGTATAAGCATAGGAACTGTCATAACATTGGAGTGACGTCGTATGACGGAACGCGTCTTAGAGCAACCGTTCTCAAAGTTCTTTGGATGAAAATTTGTTAATACGGTACTTTTTTGACACTTTAAGTTAAACCTCTAAGATGTATTGTTTTGTGTTTATATATGCTATTTAAATATAAGCCTAATAATAAATTCACAAATAAAGAACTTTGATATTTTTATCATATTGCTATAACATAGTTAATTCTTGATTGCTGTTTCTACTCTTTTATGTGTTTTTATTGTTAAAAACAACTTGGTGCTATAAATATAATGTAAGGACCGGGTTGGCGTAATTCGTTAAGTGCTGGAGTGGTAATATAGCCTTGGGATAAATTCCCGCAGCAAAATCGATTTTTTTAATTTATAATAAAATTGTATATTCTCAGTCTTGTATTCTTATTATACCTTTCTGTAACGAAACAACCTAGTAGATATTGTATACTAGAAATCTCATGTAACTAAGTAGCTAACTGTTGATTAAAAAGCATTTTTCTAAAGATTAAGAAACACTATGTTCTCTTTCGCCCATATTATTAATTTTAGAAAATAAAATAAATCATTATTTTACTGGATATGACGAGCATATATCGTAGCATATATTAAATAAGTTGCTATAGGGCGGTGTCTTTCATGTGATTTCGGTAATTTTAAGCTGCGATCGCGTTCTTTATTCTTGCCCGTTGCAGACAGAACGTCAGCGCTTGAGAACGCTCCTCTCGTATGATCTATCTATTTTCTCAACGAACTTGCGAAACAAAGATGTTTTAGGCGATATATATTTCAGATGTGTACCATAACTGTTTTTTTTTCTCAATTTTTTTTTAATGTTAAATTGTATAATGGGCATTATGACGCATTGGAAAAACCAGGCGAATCATGATGGTCATATTTATAATAAAACACGAAAAAAATAAAAAAATATTTGTCAATTAAAAATTCTTAATTAAATAGGCATGACGAGTTAACTCGTCATGGATTTTTAACAAGTAATTTACAGCGGCTAAAACATATTATCACGCTTCATACTAACACATCTAAACACTTTAAATATGGCATGTGCAAGATAGCTTTGTACTTGCATAGTAGAGAATAGTTGTTTACGTATTAGATACATCCGCAGAACTATTTTAATTTGATAAGATAATAAGATAAAAGTTCAAATATCTGTGAAGTGAAAATAACATTGAAACTTATAATAGAGATGATGAAATTGGTCTACCTTGTAAACGTTCTCGAACAAAGTAATATTTTTTTATATAATACATATATATATTTTTAAATCAAAACACTACTGTTTTGAAATGTAATTTTTAATTATTAATTTTAGTTTCGTTATTCACCAACTTTTTAATTTATTTATTAGTATTTTTTATTTTCTATAATTCAGAATTGTAAATTAAAATAATTATTTTGCTTTTTTTCTATGTAAAATTTAGTTCTTTAATCTTTTTTTTTTCTGCTTTTTTTTGGTATACAGACGATAAATTACAAATTGTCTGCATTTTATAACGTTATGGGTATGACGACTTATTCTGTAATTACGATAATTGTAATGGGCGTGACGAGAAGTCCCGTCAATGTGAGAAAAAAGTCACCACTACAGACTTATAATTTTTAAAGTCGTCATCAGTAAGGTTAGCTAAGAAGAACAAATATTTTCAATATAAAATTGATATATGTACATATGTAAATATAATCAGTACTTATTTATGTTAATGTATATTAAAAATATGCTACAAAAATACGAATAATACTATTATTTTTAATTTAAAATATTTTTGTTAAATTCTCTGATTAAATTTATTTTTAATTTGGTAGTTTTATTTAATGAACTATATACATACAGCGTATAAATATATTTTTTGAATTACATTTTATTACGAATACGAATTGCTATTAGGTGATTTGTAAACCTTTTTACTGTTTGGGAAACACTGGTATGGCTCTAAGCGAATTTGAAGAATGTTATCTGCATACCTAAATACATCTATCCAACAACTATGTTTGAATTTAAATTAAATTATAATATAATTTAACCAGAAAACTAATTACTATATTATATTTATATATACTATATAATGTACTTCTGTAATTTAATTTATGCTTAAATTAATATAAAATAAAATTGTCTACAGTATTAAACCGAATAAATTTATATACATTTTTTACACTTAACTTTAAATAAGTTGACTACATTACAATTTTTTTTAATGTTTGATAATGCTTTTTAAGTACTTTTTCGAAGCAAGAGTAAATTAAATACAATAAAGTTTTTAAAAACAGAATTAAAAAATAATAAATATGTATTTTTCAACTTCATTAAAGATTTTATTCTGCAATAATTTAGTTTAATTAAATTAAATTTTAAATAGTAACAGAGTTGATAATAAACAATTATTGAAATATTTTTTTGTCAAAATGGGAAATTTACCAAAAAGCACAAATTAAATTTTGCTATAGCTAAAACTAATGATTGAATGAGCGTTTAATCATTAGTTATCACTACTTTTTTATAATAGATTATCATTGGCCGCTAGAGTAGATAACATACGGTTGTTTTGCACGTGTTATCCTTCCTTAAGGCATTTGCGTCCGATACTTTTATTCTTTTATGGTGGATACTTTTACTTGATATGCAAAAAGGTTTTCTCACGGCGGTGTCCTATTTTTCTAAAATATTTTACACTAGACGTTTAAAATTCATCTTTGTATATCACAAAACAACATTTTTTTTGTCACCGGTTTTTAAGATTTAATTGCTTACGTCTAAATGATTTTCGATTGGATGATTTAACCGATTCAATCACATATTAAAAGCTAGATTTTTTTATTTAAATAAAATTTTTGTGTCAAAAATAACATAATTAAAAAAAATAAAATCTGCCAAAAACGTTGAAAATAGAAATTGGCTAATCTTGAAAAATCTATAATATTATTATTGAGTATTAAAAACTTTGCTACATTTTATCAACTCATTCATTACGCACAACGTTATAGTATTTATCATAATGAGGCAAAAATTTGTGATCAAAATTATTTTTGAATATTTTATTAATAGTAAAAGTGGTTTTTAGACAAAAGACAGTAAGTTTTTAGACAGTAAGAGGTTTTTAGACAAAAAAAACAACATAATCTTGTAGAATTACTTTTTAAATTAAAGGTCGTATCTTTGAGAAAATAATGGGCTTAATCACCAAGCATACTTATAAATTGAGCGTGTGTGCTTAAGCTCGAATTATACGACTGTTTGTCTTATAAGACGCGCTTCAAAGCCCTCAGGGCTTATCCCTTATTGGCTTTAGGGCTGACAGTTTTCCGAGTTGTTCGAGCGTTTGCCTACAAATGTACGCATTAAAAAGTATAGCGCGCACGCAAAACGGCGATAACCGAGACTAGAATGCAAATTGTTCGAGATCACCGAGTGCGGCCCTGTGTTAATTTGTTGGGCCGTAACTACGGCGCTAACAACGCGAACCGAGATTAATGGACGGAAGGGTCCGAAATTTATTAGGTAATATTTCTTATGAGCTATAATATTCGCGATTGATGGCTCCGGGCAGTCGCCCTGCACCCCTGGGGTCAGGGAGGTTTTGAATTTGGTGTGGTCAATTATAAAGTTTTCGGTAGCGCGTCTAAATTGGCTTACTCTCGAGATTGTCGGTGTGATTTTAAATGAAGTGAGCTTTAATCTGAAGCAGCCCTTTGAAATTTGTTGATAAACATAGAATTTAAAATGTGATGGAGTTTGGAGAGTTAAGTTTAAAGTTTAAAGTAACAATCAAGTTTTTAATTAAGTAAAAAACAGATTTAATAATAAATTAATAATAACATTTGTTCTATTCAATTTTGATGTGCCTTTATTTTAGTTAATATGAAAATTTGCGTTAAATTATTATTTAGATACAGATACGCGATCGTAACTGTATCTAAATAATAGTAATTGTTCGTGCCATAGCCTTGAGTCGTAAAATTTTCAAGTCGTCTTAGCTCCTGGCGACTTAAGGAGTCGAGCTCACTGGAGCAAATATTATGATCGAAGTGGAAAGCCTGATTTGCATGAGCCTGCATTGAGAGCCTGAGTTTTTATCTACAGAATTGTCTGTGTAGATTTTTTTTACTTAACAAGCATAAGCCCAATGCGTTACAGCTGGGATAAACACACTCAACACCTAAACATAAGCAGTGAAAAACCAGACGATTTAAAGCCGATGGGATGTAGCTAGGCATTTTGGTTTCTCAATCGTTTCGATTTTTCGAGAAATGTCGAAAAATTTTGAGGTACATATTACATATATTTTATACATATTAATGTCATATAATAATACAGTATATTATTGTAAATATCTTTATATTATTGATGAGCAGAGAATTAAACGATCGTTGAAGAGAGCAGACTTGTGAATGGACGCGAATAGTCGAAGTACCATAACAGATCTTTCTTGGCTCACGTATTTGTATCCGAATCATAGAAAAAATTGACAATAACAGCTGTTGCTACTTTACATTTTTTTAATATTTCGAACAAGAAAAAGATAAGATAAGATTTTATTTTATCGAAAATTTTATGGTGTAACTCTAAAAATCCCAATACATTTTTGCAATCTATCGATTCCCACAAAGAGCGGTTTTTTTTATCTGATAATGAATAAAATTATTAGTAAAGCAAAGATAAGGCTAATTAGAGCAGTTGGGAAAACCATAAATATTTTTTTGCAATTTAAATTCTCCCGACCGAAATTTAATGTAAGCATGTATATTTTCAAACATCTGTCACGGATACCCCTATTCTTATGCAGTTATATAAAAAATGCAACGGTTGTAAAGTATTTAAAAATATTCGTACAAATTAATTTTTTTACAAAAAATTTGCTGATTTTCTGAGATCTTTCGTGAAAATCTCGTTGTAACGCATTTTGTTAACGCTTGTCGTCTTGCAACGGAAGATTTATAATAGTAATAATAATAATAATTAAGAGTTAGAGGTTTAATAGCATGTATAATAGGTGTATATCTAAGTCGAGAGTCAGTAATTTTTATGCAATGGCATTCCAGTTTATATATTATTTGAGAAATGGAAAAACACTTATCCCAACTAGACTTTGCTTGTTTATTAATGAGATATTTTGGCAGAGATTGTATGTGTATTTCGGCAAAATATTTGCGTAAGGCATGCAACAGTGATTTTTGTAGGTTTCGCTACCTGCTCGGCTGACTGTTTCTATGAAACGGTCACTTATTTTAAAAATTAATTTAATTTATTTTTAAGGTTGAAAATATTTTAATTTTTTAGATTGAAAGTGAAAAAATACTATTAAATTTTGCGAACATATGTTTCATAAAAAAAATATACCTCATTAATATAAATAAATTTAAATTTTCGTTTTTCTGTGAAAAGTAAAAAACTTTTGTGCATTGTGCATAAAAACCCTAACAATTTCTACTTTTCTAGTGAATTAAAATTTTTTTTTTTAGTTTTTGCAGCAGATGATCTGCTGTATTAGTGATTTCGATGTAATTGTTTGTTACGATTTTTTTGAGACCGACAGACAAAGCGTTGCTGGCTGTTTATTTTTTTAAGCAAATTTCGCAATTATAAATTGCTAAGGTAGGAGTACTATGGGCGAAAGCAAACAGTAGTTTGGCGAACACGACGTGAGTACAACAAACTTCATACCAATGATGTAATTATTAATTGAATAATAATTTCCACCAGTCACCATCTGACCATCATAACTGTGATAAAGATTTATTACAACTTTTGCCATAAATATTGAATAAGTTAAACTAATTTTTGATCTATCATTAGGTTGTTTATGCATTTTGATACTTTTTGCAGTATTATAGATAAAGTAAAAAAAAAATATTCTCTACTTTTTTAATTGCCTTATTCGTCGTCATTCTAGCTATATCGATTTAATGTTTTATATAATGTAATAGTGCTCTTTCCAAACCATTGCTTTATGATCTATAGTCAATATATTTTTCTTGTACCTTGTATGATAAGGCTAATATTTTTGGGGATAAGGCATAACGTGACCTCTCTAATTTAAGAGAGTTTTCTTGTTTTCTCTATATAAATAATTCTCACTTTTTATACTTTCGTAAATCCCAGAGTTTAAAAGTATCATACTATCAACCGCTGCTTTGAAACAAAGTATTACGATTGCGACACCATCAAATAGATTCTATTAAGCCAACAAATTTCATCAATATATTTTATATAATATTATAAAAATTAGCTATGCATGAATTTATTAATATTTATAAATCGAGCATATCTTTAGGTAAATTCAAAGCAAATAAGGGATACTTTTTTATTGATTTTTTTATACTTGATACCGAAACCTCATTTTATATATTTGTCATATAAGTGCAAAATTATCTATGGAGTGTTATTTATTTAATTCTGACCCTTTGAACTCCGTCGTGCGGTGAAATGTGCCAATCCATTTCAACGCCATCTCACCGCGACATTGATCTTCACAAGTCAAACACATAACTACGTGAAGCAAACAATCCAGGGCCCAGACTTCAAGTCTCATGGAATATTCAAACATCCGCGTTGAGTCACAAGTATTTGCATAGGCCTTACGTATTATATTATACGTCGCGTCTCAAACTTTAAACGGACTATAGTGACGGATCATCGAAGACGTACGTGAGCTTTTCAGAGTTTTGCAAATTTGCATATGTCTCTTTGCGAAAGGTTAGTCATCACCGATTGTCTCAGAGATGTTTGTTTCGAAAAAAACTCGACGAGGCAATCGATCAATGTTAAGGTTGATTAAAGTTTGGAGTTGTGGGCAAAGGTAATCAATTTGAGATAAAATGTCTTTATTCAGGCGTGTTTATAATGTCTACTGGGAGGGAATATTATGAACGTGCTTCTGAAACTTTTTAACTGGCTTGTTATGTAATAGCGCCAGCTTGGATTAATTTAGCATATATTTTAACTAATAAATGGCAAAACTTATTTATTTACATGTTGTTTTATAAGGGCACAATATTATTTTTAAGTATAAGCAATAAACGAAAAATAAAAGCTTTAACCTTTAAGATGGCGGCTCATTGATATTTACGCATATATCATGTAGAATGGTTGCAATTTGAGTTGTGCCATTGTTAAGATTAATCAATACGAGATCGATATTTTAAAGTATATTATTATAATAATTTAGCAGTGTAACATTTCACAGTTTTAATTAGTTTCTCTCAGCTTTCAGAGGTTTTTTAATAACCTTTCTTAGCTTCCAGATACGTGACACAACATAAAATCAGTATTTTATATAAGATTCATAATGTTTTTATTTAAATTATGTTACCTTTTTGCACACCCTGTCTATATAGTGCGTAATGCATGAGCAAACATTGTGACACCTGTGTCAATAGCAATTATAATAAAGGCTTATTTACCCATCATTTACAGAAAACATTTCAGCCACAAATACGTGTCACTTGACAAACGAGTGCTATAGCAATCCAGATCAGATAGAAATATAGCAAAGAAACTGTACATCTTTATTGTGTTATTAAAGTAACTGTTCATTGTATATAAACATATCATTGTTATGCATTAAAAATATTCTCACAACAGTCAAAACTATGACCCAATAAAATCACTTTACATAATCCAAAGATGAGGTATGTTTGTGTAAGATTTTTAGGAAAAAGTAATAATGTGTTTGGGATGTGGGTGGAATTAAAAGGGATTGCGGTTTATCTCCTATTAAAAGATCGTTGGGGGTCTGGGAGCAGATTTATGTATCCCACCGGAGCCACCGAGATAAGT
Organism: Plectrocnemia conspersa; assembly: GCF_051122295.1. Lineage (NCBI taxonomy): Eukaryota > Metazoa > Arthropoda > Insecta > Trichoptera > Polycentropodidae > Plectrocnemia > Plectrocnemia conspersa. The sequence continues at coordinate 25,950,072 of NW_028277175.1, forward strand.
TTCGAGAATAATGGGGATGCTGAAGAAAAAATGGCCTCGGATTAATAAAATTGAGCTCATCAGCGCAACGTGAGATTGGGAATTTTCACAGTCGGTTTTGGCACGTGCGAACATTTTCTCTGCCGCGGAAAATATTGTTAATTTTTGTCAGTGTGATCTTCAATGACAATGTATTTTTTTCATACAAAGAATTGCTATCTTTTAATTAAATGTGGTACTTGCTAAGAATGCTCCAAAAAAAAAAAAATCTAATAATGTGTATATAATATATTGCAGAAATATATAAATTCCAAATATTCTTGCCACAGTTTTGTTGTGATGTCATAAGTTTAAGGTAAAAATAACTACCACAATTAAAACGATTTTTTGCATTAATATACACTTATTGTATTATTATGGATTATATTTTTTTACATTTCATAAGCACATGTATATGTATATATTTGTAACAACAGTTGTTTATTTTAATATAAGATTATTATTGTTGTATTTTTTATTATAAAACAGCGATTCTAAAAATAGTTTAATGGTGGCAAAATTTTTCGATGAAGACACGTGTAAGTTAGCTCGATAAAAGTTATCTAATTTCGGGTTTTCTGAAGATCTCATAAATCTATTCTCAAATTACTTGACCAATAGATATCAATTCGTCAAGTATAATAACTCCTTTTCAGAACGATATAAGACCCGTACTGGAGTACCTCAAGGATCCAATTTGGGTCCATTGTTGTTTTTATTGTTCATTGATGACATAGAAACAGCAATAGAGCATTCAGATTTTTTATTATATGCAGATGACTTGAAAATTTACAAGAAAATGCATTCGATTTCTGATTCCCTCGACCTACAGGAGGATCTCAACTCTATATGGAAATGGGCTTGCTATTACCAATTGCCTTTCAGTGTAAAGAAATGTCACACAATTTCATTTTCAAGGTCGTTAACGCCGGCAAAATATTCATACCATCTAGGCGGATATTTTCTGGAAAGGTTTTCTTCAACTAAGGATTTAGGAGTGACTTTCGAAGAACGTTGGAAATTTAACCAGCACATTGCAGAGACTCATAGCAAATCCTTAAAAATGCTCGGTTTTATCTTGAGAAATGCGCGTTACTTCAGGAATACTTTAGTATTGCGCACTCTTTATGATACTCTAGTCCGCAGCATACTAGAAACTAGCTCCATCATTTGGATCCCAGGCGTAATAAATCAATGTAATGAATTGAAGCTGGAAAAAGTACAACGTAAATTTCTTCGATATTTATACTTGAAGGAATACGGGTATTATCCGTTCTTGTTTCCCAGTGCTTTTATTTTGGGAGCCCTGGGATACGTTTCTTTGTCGACTCGCAGAAGTGTTTATGTAATTAAACACTTCTGGAAATTGCTCAAGGGCATCGTAGACAATCCTTCAGTGCTCGAGCAGCTTCTGAAGGTGGTTATAGTTCTCGATTGCGTCCACTATTCTTGCCTGTAAAGCCTAGAACTGGAGCACTTGCCAACTCTTCTCTGGCCAAGGCTATTTATCTGCTCAATTCTGTCCATAGTAATATTGACATTTTCTCTTGCACATTTGGAGTTTTGGTTCAGTTCGTATGGGACAATGCACACCTGTTGAGGTGATTTGTATCTGTTGTTTTGTCTTGTTTATATTTGTATGTATTATGATGTATTAGTACTTTTGACTATCGTGACGCATTGGGTTTGCCTGTCAGGTCACGATGGTTATAATTTTAATAAATAAATAAATAAATATCCAATCAGTCTACAGTTTAATTTGCTATTTGCACTATAATTGATTATGACGAATCAGTGGTCACAAATAATATGATTAATATGGTTCATCAAGGCTAAACAATCTATTTTGCGTTTCGACATGCTATTTTAAGTTGAAATGGAATAAACGATATGCCCAAAACCTCTTCTATTTAACTCAATTTTAATCGTGAATCATTCAATATTATATTATGTACTTTATCAACATCAGTAACTAACGTTAAAAAACTGTTAGTAAGAGTCTTCTTCAATAGACGTTTGCCTCTTCTGAATCCAGCAATCTATTTTGCCATATACACTAATCATATTTAAAAAAATTAGCATTCATATTTTGTATAACATTAAAGTCAATAACTGTACGACGATTAAATTTATTGATTAACTATAAACATAAATGTATATATATTATATATAGAATTGTTATCGTACTCAAAAGCATTTGTCATAAATGCGAAAAAGACATAATTCAATTTTTCAATGGAAAATAAAACTTCGATACGAGATACTTAAATCAAGAAGCTTTCATATTTTGCTTTACTTTTGAAATGTCAAAAGAAATTTTGATCAACAACGTAAACAACACTCAATATTTCATTCTGTTCTTGTCATGTTTTCAAATTATCCCATGAATACATTTATTTTTATATTACGAAGCGAACTTGGAGCGAATTTTCAGCGTCGTATATATTAATTTTTGACAAGTTATTGAAAATTCATGGGCGTATCACACCCGGGCGATTTGTTACTTTTTTGCCTTTATCTTAGATTGATGGAGGGTATTATGTGTGTAGACTGAAAAGTAGATATTTAAACACGTACTATAGCGGTAAACCGAAACGACCTCGAGTCAATGTCATCAGATCGTGGTTGGACTTTTCGCTTCCTGAAGCATCAACCTGCGGTATATTGAATAACAAATAGGTATTCTAAGACAACGTTTGTTAAAGCTAATATGTTTATATTGGTATTTTAAATATATATAATATATTTACATAACTATGATCCTTAGAAAAGCCGTAAAATATTGACCCACACATTCTACCGTTAAAAAAAATCTACTATTAAAATACAATATGTAGTATATATACAGATTTTAAATAAGATTAAAAAGCAAATCATACGATATTATGTATTAAGTTCATCGATCATTATTTTTTTAGAATCGTTACTTTTGAGAATTGTTGAAAAGTTGCTTAATTGCTTATGTAATATATATATAATATATATATTTTTTTAAATATCGAAGGTAAATAATGCTATTATTCTTTTTTATTAAAATATGTACCTTATTTTTACACAGGAATATGCCTTTTTAAAACATTGAAATTCTTTACTATGTTTTAATAAATTTTCATAATAAAAAATCATAGATACAGATTTTAAAAATATTTAACTTTTTATTTTATGATTTTTTGGGGCAGTTTTACATAATAAGATTATAATCAAATTATAATCACTATTTTTGTTAATTTATTATCGCAATAAAAATTATCGTCGTATTTATATTATTGACATCAAATCCTTACGAGTTACAAATATTTTTTTTCGTTAAAAAATATATTCGATAAAAATTAAAAATTCTGATTACTTTTTAGTAATAATCATATTTGCTGTGTATCATAAAATGATCAGTCATAATCAGATGTTTTTAGAATATGAAAGTGTGCTATTGTGAAATAACAATTTATTAAACCAGTGTGTTTTCTATTAACAACATTAGTAAATGCATTTAATTTTTGCTCAACAATTTTATACTCTGTAGATAAAAATATTGATTTAATATGAAAAAATATTATGCTACTGTAAAATTTGCTTATTATTATTATTGTTGATTTAGTTGAATTTATAATAATAATTGAAAAAAATATGTATACAACTATATATGTTTATACAAATATTACATTTATGTTTTATGCCAAAAATCTATTTTAAGTATAATGATAAAAACTTAAAATTTTCAGAAAAATATAAAATATTAAAAATTATATATTAGTACTTAATATATTAATTTATTTAGAAGACTATCTGTAATATTTTGTGGTCAATCAAAAACAAATTGAACCTATAACTATTACAAACACGAATTAAAACGAAATATTTTCTCTTATTGGTTAACAAAATAACCCCCAAGATGAAGTAAAAATCACAATGTTGTTAATAAAAATATCACCGATTCAACTAAATTTTAAGCTTTTGCAAACGCAGACAAAAATACACCAGAAAACCCAAATTAACACAATAAATAGATTTTTATATTACGCATAATCAATAGTCAATTTTTTTTAATGGACTTACATGTATCATAACAGCAATCACCTGGATGCTGATCATTTCAGTTAAATTTTTACAAAATTTAATCTTACAAAAATTATTGTTTAATTTATTACACATAAATATCATGACTTGACATTTTAAAAATTTTAATCTGATCATATTGACATGTAAAGTTTTCCCAATGCGTCATAATGGTCATTAAAAAAAACAATAATTGAACAATTTTACATTTAGAAAAAAATATATGTAAAAATAATTATGGTTCACACCTAAAATACGACACTATTGCCGAAAACATCCTTGCGTTTGACAAGCTCGCAGTGAAATTGAATGGTTAGTTCAAGAGGAGCATTCTTGCCGCAAAGAGCAAGAATAAGGGAGGGCTTATAAATGGTGCAAAGCTTTTCAAGGAGGCCGCGATCATTTTAAATATGATTAAAGAGCTTTGCTATTTAATTGTCTATTGATGTCATTCACAATGTGCTCAACGCTTCTAGCAACTGCTTTCATCGAGTCTAATAGATCGAAATAAGGCTACCATAGGTAAGTGGTTTTATTTTATCAGTTAATAAATAAGCTATTCTTTATTTGACTTTAGTTACAGCCTCATTATCCTTATTTAATTTTCACGAAAAAAATACGTTGTGATAAAGAATTCATTTTTCTGATCTGGAATTGTGAATTCTGGGGAAAAAAGGTATCGTTCTGATGCTGCAGCAACCGTAGTTTTCAGATATAGAATAGATAGAATATTAAAAAGTTTTACTACTACGGTGGAGAAAAAAAGAATACTTAATAGCGCATTAAACAAATGTTTTGAGTATTAGAAATGATCATATATTGAAGAATAAATAAATATTTTTTGATAGAAATTAAAATTTTTACATCTCGTATATAACCAGCTCGACAGAAGTGAGATTGTTTCACACGTTATTTGATTCTAGGTGAAAAATCTCTGCTTAAATCGGAGTAATACATTTTTTTCTGTAGCACTCGAAATGAAAGCTTTTCAAAGCCGCCATGTGCGCCATTTCGAGGGCCGCGGTCTCACACGGGCCCCTTTCATTCGCTTGCCTATATTGACACGCGAACACGGCCTTTTCTCATCGGGCATTCATGAATTCTCGCCACTGTACTCTATTCTACGTTATGGCACTTCTATGTAAAAAATATAAAAAGGAACTCTACATGAAAAAACGGCGAGAGTGTCTACTTTTCTGAGATGAAATAAAATGATGATCTTATTAAAATATTTTGATATTAAGTTGAAAATATTAAAAATACTTCTGTCAAATTATTGTCTTATATATGTTTCGTATCAAATTTATAAATTACACTGTAATCATAAGATATTTATTGTATAGAATTATCCTTTGGTGACATGCAATATCACAAATGAAACATTATAAATTCCATCGAATGTCGAAAATGCGTTTAAAAATTATTGATTCATATTGTAGTATAGAGTGAATAAAAATGTTTTTTTTAATATAAATAATACCGTATCGCCCTTCTAGTTTATCCATTGAAGGCGATCTGCCCTTATTACTGAAAGTCAGATGGCCATTTTGTAAAATATTTGGTCTCGACATATAAAAAATTCGTATCCAGTTTCCTGTTCCTGTTTTTTATTTCCCAAGAAATAAGAATTTTCATCTTCAATTCTCAATATTATCAGGAATTCTCGATAAATTGTAATAAATAAAAATATATATGTAATATATAATAATTGATTAAATTAATATAGATATCCTTATATTATTTATAAATAGCAAATTGTATGAGACAAATTGTAATAAGACAAACTTCAATAAAACGATAATTTGTAATAATGGACGCGAATAATCAAAGGACCAGAATGGATCGTTCTACTTCCATTGATTGCAAAGCGTCGAATTACCAAGGAATTTTGGGTCTTCATATGAAGATAAAAAACCTCTTTGGAAGATTGAAAAAACGAGATTTAAATTCGCTGATAAGTAAATTTTATTATTATAACTCTGTGGAAAGCCCCCATACATTTTTAGAGTAAAGAGAGAATCCTGAATTATTTTTTGCCATTCAAATACTTAGGACTACTATTAAAAGTTTTCTCAAAAGAAGCATATTTTCAAACATCTGGCACGGACATATTTTTTATTATGCAGCAATATAAAAATTGCAGCGTTTGTAAAACATTTAAAAATATTCGTACAAAAAACGTAATGAAAAATTTCTCATTTCTCGAAAAATTTGCTGATATATATATATATGATATATATATATATATATATATATATATATATATATATATATATATATATATATATATATATATAAAGTCTTAAAGAAAATATATATAATGTTAGTAGAAGCTATGATATGGAATGTAGCAATATAATTAGGTATTGTATGTGTGAGAATGTGCCCTAGAGAGTCACGATCGCGTCCCTTATTCTTGACTGTGGCGACGGTAGAGCTTAAGAACGCTCATTTTACATGAGCTATCTAGCTTCTCAACGGGCTTGACAAAGACAAGAAAGTTTTTGGCAGCTGAAATAAATATGTGGAATAGATTTCATCGGTTTTAGATGTGATACTCTTATTTAAATATATTTATTGTTATATCTTAACATTACGTATGTATATGAAATGCTAAGTAAAACTTAAGTATTATAAATTCCATGCTAGCGAGACAAAATTGTCCAGGAAAGAAGCATACATCTCTCAAATTTTTTTGTTAATTTGTTTTAAAAGAAATAGCAATTACAGTTATTTTTCTAAAATCAGATCACTATGGACAAAATATGCTATTTTATTCGAACGTGAATAGCAAAAACAGTTTCTCTCACGCAAAAAAAACCAATTATAACCCTTAAATCTAGGTTGCACTTTAAAAATACTTTTCTTTTTAAAATATTTTTTTTTTTGAGTTCAAACTGTGATAACGGAAGTATACGAAGGGAGACCCAAAAATAACGAGACTTTATTTTTATTTTTAAATATTTTTACACAAAATTTTGATCATATTCAAAGTACTCTCCATTGACTAATATGCACTTTATAAGCGTTTTTTCCATTGTTCAAAACAGTTCTGGAACTCATATAATGGGATTTCTTTAAATCCCTCCAGTAATTTTTGTTTTACCTCTTTCACAGTCCCAAAATATTTTCTTATCATGTCCCTTTTGAGTCTAGGGAGCAAAAATGTCACAGTGGGCCAGATCAGGTAAGTAGGGCGAGTGAATAATCGGCGTCATTGCATTTTTACTCAAACACTGCCTCCCCGACAACGCGGTGTGAGCCGGTCATGATTAAAGAACTAAGAATCTTTTCTTCCTGATGCTCGCTCTTAACCTTTTCAATACCTCCACGTAAAAGTGTTTGTGAACTGTTTGGCCTGGAAGAACAAACAGTTCAAAAAAACAAATGGGCATTGTCCTAATGTTTGGCTTTAACTGACGTGCTTTTTTCGGACGAAGATTATGCTTTACTCAAAGCATAATTCTTGTAAGCTGTTTGCAGCATTAAAAGAGTTTCCACAACCATTTTCTCCAACAGAAAACAAAATTTTACTGCGGCGCGTTAATCTCGAGTGTTTTCATCACGTGGAAAAAAGTTGTTTTGGTAAAAAAAATGCTACGCATAAATAGGTACTCTCGCGGCGACGAAACGTCGCAGACTGACTTATACTGGTTCTCTTTACAACATTCTACCATCCAAAACTCGTTCGCCTAACTTTCTTTCCCTCCATAACCCGAGTCTCGTTACTTTTGGGTCTCCTCTCGTATTGTACATTTTAAACTCGATTGAGTTGAAAAAGATTATCTGTGGTGAATGCGCAAAAAAATATTCTCCAACATAACAACACACGCTAAATTGACTCGGAATATAACCTACAAAGTTTTATTGTAGTCTCCATATTCAATGGATTTGGCCTTTTTCCTTTCAGTGAATCATTTTTTAAGGGAAAAAAATTAAAAAAATATATAAAAAAGAGCAGTAGTAATTCATTAGAAAGGTAACAGAATAAATAAAACGACAATAATTGTATTATATAAAAAAAATGCTACGCCATTACTTCTGTGGCTAATACATTGTGATGATTATTTTAAAATGCGTTGTATTTACTTGGAAATCCGCATCGAAACATTTTGTAGTAAAATATAAAGAGGCGAACTAATTAAATAATATCTTATTTTTATCTTATCTATAAGAGTTAGTGAATCATTGTGAATTTTCATGCTTATCTTATTTGATTTGTAAATAAATTTTGTTGTTAACAACATATAAAAATACACACTTTCCTCAAACTTTACTTCCACTGATGTTTACCTATTTAGCTCATCTAAAAAATCGATAATTAAATTTATAATATTACTTGATTAAGCTTTTACAGCAAAGCAGCAAAAACTGTATAGAAATATATTAAATAAACTTCAAGAAATGCAGGAAATTATTATAAGAAAATATATAATTTTATCAAATTTATATCGCATTTCGGTAAAAACTTATTAATAAATATATATTGAACTGTTTAACAATGACATATAACAATGGTGTAAAGGTACTTAATTTAAAGATTATATTATATTTATTATTTAGATAGACATGAAATGAGAATAACGCAAAAATCTCTTTGCAAAGACATAATTTTGAGACTTTAAAAATTTTTTACTTAATAAATTACCATGACACGCTTAGTTCTTTTAAATAAGTCGGTTTAAAAATGAATTATACAAGCAAAACTAAAGGCATCAGAGGGTAGATTATTAATTACTAGTAAGAGTAAACTAATTAAATTGTTTATTAAGTATTATTTCAAAGTTCAACATTATAAAGCACTCGTAGCCACCCTATACTGGCGCACCTGACACAAATTTGATTAAGAATCGTCAAATATTTAAGCGGCGGCGCTGATGTTCGTTCACAAGCTCGAAATTACACGCCAGCCAAACGAGAATGCTTTTTGCTCTTTCAATAGTAATTACGTACTCTAGTTACGTAAAACGACGAATTATTAAATAATAACTGCAGTTACGGGCGTAGAATTCTGTATAGATAAACAGATAAACATCTCACGCGCGAGATCTTTCACCAGATCAAAGACGATAGGAATTGCTTCTCATCAAAATTAAATCACAAATCGAAAAGTGAAGAAAATATAAGCAAACAAAATAATATTTGATAGTTTATTATATAATGAAACATTTATATTTTGTATTATAATTAAGTGGTACTAGATGAGACTGAGAAAGCTTCTGCACAAGGGAGATTACTGTCAAATATAAAGCTGACAATGTTGGCGTACGCGATATGTCATTTAAATGAACAACTGGGAAATGTAGTGAAAATTTGCTCACACATTTATGCAAAAAGGTGGAGTGGTTAATTATGAGATCCTTAACGTTTGACAGGTTTTAAATTAAAGCATTCGATATTACGACATTTATCTATACAATAATATTCAAAGTTTATCTTTCTGTTTGTATGTCTTACTTATACTCGCAAATGGAACATAAATGTTTATCGGTTAACACATTCTTTGAAAATAATACTTTGTAAGATTGGTATGGATTAAATAGAATTTTTAAACGTATTTTTTTGGTCGTTTTCATTACCAATTATTAAAATAATAATAATAATAATGACAATACCGGTAGTACCGGTAATATCAGTATTGACGGGACACGGTCAATTGGGCGACGGTCAAATAGGCGATACATCATGATCTTATAATTAATTAAATAATTAAAATAATTTAATACATATTAAAATATATATATACATATACGTACACACGAAAATAAAAGTAATATTTTTTAGAAAATAATTAAAAGATGAAAACAATATTCGGTCTAAGCAAAATATAATATACCTACATAAGATATATGTATATATTTACTTATCATTTGTGTATATTTAATCATAAAATATCACTTAAACAGTTTGATTTTTTTATTCAATAATTTAAGAGAGTTACCTAATATCATAAAACACTTAGGCTTCAGTCGGTAATTTTATTATAAATACCTACCTGATAAATGTTTATAGTGGGCCCTTACGCGATTTTTTTTTATGTTTTGAGCCTTGGAAACTACTGTGAGAACAAACTTTTGGAATTTCCAAAAATCGCATATTTTACAGTTATCTATTTTAAATTAGATAGGATAGGTTTATATAAATATAATAACCCAGAACTAGCGCCGATAAGTGTTTATCGTGGATTTTGCCCTTTACGCGATTTTTTTATATTTGAGACTTATAAATTACTGTGAGAACAATCTTTTGGAATTTCCAAAAATCGCATATTTTACCGTTATCTATTTAAACTGGATATGGTAGTTATTATACATATAATAATCCAGAAATAGCGCTGATAAATGTTTATCGTGGATTTTGCCCTTAAAGCGAATTTTTTTATGTTTTGAGCCTTGAAAATTAGTGTGAGAATAAACTTTGGGAGTTCACAAAAATCGCATATTTTACAGTTATCTATTTAAAACTAGATAGGGTAGTTATATATAAATATAATAACTCATAACTAGCGCTTAGTATACTTTTGAATTTTGACTGAAAACGTTCGCAAAAAGTTTCGTTGCGTAAAAAAATTTTTGTCGTAGTTTTAAAACACTTTGTCGCAGTGTAAAAAATTCAGTAGAGCAAGAAAATAAATATGTATCTTTTTATTCACATGTGGGTTATGTTTTATGTGTTATTTATAAATAATTGATTTTTAGAGATCATTGTTGTGAACGACTAATTTGAGTTACCATAATTTATATTCTTCATGAATGGATAATTCAGGCATATTAAGTCAAAAAGACAAGGAAAAATATGTTTGAAATGGATATCTTTATGAAAAGAATAGACCAAAGAATTTTTATAAAAGTTTTGAGGTCTAATAGAGAAAATATCAGAATATTTACGTGGTACAGGCATCCCTCAACTTTCGAACGTTCAACTTTCGCACAATTCGCTATTTCGCACATTTAAATTTTTTTTTTTTTTTTAAATGAAATAAAATATAAACATGAGTGGAAAACAAAAAATATAATTAAGGAATACGTTCAAAATTGTGGAAAAAAAGACATATTTCCACAATCACAGCAAAAAAAAAATATGGATGAAATGGAAAATCTTTGTCATCGTGGATCGATGAACATCAAAAAGATGTCCCTCTGAGTATTTCAATTATTCAAGCAAAAGCTCTTATTTTGCACAAAGATTGGAGGATAGATTAAAAAAAGATTTTAACACGGTTTTTCAAGCAAGTAACATGGTTTTACAATTTTAAAATGAGGTATTCTTTTCATAGTATTATATTTACTGAAGAATCGGCTGATGCGGATAAAGATACTGCAAAAGAATTTGTTTTCTAATTATCCAAAATTATTGAAGATGAAGAATATTCCTCTAGCCAAATATTTAATGTAGATGAGACAGGTTTATTTTGGAAAACTCTTTAACAATGAAAAATATGAATGAAGCTTTCACGCACCTTGACAAATTTTTAAATATTATGGAAGATTGTGATCCCAATGGAGAACGCATATCTCAAGTGCGTGGGGCGATCAATAAAAACATAGCATGTTAAAAAATACTATATGAAGAAAAGAAAAAGAATAGTGGAAAACAGTTAACTCTTGATAACTTTTCAAAGGAAACACCCGCAAACCCCACTTACACGTGTCTCTTAAACGCCTCTTAAACATCTTATATTTACTTGATAAATAAATATTTTAAAATACACACAATTTCAATTTTTTTTACTTCCCTCGACTTTCGGACATTCAACATTCGCACATATTTTCAGGAACCAATTATGTGCGAAAGTCGAGGGCCGCCTGTATTGCATATAATTATAATACGAGTTAATAATTTGAAAATAAAATTGTTTTTCATTTAATATACTTTTTCGTTTTAATGTATATTTTATTAATATTTACAATAAAGCAAAGCGTGCAAGTTTTTTTTTAATTTCTGTCGCCCATATGACCGTCGCCCAATTAACCATCGCCCAATTGACCGTCGTCCAAATGACCGGAATCGCCCATTTGGTATTGACTGTTATTTTCCAGTAATACCGGTTTTGAAAATCTTGTATTATTGAAATATCTATTTGCAGCACGTTTATTTTATCAAATTATAAATATAGAGTACGATGAAAAATCGTTATGCAGTTCAGTTTTTAAATTAGCTGAATTCAAGTAAATAACTTTAGAACAACTATAATATATGTATTTCAATTAATTTGGAAACATAAAAGAAGTGCAATAAAGCACGTTTAATTATAAATGTAATGCACACATAATACGTATGTGATTGAATAGAGAATGTGTATCCAATTAATTCCAAACGATTTAGATTTTTTCTTCAAACGTATTAAATTGCTAATTTGTCTTACCTTTTCCATTAGGAAAATTATAAAAAACAGTAACAGGAGTTGACTTGAGAGATAAATGCTTCTCTTCGATATTTTTAAAAAGTCTTTAAATTCACGATTGGTTTTTTTATGAATATTTTTCAACGAAGCTAATTGGCTATGTAACGACTGAAAAACTTCCCTTAATTAGTGATCCATATATATCTTAAATTCTTATGATTCAAGTAATAATCAGTAAAGTTACTAACCAGATTATTTGTAAGCACGTTATTTTTCTGATCCTTTCCACAATATTTTTTTTATATTGTCACGAAATTATTTCTTAGAATTGGAAACACCGCATCAAATGATCGATTTTCTACAAATTCAAGGCCACTTTAAAAATCAAATATATAACATCGTGTTTTGTACGAAACGCACGTATCGCGTGTCAGCCGATGGTAAATTGCGGAAAACGTAGAAAATTGCATTTGAGCATTTTCTCGATTTGCTTTCGATACTGCATTAGCGTGACAACGCAAATAAAAACATTAACTGCAGTTCATCGATGAAGTCATTGTATTGTTAAGATAAATAACAGAACAAATTTTGAAACACCATAAAACATATAATATGAAACGATATTACAACATATCTATTTAATGGTTGACGTATAGCTATAACGTATAAACGGTGCCATAAACGATAAACTTTCCTGGTCTCTTTCTACAAGGTTTAGATCTAAAACGTTAAGAGATAAAAACGAACCCTTACGAGGGCCGATCACGTTCTAATACAATGTTAGGAAGAAAATCGAATCTTTGAAAGGACACATTATTATGTATAGGTTGTGTTTGTAATATATAAATTATATATATAAATTAAATCAGAAAATGTTAATTGGTTGGTATTTTTAAAGGTTTATATATTTTAACCAGTCAATGAATTTAGCATAAAAATGTGTAATTGTTGCTAATTAAATTGTTGTATTCATTGGAATCGTTAAGTGCAATTACACGTTGTTATTCACTTACTCACGTGTTTCTAACGTCCATAGAGCATGTGTGAAAAAAGGGTACAAAAACAAAATGATGATAGATGGGTTAAAAGAATTTACATACAATGCATTCTCGCTTTAGCATAAATTGCATTTTTGATGTTAGGAATGAGAAATATGTGGTGAAAAAAATATATTTAATAATTGCTTTATTATACTTTATATTTATCATGTACTTCTTGATTATTTACATTATTGATAAATTGATTGTCATTCATTATTATAATAAATTAAAATTATTATATTTACTACATGTAATATGTAAATATATTTTTTCAATCTGTAAAACTACTTTTAAAAGACTGCTTAATTTAAATTAATAAAGAGTTATATTATTATTATTATTTTTTTATTATTTTATTAATTTATTTAGCTTAATAGCTAATCTTTACATCTAACAAATTTAGTAAACATATATAAAAATATATAAAAAATACATAACAGAAAGAAAAAATGAAAATATACAATAATAAAGTCTTAATATTATAATTTATTTCTATATGTACGAAGGTGTTTTTTTATTCCATTTATGAAACCCGTTATATTTTTGCTGTTTCGGATTTCTCTTGGAAGACTATTATATAAATCAAAACCTCCGTACATAATTCCCCTAGCCGTACTCGTTTTCTTATACTTAATTTTCTTTAAATTTTCTCTATTTCTAGTATTATATTTATGTACATCTTTATTTCTTATTAAATACTTATTAAAATATTTTGGTAATATATTATTTTCTAACTTATATATAAATACTAAAACATTCATACTCAATATTTCTTGAACATTCAACCATTCTAATCTATCAATCATACTTTTACAATTAGTTAATCTATTTTTATTTAAAATTACTCTCATTGCCCTATTTTGTAATTTTTGCAACATTTGTTTATCTAATTTATTTAACATATTTAATAGTGTTGCACAATAATTAAAATGGGGCAATATTATACTATTATAAATTATTTTTTTTGTATTTATACTTAATATATTTCTTAATCTAGATAATAAACCTATTTTTCTACTAATTTTTTTTAATATGTAATTACAATGTTCTTTAAAATTTAATTTTGTATCAACAATTACTCCTAAATATTTTATATTATCCACTATTTCTATACTATAGTTATTTATTACTATTTTGTATAATAAAACAATACGAAATTAGTGCTTAACAACAAACTTCTAATGTATATTTAATTTAATAATAAATATGCTATAAAAATAATATTTAATAACTGCTTTATATTTACTATGGATATTTTACGCAATTAGATTGATTTTTATATATTAAAAATTTAAAATGCGTTCCAAAATATTATTTGAAATAAATTTATTTAGTACACGTAACAAGTTAATGAGAGTATAATAAAGGTAGTAAATGTAATTAGTAAAGGTAATGATAATTAAAGCAACTGGTTTACAACGTAACCAATGAATATATAAAATTAAATAAAAATATTGTATATTAATTAAAGGCTAATCAAATAAGAAGGCAGGTGTAAAAGCCATAAAGATAGGACAAATTAATTTTTGAAGTTTATGTATATAAAATTAAGCACTGAATGTCTTACCGAATTATTTTAATATTATTTTAAAGAGTAATAAGTTTTTTTTACCGTTTATTAACAAGTACCGATTTTAATTAATAACTGGCTATATATAGTGCATCATATTACTATTGTTTTTAATAACTAACATAATTGCCATTGTTATACGATTATTTGCATTTTCTATATGTATGTTTACCTTTATTTTATGACTCACATCAGTGTTATTGAATGTAAAAAACAGGTATTTATATTAGTATGCAAAATAAAAAGCACGAAGGGTTAAGTAGTCAAGAAAAATTAAATACAGGTTTTATTTGTGAAATTGATGGTGTTTCATGAAACAGTTATATAAGTAAAAACTGCTTTTATTTATTAATTCAATCATTTTTTTATATTTCTGTAACTTTAAGAATACTACGTAATTTTATTTTTGTCACAGAAATATTATTTTCAGATTTTAAAATATTTGCTCATTGTTAGTATTATCGGGCAAATATAAAACCATGTATTATACTTAGTATTACTATTGTATGATGTACACTTATCATGGATGACCTTATACCAGTATCGTTCATGACTTCCCAAACCTTATTCAGAAAACTCATCGGTCAATAACAAACCTCGCCATACAATTCGGCATCGTCTTTAGATTTTTATTTCCGCACATCGAATTGTGCATCTACGTTGGTGCGTGCAGCGGTTTAACGGTTTCAAGGCACTCGTTTTCGGAAAACTGGCCTTGGGGATGCCTAAGCGCCTTCTTCGGGTCGAAGAGACACGTTACGGTCGCGGTAATCGGTCACGATGTAAATCAGAGCTGAAGTCATGGCAGTCCGTGAACGGACGAGGTCGGAGGACACGTGCCGGTCGGCGTGCAAATTATGAAAGTTGTTCGATTGTATGAGGCGTGAAAAAAATATAGAAAATATAAGACATGCCTGGAATATTGCCTGTCTTATTATTTTATTTTAGGAAAGTAAAAGTCCAGAAATATTTTGTTGACTTACACATTTATAACAATGCGCAAAGAGAAAAATGCGCGAAGAGAGAAGCGGCTGCTTTCTTGGTCTTCACAGTCTTTGTAAATACTCGGCAAGGCTACACTTGGTATGAGTTCGGATGAACTCTCTCGTGATTTGAGTCACAAAATTAATTATAAATCAAAGTGAAGAATATGCGTCTGATTAAAGGAGGTTTTATTGATCATCTATAATTGCTGCGACGAAAATTACAAAGATTTTATATTCTAATTTTATTTGGTTATTAACAATATTTACGTAATTATCAGACATTGAACAAGTAAGGATTTGGTAACACTGCACTTGTCATTTCGCATTCCGTATGTGAATGCTTTACGCTAATCTCTCGCAATATATTATCGAAACGTACGTAAACGTAAACACTTACTAAATATAACTTTTGTTTATTGCGCTTTTAACGCGTATTGCGGCAAACAAGGGAATGTACATGACCAATGGTCACTGGTAGGATCCACAAACCTTTGTATGTTATTTATTTAAAAACACTATAGATATTCATATATACACAGAGCAGGATGTGACTGCAAAGACGTCAGACCTTAAGATTCTGGCATACAAATTGTATATTAAAAAATCAAACATGTAAGACTTACATTATTCGCCTAAAGTTTCCGATTAAAAAACGCGACATATTATTATTATCTTTTTTTATACGTTTTTTTTCAATAATATAAATAATTTAACAAAAAAATAATCATATAAAATGTCACTGGTTTATAACCATTTTCATGTTAAATTTCAAATTAGCCGGCCACACACGGGCGGATTTGTCCGGGCTTGGCCACAGACGCAAAATGTACGAGCTCGGATCTGTCTGACTGAGCTCGGTAGATATTGTAGAAGAAAAGTTAAATTTATATAGTGTTTAAAGTGAATTCTAAATTTAAATGACAATTATTAATAATAATAATATATAGTACATACGTATATATTATATATACCTTGATCTACTCATACTTTTTCAATAATGATAATAACTTTAATTTTAGTATAATTAAAATTATATTTTTTATTATGTATTAATGTATGTAATATTTACATATCTAGAGTCTCTAAGTGCATCTTAAATTTATATTATTTTTTCTATTGTAATAAAAATGGGTCATAAAATAATAAAATTTTGAAAAAATTTAGACGTTGACTTTGGCGCAAATTAATAAAGGCCCGGGTCATAAAATTATTTAAGGGACAAATTTTAACAAAAATCACTGTAAACGGTCGTTGACGCGAGCGCGATCTCTGCTCAGATCTGCTTGTCCGTGTCCGATCCGTTCGTTTTGAGCACGGACAACGGACAGACAACAGACGGATCTGTCCGAGCGTTTTAACTCCACACACT
This sequence comes from Plectrocnemia conspersa, assembly GCF_051122295.1. Taxonomy (NCBI): domain Eukaryota; kingdom Metazoa; phylum Arthropoda; class Insecta; order Trichoptera; family Polycentropodidae; genus Plectrocnemia; species Plectrocnemia conspersa. The sequence goes on from NW_028277175.1 coordinate 25,967,452, forward strand.
GGCGGATTTGTCCGTCGGACATCCGTTTCGGACAAATCCGGCGGGCAGATCCGCCCGTGTGTAACCGGCTAATAGCTACGATTTGATAAAAAAATAATATAAAATAAATGGTTTGTGATTAAAATTAAAGGGAAAAAATTAAAAACCTTTTTAAAATTTAAGCGGAAAAAAAACTATATGAAAAATAGACGGAGAACTGAAAATATTAACATGTTGCCTTTGGCAGTTTGTGCTTGTATTTAAATTTAAGGTTGTTTTTACCGATACATGAGATTAGTGTGTAGGTGTGGTTTCGCGAGATAATTTTATAACATTTTCTTTGATATTTATTATAAAATTTATAAAACATTAAGCGCTTATCAAAGATTTTTTACTTAAATGATTATATCAATGACAAAGGATGGTCGTCTATTACGTTTTTTATCTAAAAGAAACTGTTTTCCGCTTATTATTTACGACATAGTTTAATCTCGTTTCTTTTCGTACAGAATAAAATAAATCACAAAAAAAATTGTACTTGCTAAGGCTTATATTTGTGACGGATATTTTAGCTGTCCTTAGTGAGCTCTACATTAAAGAAAAAGGTAATTTTCTTCGAAGTATACATTTTTCAAGCGTATTTGATTTTATGTATGCTTAATTGACAGAGCATCTAAATAGGCTATGGAAGCGCCGCCTCCATTACGTTTATTTTTAAATTAATATTACCATAAATATTTTGTTTTAACTAATATTGTAACCCCCAAAAAACGCGTGCTAGCATATTGCATAACAATAGTTCCATTTTTAAAATTATATTTTTGTAGTCCAAATTATATGGCACTAATATTAAACAATTTAAGCAAATATGCTTAACATGCTTTAATTTTTTGTATTGTCTAGATTTTAAATAGCAGTTTTTAGTATACAAATTGAAATAGTTCTAGTTTTTTCTACAACGATTAAAATAAATAAAACTCTTGTCCAAAAAAATTAAAATTTATCCTACTGTCGAAAAGATGTATAACGTTGATAACTACATAATTTGACCTATTTCTTATATTTTGAAACATATAATATACATGTATATTATATATCATTTTTAACATGCTCCATAAAATTCCTTTAGGATAATCTCACGATTACGTTTATTATTTAGAGGTTTTTATTAATGGCTTTACGGATTAACTAGGATAACCTAATTTATAAATATATACAGGTTTATTGACAATAAAGATAATTCGACTATACCTTCGTATTATAAATTATATTATAAAAACAAACCGTTAAACGTATATTTGAAAATTTGTTTTTGTTATTATTGTTACATAATTTTTATTCGTTTTCTTATCTTAAACCCTAATTTTAGATGATCTTTCAGATACATCAGTGACGATAAATGTTCAAAGATGATTGTGAAAGATAAAAACAATATACTATGAGCATATATCTATGTTTATACGTTTTTTTATAAGTCACTCGCGATAAATCCTGTATAACACATACAATTAATATTTTATTAAAAGTTACTGCAATTGAATAAAATTAAAATCCTATTTTGAAAGTCATTTTACAACTTTGATTTAGCATATCAGATTTTTAAAATTGTAAGATATTTGGATAGAATGAGAACCATTGAATAATATGTAATTTAATAACTGATAATAATTTTTTATACACTAGTAAAGGAACAGTTAAAATAATCTATCTAATTTAATGATAATAATTTATTACATTCAATATATACTTCACTTTAATGATTAAGTGAAGTATATATTGAAGTATATAGTTAATAGTTTAATTTAATATTTTTTGGAAATTAAATTGAAACTTTTTTTCATAATAAAATGGACATTTACTTTAATTTGACTGATTGGTTCGATTTATTTGCCTAAAATATATTTAAACTCATTGAAAGTTAAAATAGTACAGTTGAACTAGAAATATGTTGAGCCAGAATGATATATGCAAATGGTACGTCGCTACTATTCACCGTTTGGGAAGAATTCTTGAAACATATTTATTACTAATATTTTTTAGTATAAATCCAATTATAAAAACATGTTTAAAACTATTTTTTTGCCATATAGATTTTTTTTTAGATTAAATTAAGACCATCGTGGCCTAACAGGTTACCTCAATGCGCCACGATGGTCAAAAACAAATTTTAAATTTATAAAAAAAAACGTAAATATACATAAATAGAACAATACTTAAAAATAATAAACATGACAAAAAAATATAAAATATCAAAATGAAATGATACAAACTGGATCAGCTCCTCGTAGCTAACATTAAACAGGTCAATATGTAATGCCAGCGTATTAAGGAGCCGGATGGCCACAGCTATAGGCGAGTCGGCAAGTGCGCACGTCCTAGCCCTAACGGCCATCAAAAGAGGACGCGATCGTGATTCTCTAAAATGTTCCGAAACCCAAAACTGGAATTCCTCGAGAATAGCTGGATTGTCGACAGCACCTTTTAGTAATTTGAAAAAATGCTTAGCGACATACAACTTTCTGCGAGAACTCAGCGAATCGTATCCGAACGCTCCTAAAAGAAAGGCGCTGGGATATATGTACGGATAATAACCAAATGTTCTTTTGTAAAGGTATCTTAAATACCTTTTTTGAAATTTTTCCACTAAAAGGGAATATTTAGCTATTCGAGGATTCCAAATTATAGATCCAAATTATAGATATATATTTAATTAACTAACTTTCAAGAACACATCCATTTTTCATCATTAAAATGGGGAAAACCATATTTTTTTATTCACTTACTTCTATAAACTACATTAAATTCCATACATATTAGTTTTAAGTCACGAAATTGATAAAATATTTTACATTTTTAAATATGGGGAAAATTAAATTTTTTTTTAATCATCTATCATCTCGATTGAATTGTATTTATTTATATAGAAAAAATACTAAGCAACAATGAAAAATATGTAAAAATTGGTCAAGTCGTGTCTCAAAATAATTGCGGACATACAGACACATTTTTTTATACGAAGGATATTGAAGTGATTTTTAAAATCTAATCTTTATTTTTTTACAAACAATACAAGGTTAGTAAAAATATAAATGATTTTTTTCGTTAGAGTTCGTGTGACGTGACAATATTTATTAAGTCACTGTTTAAGTCACTTTAAAAAAAGGACGTGGTTAAAATAACCGTATAAATTTCATATTCTGCTGGGTGAGGTTTATTCTTTGCAAAAATAAAAATGGCAAATTCAGCAAATTGGTGATGTGAATCTGAAGCAAGGAAGTGACGTTTATGAAATAGAAATTAGTGAAAAACCATCCGTAAGTACTGATGAGCTTATTTAAAAAATAATGATGAGATTTTTAATGCTTTATATTAAAAATGGCAAATATAACAATTAAAAAAAAATCAAAAGCCAAACTTTTATTCTGTTCAATTTAAGAAACAGGCTTATTAATTGCACTGAGATGAATTAGCTCAGAGATTAATATAAATATGCTCTTTACCAATTAAAAAATATATCACTTGCCTTATATCAAGCTACAGGAGATACAGGAATTCATCATCATTACTGGCCAGACATCTCAAGATTAGGTCTTCGTCTCTTTATAAGCTTCTTCGGGACGCCAAATTTCTCTATGGCTGCATATAATCTACTTGTATTTTTCGAGTCATATTCAGCTCTAAAATAAATAAATAAATGGTGCATTTCAATATTAAATTTCCTGGGCTTTTATAAAATTTATCGAATTGGGAAAAGTTGGTCTATTCCGTTTATAAATTTGGTATTTACCTCATTATTTTTTCTTTATTAGGTTGTATTTTCTTTATTAGATAATATTTTATATGTTGTACTTCTGTAATGAGTCACCCTTGTTATGTATTTGACATATAATTTATGTATTTCATTCAGAGGTTATGTTTGCATATTTCCGAATATTTTTAATAATTTTGTGTATGTGTTGCAAAAAATAATCCTCTTTTTTTAACATCTCTCCAGAATGTTTGTCTTTACCTGGTGACATATTATTTTTAAGCAGCTCTCTCTTTAAATCGTTTAATAGATCATCATGGGTTTACAGTTATGATGGCTCCTTCTTTATCCATGCACATGGTTTAAATTCTTTTCCAAGTTGGTTAACTTTACGGTGAAAAATCTACTGTTATTGCTCTCTTTGATGAGCTGTTCAATCTCGTCCAGCGTGTGTTTCTCACTTTGTCGTTTTTTTCTCTAAGTAGGTTCTGTTTTTCTCTCTGCGCAGTAATTTGTCGATTTTAACAGATGATCTTGTACGATTGCTGCTTTTTTATATAATATAATACATTTTCTGCTGCTGATGTAACAACTGTTTTACGGTTGTATGCTTCAGATTATTCTTGTTTAGTTACTATTGTTTTCGTAGCTATGGAAGCCCTCTTTTATTTTTTGTTTATACTGCGTTGCCACGTCTTCATTTGTTTTAGTGAAAAATGAGATATCTAATATAAATTAATAGAGGTCCATAATGTTCTTAAAATTGTATATTCATATATGCATCATAGTGCAAATTCATATAATCGATATTAATTTCTGCAAGTGAGACACTTTCTCCGAATTTACGCATTCGGCTCGTTCCACTTTTACCGTTAATTACGGTCACTCGATACGCGGAACGACCGCGATATTTTAGAAAAAAACATCTCTAAACAAAGTGAGAATATAATCCTGTATATATTTTATAAAAAGGTTTGATATCTCTGAGTGTATATATCGGTTAAATGAAAATGGCCTTTGGTACGTTTAATGCGCCATTTTCTCGGGACACCGAGGAAGTGTAGATTTTTCGACAAGGTCCTGTAAGATAATCTTATGCTTATACATTAAAAACACGTTATGACTCGGTATTGTATTATATATTTTTTCGTTTTGCAGGTTTTGGTTGTAATCGTGAATTTATCCGGATTATTTGTGCAAGCTGTATTTTCTACAAGATCAAGCGACATACTTAAAAACGTAAGTAAATTATTTATAATATATTCATAAAAATATGTAGTGTCATTCTATGTTGCATTTTAATATGAATACAATTAAGTAGAATCGCAATTTTCTTATTAATGGGTACATAAGATATTAGGTGATATTAAAAGTATTAGTTTGATAAATAATGTTCATATTTAAATTATTTAGCTATCAAAAGGTTATGTGATTAATCAACGATGGTAGATATTTTAGTTGACAGTCAACTGTAGTGGTTGATTAGAGTCCAAGGCAGATAGAATATATAATACAGTAATATACAATAGTTTCAATAATATCAAACTCAACTAGTTTATAACTTTCTCACTTTTAGTGTGATACATTTTTTTCTTAATTGCCTTTAAAATTTTTTTTTCAATATTTTAAGCAATGTGGAAGCCATCTTATGTTTTCAATTTCTTGAAAAATATAAATTCGCGATTTTTACGAAAATTCTCTAGATATTTTATTAAATGAAAAAATATATATATTATGTAATTATATTATTACAGTATTTTATTGTATAAATTATCAAGCAATACTTTTTTGCCAATAATTAAACATGTTTATTTTTATTTTAATTAATTCGAATATAGGAGAACTTGAAATATATTACAATATTTATCATTAATATTAGTGGGTACATTATCACACATTATTTTTAAAAAGCACATTTAATCTGAAGTATTTACTATCCTTGTTTATTATCTATTTTTTTGGAAAATATTCAATGAAAAATACTATGTGAAAATCCCCCGTACATTTTTACAATCTGTCGATTCTCACATAGAGCGGTTTTTTCTTATCACACATAATTTATAAAAATCCCATATCATTTGAAGTGGAATCGGCTATCCTTGTTCTATTTTTTTTGGGAAATTTTTGTTGAAAAAAACTCTGTGGAAAGCCTCCATACATTTTTTCAATCTGACAATTCCTAAACAGTGCGGTTTTTTCTTATCACACATTATTTTTAAAATATTTTTAAAAAGCGCATCGTATGAAGTGGAATTAGCTGTCGTTGTTCTCTTTATGGGAAATTTTTAGTGAAAAAAAAAATAGAAAGCTCCCATACATTTTTGCAATCTATCGCAGAGCGGTTTTTTCCTATCTAAAAGTAGTTCTTAGATTACCAAACAAAGATAAGGTCGATTAGAGTAATTAAGAGTTGTTAAGCAATAATTTGCGCCAATGTTTTAATATGTAAATTTTTATTTCAATTAATCAAAATATAGGATAAAAATATAATATAAACATTGATCATTAATATGAGTGGGTACATTATCACACATTATTTTTAAAATAACTTTTTGAAAACCAAGTATCATCTGAAGTATAATCAGCAATCTTTGGTGTTGTTGTTTTTTTTTTGGGAAATATTCGGTGAAAAATACTCTGTGGAAAGCCCACATACAGTTTTACAATCTGTCAATTCCCACATAGAGCGGTTTTTTTCTTATCACACATATTTTATAAAAATCCCATATCATTTGAAATGGAATCGGCTATTCTTGTTCTATTTATTTGGGAATTTTTTGATAAGAAAAAACTCTGTGGAAAGCCTCCACACATTTTTGCAATCTGTCAATTCCCAAACAGAGCGGTTTTTTCTTATTGCACATTATTTTTAAAATATTTTTAAAAAGCGCATTGTATGAAGTGGAATTAGCTATCGTTTTTCTTTTTTTGGGAAATTTTTTTCATAGCGATTTTTTCGTATCATGTTACATTTGGAATATCTTAGTCTCTAAAAATATTATATTTTCAACTAATTAGGACCGGTAGCTTAGTTTAAATGAGCCTAGACAATATAATGAAAGGTGTTTTAGATAATTGATTATTAATATCAGTAATAATGTCACAATGACTCATCTAAAAGTTGCCAAAATTACATAATTGACTTGAAATTCCTAATACAATATACATATCAAAAATTATATTTTTTAAATATAGGTATTATATGAGATAATAGCCCAAATAAAAGTAGCCTAAACATGATTTTTTTTCGAGGGGTCTCAATTTAGATTCATTTATATTAGCAGTTTTTTAATACAAAATTCAATTATCGACTTATATTATGTAGTATTTTCATGTGAGCAAAAACTAGTTCTTTTCATGATATCAAAAACTAGTTTTCGTTTCAAAAATCCAGTTCGAGTCTAATTTGTTGTCGATCATAATAAATATATTTTTAATTATTGTAGCTGTATGTTTTGCATCGAAACTATTGGACTCTGATGTACTAGTGGACGTTATATGCATCGATTTAGAATAGGCGTTTGATAAAGTCAATCACGATTTATTCGTGAAAAAATGATCTGATTACGGATTTTCTGAAGGTCTCACAAAGTTATTTTTAAATTATTTATCTAGAAAAAAAACTTATGTTTTGAACGATTTAATAGCTCTACTGGAGTACCGCAAGAATCCAACTTAGGTCCATTACGGTTTCTATTGTTCATTAATGACATAGAAACGGCAATAAATCACTCAAATTTGTTATTATATGCTGACGACAAGAGAGTTAAATGTCAAATGTCAGCGGAATACTCCTACCATCTTGGTAGATATATTTTGGACAGGCCTTCCTTTACTATGGATCTTGGTGTGGCGTTTAATATACACTGGAAATTTAATCTACACTATGCAGACCGATAAAAATGCTCAGTTTTATCTTGAGAAATGCGCGCTACTTTAAGAATTCTATACTATTGCGCATTCTTTATGATGCCTTAATACGAAGCATATTTGTTTCGTTGTCAACCCACATAAGTTTGTATGTAATTAAAACTTTGTGGAAATTGCTGAAAAAAAGTAGAGTGGACAACCCTTTGGTGCTCGAGCAGCGTCATATGTGAAGCATAGTTATCTGTAGCGTCCTTTGTTCTTGCCTGTAAAGGCTAGGACCGGAGCTCTTGCCAACTCTTTGATATTCTCTTTTTGCACACACGGCGAGCTGGTTCAGTTCGTATAGGACAATGTATGTTTTAATTTTTTAATAATATATATGTTCATTGCTTTTATATTCAGGTTTCGATTGTCTTCGTTTTATTAAAAAAAAAATATATAAATAATTTATAAAATCCAGAAATTTTTATATACGTTATTTATTCCTTGTCGTTTGTAAACATACACCTGCTTTACACAAAAGACAATTTCATTTAATTCTTTCAGACGAAATTCACTTTTGAGTGAAATGGAAAGTATATTGGGATACGGTACAGTTAGAATGTAACAGAACATGTTAATGAGAAAATCACATACGTGAGGTTGGAACTGAGCTGATAATAAAATATTATTTGAGTCTAAAAATACATATTTGTAATCAATCTAATCTTTATTGTTGTATTATAACATAAAATATCAAGATTGAATTGATATTTTGTATTATAAAGATAGATAAAATAAAATTGTACATATGTTAATGTCGATTAGGAAATCTTACAATAATTGAGTGTTAAGAATCTTAAGAATCATGAACAAAATTTTGCGTATTACCTTGGATTTGTTCTAAACAGTTATTTATTTTACGCCGAAATTAGCAAGGTTATTGGCACACATGCTCGACAATAAGTAAAACGTGATAAAGTGCCCGTGGTTTTTTGGTCTAATCGCGATGTCATTGGACTCTATTGTTATTCTCTGGCCGTTCCAAAGATCAAATATACCATTAGTGGTCACCGTGTGTACGTCGGGTGCATTTCTAAAGCTTAGTTATAAAATTAGGAAATACGAAATGGCTATAAACGGCATCTGGTAAGGTCGCATAGAAAGTGAGAGTGGTTAGAATGCGACACGTTTGCGGCCGACTCATTATTCTAGTCATCCGTAATGTAGTTGTAATAATATTGTTCAACTATAAATACCTCAAAGATAAAAAATAGGTATTATAGCATATACATAATCGTTTGAAAAACATTAATTAAATGGCGCAGGATATGCGTGATGAAAACTGTTAAGGATGTGGCTATAATTTTCGACAATTGAAGACGTAAACAACAATGACTGGCAGGTGTGGATAACATGATAACACTTAAGTTTATCTAGTAATCATTTAAAAGGGCACATATGTATTCAATGTACTTTTTAACTTTCAATTTATGTAAGAATTTAAATGATTCAAGATTTCTTCTGAGAAATGCTTGACAAACTGAAAGGGTTTGGTCATCTTATTAAGCACAAGGAGAAAATTTGTAAAACGCATGATTATCGCGTTTGAGCATTTCGATGTAATGACGTGTTAAAAGTGACGTATCTTTATCGCGTATTGATAAATTAAATTTATTTATTATATAAATTAAATATATTGAATATTAAAAATGTCTATATGTAATAATTTAGAGTAAAAGCCAGCAAAAAATTTTGTAAAGACAAAATTAAAGTAAGCTTCAAAAATTAACTTAGCATCTATATGAAGCTATTATGAATTTTGGCATCAATTGCAAATTGTTTAAAATATTTTTCTCCTGTAATAAGCTTTACATTTATCAAACTTAGACTCAAAGTTTGTCTCTTTTTATAGTAAAAATTTATTGCAAATGATTATATGTTATTGCTGACCTGAAATTGTGATTTTATGTACTTCATTTTCGAAAATATTTTTTCACATGTATATAAATCCCCAAGCATATGATTTCAATTGATCATATTCGTCACATAAAATAAGTATTAAGGAATTTCTGTTAGTTTCTTTTCTTGGAATTTTCCTTATAGCATGTTATAAAATTGTAGATTAATCACTTCTAGTTGAAGATAAAGTAAAAGTCTCTCAATTTTAATGTCGATAGATTTTTAAAAATCGAAATAAATTCTGCACTTGCATCTAGATTGGAAAAGAATATGTTAAACCGCATTTTTTTGCGAATGGAGATTTCACTTATTTTTTAATTTTTGACATGGAACATTAATAAAGCAGCTTGACATTGATAGTAAATCAATTAATGCCAATAGTAGCACAACATGTCAAAGCACATATTGCTTTAGAGGCTTAAGACAACATAGCAATGGTTCCAAATTTTCAGTAAAAAACAATCAAATTATCATATAATTTATTGTTATTTTTTATTTAATAGTAGCTAATAACAAATTGTAGAGGAAAATGGTTATAAACCAGTAATATGTGTAGTATATATAACTAATATGTTAAATAATTTATATTAATAAAATAAACGTATTACAGTGAAATCTCAGTATAGCGAAGCTCACGGGAACAAAGAAAAAATTTCGTTATATTGTATGTAAGGGAGATGATATATTCTTATTATATTTTTTATTACAGCATATAGAAACCTCTTACAAGTTTGTGAGATCGTTTTTTGTCCATTTTAATGATACTGTAATGAACACAATAAAAGTGTTAAAAATGTTTTATAAAAAAAGTTTGAGGGTCGTCAAAACATATTGAATGTCGCTTGTGTACACATCAGGCACACATTCGGGGAAATATTGTTTCAAGTTGTAACGTTATTCTTAAATTCGGATCAAAATATATCGTTATACCGAGATCAGTCTTTGTTACAATGAAAACATTTTTATGAAAATTTTTTTGGGACAAATTGAAGATTCGTTATACTGGAATTTTGTTATTTCGGTATTCGTTACAAAGAGATTTATTTTTTTACCGATAGTAGTTGTCGAAATGTCTTCAGTAGAAAGTTTCATATATTAACTTTGCTTTTCAGTAGAGTTTAAGTTGAATCCCTATAAGAAATCCCATGATATTTACAGCATTTATTTTGTTATTTCGTTAAGAAAGTTTTAATTATTTAATTAATTTTTAAATATAAATATTTAATATATATTATAATTAATATTTAATTAATTTCCGAATTTGCCTAACCCATTTTGCACATATATTTAAAACCATATGATGTGACAAATTTAGTCGATTCACTTTAATCATAGTTACTTAGTTTTCTTAACTTTATTAAAAATATTTTCATCTGTAGTTACCCCATGTAACTTAAAACATAACATTGATTTCTAAAATAAACAGCAGCAACTAAAAAGTATATCTAAGGCCAGGAGTTCCTAGTGTCTTTTAAGAGGCGTCGCATATATACATATTATATAAGTATATAATTTCCATTTATAATTCAATGTGGTGCAAACCAATACATTACTTAGTAACTAGCTATTTGCATAAGCCTCTAAAAATTCTAATAAACTGGTACTATTATTACCTAACCCTTTAATTATACAAAATATTCACTATTTCGTGAAGTGCATTTATTATAAATTGACATAGCACGCTTTGAAAACCACTAATTTTCTTTGACTTTATCTGGCGGTTTCACTGAAAACCAATAAGTAGAGCCAAAGTATATTTTAGAATTATTTTTTTTGTAATTAAATTGGCTATTGATGTTACTCACAATGTGCTCAACACTTCTAGCAATTATATTCATTGAAACCCCGGAATCATACACGTTCAGTTAATATCATTATTTTATTAGTTAATAAATGAGCCTTATTTTCATGAAAAAAATCGTTTTAAGCTTTTAAATTTTTCTATAAGATACAAATATCGTATCAAGTGCTTAGTCTGGTATAAACGAAGTATACTGTACTATTTTATTACAGATAATAAACATAATGCTTTGTCATGTAATTCGATTACAAAATAATTTATACTTCTGCTTTAAAAGCAAGACATTCAAAGTCCACTAGTGCCTTCTTTTATGATTTTGACAATGACAAGAGAATATAATATTGCAATAAGAACATTTCGCATTTCACTTTCATCTAAATTCAGTTATAGCGCATACTTTGAAAATTCAAAGGGTTTGTAAATATAAATTCTATTCCCAGATGGCGAGCCGGATATGGCCCGCGGGCCGTTGTTTGCCGACCCTTGATCTAGAACTGCGTTAGTCTAAAATAAATATTTCCCGAAACCCTCCAAACCAAAGTAATGTAGAGTTCGCTAAGTTACAATTAAGCTACCGATATGTTACTGACAGTATCAATATTGTTTGTTAGGTTAGATTAAACTTGAATAGCTATTACGCAGTAAGTTATATGCATGCTTTATAATTAAAAAATAAAATACTTCCTATCCGGCATTGAATTGTTAGGATATGTATTAAGTTCTAATTTATAAAAATACTTTTCTTCCATAAGTTATCAAGATAACAATATTTTTTTGATGAAACGTATTTATAAAAATATCTGATTAAAATACTTCACGGTCAATTTTAATCTCCCGTTTGGCAGATTATCAATTTAGGTCGCATATAAAAATGTTATCCATCTCCCCGATACAACACAACAGCGGTGTCAATCTAAATTGATTTAGTGATCCTACAACGTGCATTTCACCATATGAAGATTAATCTGATCACAATCGATCCATAAAGCGACCTTCTCCTCTTCTCCAAATCCAGAAGAGAACGATGCACGAAGAGCGATGTGGCATTCGGCATTGTCCGGCCATTTGTCAATTTCAAAGCCCGAAAGACACGACAGGATATCGTCAATCGGGAACCAAGGCCGTACAAAAATGGCACGAGCTATTTTTGCACACATCTTTTAACTCTGCCATATCACATCGCACTCGATTTACACACATACTTCGCCGAATATCATAATAACGTATTTCATGAAAGTCGTTTCTTTTTTCATTTCTCGGAACCATCATCGATGATGATGAACGTGACGACCCATTATCTCATTCCATGGTCGTGTTTCACAAAAAAAAACATTGCTCATTTCAAAGCTAATCAAAGAAAAAATGTAGGTGTAATGATATTCTATTTTTCTGCTAATTTAAGAATATTTCTTTATACTATAATATTTATTTTTATTATCAATAATTAAAAATGTATACAAATAGTAAGAAAATCTTTTGGGTTATAAATATTATTTGACTTTCAAAAAGTTAAATAATATTTAACGTAGTTAGTAAGTAATCAAAGTCTAGTTTTTTAATGAGAATGTTGAGTTTGTGATTAATAAGCCGCAGAAGTTTGAGTTTAACTTTTTAAATTAAATTAGTGCTTCTAAAGTCAGTTCTCGAAGTTAATCGCTGGTTTATATGTATATAAATATTGAGAAATACTTGTTTCATGTATATGAATTTAAAAGAAATGATGTAGGTCTAATATAAATCATATCAACCAGCATGATAGATAAGAGGTTTAAATTAGTGATTAATACAGAAAAGATTTGTGTTCAAATCATATAAAGAAACTAGTATTTTTAAATTTCTATCTGGTCTGGTAGATCGGAATTAGTGATAATTATATATATATATATATATATTTAGTTATAATTCCGATCGATTATCACAGATTAGGTTGTTTTTATTTTTTATAATCTCACGCATGAATATCGTGATGAATAAAATAACATTGTAATGATGTATATTGATTGTTATTTGTAATATTAGTTCATAATTAATAAAATATGTTACTGATTCACATACTATAATTTTAGTATTGGTTGTTGATTGTATTAACGGTCATACTGCATAGAAAGATTTATTGTCGATTATATTTTAGAATATATTAAGTACTCTAACTAAGATTAAATATTGCCTAAAGGGAAAAATGTGTAGGTTTCAATTTTTAAGATTTCTTACTCTGGAGAAACAAATTAATATTTATTTTTAAGTAAAATTATTATTAAAATTACACAATTAAATTAATATGATATAGATTTTCGATTAAAATATTTTCGGTACTGTCATTTTAGCAAAGAATATTTAATTAAAAGTGTCCATTAAAAAATAATAGTTCTCAAAATTTTTGTCCTTTTTTGTTATATTACAGGCGGCCCTCGACTTTCGCACATAATTTGTTCCTGAAAATGTGTGCGAATGTTGAATGTACGAAAGTCGAGGGAAGTAAAAAAATTGAAATTGTGTGTATTTTAAAATATTTATTTATCAAGTAAATATAAGATGTTTAAGAGGCGTTTAAGAGACACGTTTAAGTGGGGTTTGCGGGTGTTTCCTTTGAAAAGTTATCAAGAGTTAACTGTTTTTTACTATTCTTTTTCTTTTCTTCATATAGTATTTTATAACATGCTATGTTTTTATTGATCGCCCTACGCACTTGAGATATGCGTTCTCCATTGGATCATAATCTTCCATAATATTAAAAAAATTGTCGAGGTGCGTGAAGGCTTCATTAATATTTCATTGTTAAAGAGTTTTCCAAAATAAACCTGTCTCATCTACATTAAATATTTGGCTAGAAGAATATTCTCCATCTTCAATAATTTTGGATAATTAGGAAATAAATTCTTTTGCAGCATCTTCATCCGCATCAGCCGATTCTCCAGTAAATTTAATATTATGAAAAGAATACCTCATTTTAAAATTGTAAAATCAACCGTTACTTGCTTGAAAAACCGTGTTAAAATCTTTTTTAATCTATCCTTCCAATCTTTGTGCAAACTAAGAGCTTATGTTTGAATAATTGAAATACTCAGAGGGACATCTTTTTGATGTTGGTCATCGATCCATGATGAAAAAGATTTTCCATTTCATCCATGTTTTTTTTTGCTGTGTTTTTTTGAAAACATATCTTTAAAGATTGTGGAAATATATCTTTATTTTCCACAATTTTGAAAGTATTCCTTAATTATATTTTTATTTTGCAAAATTGAACATATCGTAGACCTGTTTGTATCATAAGAACGTCCGATTGAAGCAAAAAATTCACCGCTATCAGAACGTCTAATAATTTCCATCTTTGTCTTGAATCGTGTAAAGTTTATGAGTCCTTGATTTATTTTTGTTCGTATCAACACAAGTTTTTCCGTTTCTCACTCGTGTTTATATATTTTTTTATTTTTTTTAAAAAAAAATTAAATTTAAAAAAATTGTTTTTTTTTTTGTAAATGTGCGAAATAGCGAATTGTGCGAAAGTCGAACGTCCGAAAGTCGAGGGCCGCCTGTATTATTTTATATATTTTTTTCAGATTAGTGTAAATTATTTTTAACTCTTATTTTTAAAAACAAATTGGTTATATTATATAATAAAAATTAAGATCTCGTAGTCAAAATTAACGCTATCACGAGATATTAGGTCTTCATTAATTTGAAAAAATTCTTTCCCAAATTCTCTCTCAAAAAATTCAGTATAGCAACAAAAAACCACTATAAATAATAATTTACCATAAAATTTATTTGCGAAATTTTAGTTCTTATTATATTATCAATTGGTTTGTAAAATGCTAAAAATGATTTACACTAATTCGAAAAAAATATAAAATAATTATATAATGGTAAAATTACAAAAAAGTACGAAAATTCCCTTAATGCTTCACTGCAAGTACATAAATTATATTTTGTACAATAAATGTGCTTATTTTTATTGGATTTTATAAAAAATTGCATCCTGTACTATAATTAAAAGTAATAATTGTAATGTAATATTATTTATTTTTAACTTTAATTAATTACTGAAACTTGAAAGTCAACTTTGAAATAATGAATATGTCATATTATATAACAATCAATCATTTTAATCATTTATTGATAAATTTATATCGATTTATCTGATCTTAAAATTAAAAATAACGTTATATAGTATTATTAATAAAATAGCATTTACAATAATTTATAGTTTTTTGAGTCTTTTCAAATGCATCTGTTAATTAGGGTACGATGTTACTATAAAAAACAATATATCTTGATCTTTATAAATCTACCGCTGTATGCCTAAGGCGATAACAGCGTATATAACAATATCTTAGATCTGTTTTTATTAATTGCAATATATTTTATATTACAATTTCAATTAGCTAACTTGTATAAATATACTATAAAGTAAAAGCTATACATTTTAATGAAATATATAATGCAATGGAGAAAGACGCGTGCTAATTAGACAATCTGACCTCAAAATATAGAGAAAAGATTTGCTATTATTTATTTTTATTGCTATCGATATGAAGTTAGTGCAATGTGCATAATAAAAAATCTCGTACGGATATTCCTCGTTTATTTACGACGCCGATAAATGATAATGCTTGATTTTTCCTCTATTTACGATTCGTTATATTATAAAAATAATCGCTGGTTTTACGATTTCCTCGCGAGATTAACGATCACGTAGTGGACGATATTGCGAATAAATCAAATTGTTAACCGGCGCCAGTAACGGTTAACCGTCAGACGATTCGGTTCAAGTTCGAGGCGCCTTCGGTCTTCTTATTTGTTCGATTCAGATTAAGGCGTCACCTCAAAGATAAACTGACACGGGAACAGGAAAAACGTTTCATAAAAATCCCAAAAGATATTTGGGGAATGCGTTATGTGGCGAAAAAGGAGCAATCGCTCTTAACCCGCGGGCATAATAACTTCCAGTGATGTAAGACAGGGTTGGCGAAAATCGGCACGCGAGTTTTTTTTTGTGATTGGAAAATGTCAGGGTTCGTGCTAGAGCTTCATGACTTGATGGATTGAATATTGTTAAGGTCAATCTATTATATCAATATAATTATACAGATGTCCTTTAAACTGTATTATAATAAATATAGAAAAAGTATCTGTTATTAATTTAAATTGAAGCTATATATATAATATTACCATATGTCGTAATTATTATGATTTGTTTGTAGAGGAAAACTTTCACTTGACTATCTTCTGATTTGCCGATTTTGGGTAATACAATTATAAATATAGGTAAGACGTTACGTATGTGAGCTATGGCAATCATTCGTTCATTCTGGTGTACCACAGGGATTTAATTTAGGTTCTCTACTTTTTCTTTTGTTAATCAACAACATAGATGCGACAATTAAGAATTTATATTATATACTGATGACTAGAAAGTATTTAGGAGTCTTCGCTGTTTTTACAAAAAGACAAGTAGTATATAGATTTAATATTAGAAATAGAGACAATTAAAGTACAGTTAGGTATAAGAAAACGAGTCCTACGACAATCTGCAAGAATAAAATTGTAGCGCTAAATGGAATAAAATAATTTATTTAGTGTAAAAATTAGCTATATTAGATAATTTTTAGTGTCTTTCCTAGTGTATATTTTTTAGGAGCGTTGTGATTCAATTCGTTTCATTTTTGAGATATAGCGTATTTTTAATGAAGTACGTTTTGAAATTGCTAAGGGGTGGTGTCGACAATCCGTCAATGCTCAGTGATTTTATTTTTAGCTGGTTTAAAGAGTCACAATCGCGTTCCGTAAAATATTAAAAATAAACGGTTCCCTTACATGAGCCATCCAGCATCTTCACGAGTTTGCCAAACACGGTAATGTTTTAGGAGCTTTGAGAAGTTGGTAAATATTATGCGGGATGGTGCTCATCTGTTTTAGGTGTGCACCATAATCGTTTTTACATAATATTTAATGGTATACTTGACTATTTTGTGTTAATTTCTATTAATAATGTGTTTGTTTAGATCTATATGTATGTTTAAAATCATTCATATTTTTTGTATAAAGATCATCATGACGCATTAGGTAAATCTATAAATTTATTATATTCAAATTTGTAATAAATAAATAGAACAAAAATCTTTCTTAAAAATGCAATCTTATTAAAAGACTAACTGATCTGCATCCACGTGATTGTTGTTATGATACTTGTAAGTAAATATACTAATTATATTTGTGACTATATAAATAATGTATCTAAATTGCTTGTTTATTTATATATATAAATAAATTTATTGTGTTAATATGGGTTTTTCCTGTACTAAAATTAAAATCTTTTACTTGCGTTTAAAATTACTCTTAAAATTGTCGAATTAATCAAATTTTATTAACAGCATTGTGTTTTTCACTAAACCTTGAGAGTTTTTATTTTGTGTTTCGGTAAGAGAAAATAATTTGTGACTGAAATTTTCGTAATAATTTGGGTTAGTGTTATATTTTCAGTTTTTATTTAATTTACAGTGGTCTTTCATTCTACACAAAATGTTATAAATAGTCATTTTTAAGTATTTTATTTTGCTAAAATATAAATGATATATGATACCTCTAAGAACCATAATTGCATCTTTACACAGTATCTAAATTGCTTATTTATATAGCGAAATAATAGTTATATAAAAACAGTAAAAATAATTTGTTAAGCTAATTCTTTTTATTAGAACTGAAAATTGTCGTTATTTTCCATCATACTAAAGGTTTTATATATTATATTTAAATATGTAAATTATATTTATAAAACGTATAAGAGCTTTTCCATCTATTCAAAGTAGACAGGGTAGTAGTATATAATGGAAATCGAGCGTTAAATGCTTAGATGTACATTTAGTATAAATTAAAGCTAGTCTAATTTATTCCTTATTATTAACTAATTTAATTAACACATTTGAAGCAAAACGTGTTTTACGAAACACAACCAAATTATTTTGTAATACTTTCTATTAAACTGTTATATACATTTACAAATACGACTGCATATTTAATGCAACTGACTTGCATCTATGTTATAAATAAAGTGAGCATTAAAATAATATTCAAAATATTATACATATGTATGTATATACTAAAAAAATAATGCAACTTTTTATTTCCTAAATTAAAAAAAGTAGTATTAAAATGATCTTTTGCAAAAGTAAGTGATTTTAAAATGATCTTATATAAATTGCGCAATTATCTTTGCAATAATTGAATTAGTTTATTTCATTGAATTTTATTGTATTGATTATTAAAATTTGCAAGTATAAAATGTCATTAATGATTACAATTACAATAATATAATTTATTAAGCAAACCTTGTTCTGATATAGTTCGTCAAGTATTTTTCATAGTAGGTCATTATATTGAATGGTTTTAATCATTTTAATTTTACGAAAAATGTAATAAATAATTATTATGTGGACCGAATCAATTTTGATTTTATCCCTTTTCATTGTAGTGTTGAAATTTTCCCACGTATTGTTTGTGTATAAAATAATATATGATATCAGTTAATCAAATTGCAGATTAAGAAAGTAAATATAACCTTGATTCTCAAGTAATAATTCGATAATAAAATTTAATTAAAATTTAATTTGCGATTTGCTCTTTAAGATTCTTATCAATCAA
This sequence comes from Plectrocnemia conspersa, assembly GCF_051122295.1. Taxonomy (NCBI): domain Eukaryota; kingdom Metazoa; phylum Arthropoda; class Insecta; order Trichoptera; family Polycentropodidae; genus Plectrocnemia; species Plectrocnemia conspersa. The sequence goes on from NW_028277175.1 coordinate 25,986,429, forward strand.
GGACATGAAAAATATTTTATAAATTATATATAAAGGCCATAAGTTATTATCGCAGTACTACCGGTTTTTTGCACCAATTTCTGCTCTAATACCGGTATTGAAAACCCAAGTATTAGCTGAATTTTTGCAGAAAGTTGTATGTCGCTAAGCATATTTTATGTTACTAAAAGGTGCTATTGACAATTTAACTATTCTGTAGGAATTTCAGTTTTAAGTTTCGGAATGTCTTCGAAAATCACGATCGCCTCCTCTTTTGTCCGGACTAGTCGACTCGCCGATGACTGTCGCCATCGAGGTTCTTAATACGCTATTTTTTGGGTATTGTAATAATACAATATATTATTTTTTACCATCGTGATGCATCGGCATAATGGCAAGATGGTCTTAATTTAATTAAAATAAAATAAATTAATGTTGTAATGACTTCAAAATACATGAAAAAATATAGAAATTGGCAATGTCTAGTTGTTCTATTTCTTAAAGCCCACATCTACGAATTTAACGTTTTTTAGTGATTAAGAATCACTGATCGTTTTATTAGATCTAATTTTGTTTTAAATCATGATGACTTGAAAATTTACAAGAAAATGCATTCGATTTCTGATTCCCTCGACCTACAGGAGGATCTCAACTCTATATGGAAATGGGCTTGCTATAACCAATTGCCTTTCAGTGTAAAGAAATGTCACACAATTTCATTTTCAAGGTCGTTAACGCCGGCAAAATATTCATACCATCTAGGCGGATATTTTCTGGAAAGGTTTTCTTCAACTAAGGATTTAGGAGTGACTTTCGAAGAACGTTGGAAATTTAGCCAGCACATTGCAGAGACTCATAGCAAATCCTTAAAAATGCTCGGTTTTATCTTGAGAAATGCGCGCTACTTCAGGAATACTTTAGTATTGCGCACTCTTTATGATACTCTAGTCCGCAGCATACTAGAAACTAGCTCCATCATTTGGATCCCAGGCGTAATGAATCAATGTAATGAATTGAAGCTGGAAAAAGTACAACGTAAATTTCTTCGATATTTATACTTGAAGGAATACGAGTATTATCCGTTCTTGTTTCCCAGTGATTTTATTTTGGGAGCCCTGGGATACGTTTCTTTGTCGACTCGCAGAAGTGTTTATGTAATTAAACACTTCTGGAAATTGCTCAAGGGCATCGTAGACAATCCTTCAGTGCTCGAGCAGCTTCAAATGTGGGCTCCTGAAGGTGGATATAGTTCTCGGTCGCGTCCACTATTCTTGCCTGTTAAGTGTAGAACTGGAGCACTTGCCAACTCTTCTCTGGCCAAGGCCATTTATCTGCTCAATTCTGTCCATAGTAATATTGACATTTTCTCTTGCACTTATGGAGTTTTGGTTCAATTCGTATGGGACAATGCACACCTGTTGAGGTGATTTGTGTCTGTTGTTTTGTCTTGTTTATATTTGTATGTATTATGATGTATTAGTACTTTTGACTATCGTGACGCATTAAGTTTGCCTGTCAGGTCACGATGGTTATAATTTTAATAAATAAATAAAAAAATAAATAAATAAATTAGTGAGTAATAAAAATTCCGAGGGCACAACCGCTGTGTTATTATTATTTTTGGGTGTGCTTTGCAAATATTTGACAAGTCCAAAAGATGGACGATAAGCACCTTCCGATCGATCAAAGGTTTGCCATTCGCGATCCGGTGGTGAGTTTTGTCTTGTGTTCGGTGGCAATGAACGCTCAGCATCCCGCCGGGTGCATCTCAGTAAGAGTATTGCGTCAGGTACATGCCCCCACCGAGCCGATGCCCACACAGGAATGCAATTTGCTCTCGGACAACTCACCTGCTCTTCTTCTTCCACTTCTACTCTGCGTATCGAGAGTATTGTATGTGCCAATTACGTATCCCGCAAACCCGTTGCACGGTCGCGGATCACGTAAGAGGACAAAGGCCCCCGGTTGAGGATCGATGACGGGCCCTTCTTGTCTTGTCATTGCTTTTTTTCAGTGTTGTTACGCTCTTAAAAAAGGAACATCGTACGATCGATGAACCCGAAGGGCGATTAAGGTTTGACGCTGACTTCCTGTTCTTGTAACGGTCATTACAGATGAAAAACAAATTTGCGAAATCTTCCAGCATGACATATCTCATTACTTGTTTCGATTCTTTGCTTGTGTTGTATATGTAGTCATTTCATTCAAACAGAACGTCTAAATAAAATTAAAAATATAATTTAATGAGAAAGATAATCGATATAATGCTACCAATTGATCTATATTATAAACCAGCAAAGTGCTGGTTTCTTGCTCGCTCACTTTTGCTAATTATGAAGAGCTAGAAATGTAATTGGATTGCTGATTTCCGTATGTTTTTATTAGAGAGATATTTAGAATGTATGAAATTTAGAGTTAAAAATTGGCAACCTTGCACTTGTCATTTCGCATTCAATGTGTTTGTCAATATAATTACCCGCCTTTTTAAAAATGCAAATAAAAAATAATAAAATAGTCGGATAACAGATATTAAAAAAATATTTTTTTGTGGTATTAAATTATTTAAAAATGAGATGTTGATAAAAATTAAGTAAAAATTTTTTATATACATGATTTATTGTTAATTATTTTTTAACGAATAGTTTCCAAAACTACAGCTGAATTATTATGAAATGTCATTTGTGCAATGGTAGTGTTGGAGATTTGTTTAATGGTAGTTAACCGTGAGAGTAGAATTTGTCGCAAATGGTAATAAAAATTATTTGCTATAAGTATTGGAGACTTGCCAAGTTCATTCATTTCGCCGGCGTTATACAAACGCCCGTAACGATCGGGTAATTGGACTGATTAGTCACTTACAAATGGACCTAAACAAAGAACAATCGTTATCTTTTACATAAATATGATATACTATATAGCTCATTATTATAGATTTTTTCATATCTAATATGCATTTAGTTTGATTAAAATTATCTGTGGGATCTGTGACGATCAATCAGAATTAATATTATATAATAATTATTAATTCCGATCATTTTTTAAATTTTTTTGCTAATTTTTTCTCATGCTTAATGCTGCAGTTTCAATGAAACCCGTTTATCTCTGCCGATCCATAATACAATTTGAACAAACCATATAAATATCCTTTATTTGTATTTTGTTAAGTAATTTAATCTATATTATTTGTTTGTTTTTTTTCCTGTATCTTTCACAGAACATTTGCCGCTAATTTCTAAAAATATTAATCTATTTTTTATGTAATATTATGAATATAGGTACCTTAATAATTGTGTGTTTACAAATTTGGTTTTACAAGGTTTGATGTCAGTCAAAAATTAAAAGTAATTTATTAGGTGGTTGGAAATGGGTTGTGCCGATACCGACAGTGCGCTCATACGCAGTTAACCTCTTTTATTGCCTTTAACCATAATACTTACAACTAATTTAATTACATACTAAGTATTTTAGTGTATATGTATATATAAAATAGTATAGATTTAATAACGGAATTTAAAAAAAGAAATACTTTGATACATTTTTGGGAATCCACTATAAATGACGTTCATTTTTCTGAATTGACAAGAAAATGTTGTTTATTTTGCTCAGGCAATGATATCAAGTGGCATATTTAAAAACGATAATGTGTTCCAGAATCGATGGCTATATACATTTTCATTTAAAGTAGTTTTAATTTATATTTTACACTGCCTTTGTCACTGCAATAATGTAGTTATGATTGACATGAAGCATCTAATACATTTAATTATAAAATCTATGGTTTAGTATTATATGTAAATATGTAACTAGAAATAAAACGCAAACAAAGCCGAGTACAAAAGTTAGTAATATAATATTATATTATAACTAAAACCTAACTAGAATAAATAACGTTAATATGTTACTTTTTAATTATATAATATATTATAATTAAATTTAACGGTTGTTTTCTGTTGCTGTAAACACACTTCGGTCCAGTTTCAGTCAAAAACTCAACACAGGAGCTATTACGTAAACACGAATGTCATAAATTGTCACTTTTTACACCCCAAACGCCTGAAATTTTCCTAATTTCGCAACCATCTGGTAGTAAAGACCCATTCGTCATCAACGCCACAACAAGCCGCAATGGTGGAAGCTTCACTTTTTCATCTATACTTCTTCCATTGTCCGCGGATATAATTCGAACACTTTCACGACTTTCTTTCTGTTGCATTTGCAAACACAATTGCATAAAAAAACATGTGTAACACGCGCGGTTATCGCTCACCAAGAGGTCATGTAAAGTATAGTTTAGTGTAGTGCTGCTTTCAAAGTGACGACGAGTCATTATTAAAAAAATAAAAATAAATGATATTTTGTAGCCGTTTCTGTTAATTATCATCCTGAAAGGAATTCTGAGAAATACTGATTACTTCCAAGATGTGGGTTCTAGGATTATAGATGACTAATCGGTAACTAATACCTGAAAACTTGGATGCAAACCACATATTTCAATTTCTATCGTGTCTGGATACCTGCACGCAGGTCTGCCGAGAGAAAAAAATCATAGTAAGAATATATTTATAAAAAAATGTAAAAATCGACCTCAAATAATGAATCTGAACTAAAGTACATCTGTTTGAGATTTATGAACTGATGTATTTCAGGTATAAGTTCCTTCAGACCTTTTTATAGTACATACAAGAAATAAAAGGAGCAGAACATTGCCTTCAAAACCACCCACTTTCTATGTAGTACTTTCACAATAAACATTATTATTCAAAGGGACTGATTGTAGGTTTTTGACGCGGCTCAGTTTGTGTTAAAATTTTTTTGCAAATTATTGTTGACGTTATTGCTTTTTGAACGTTTAAAAAATTAAAGTATTCGATCTGAAAATTCAGATTCAATCTATTCCGAAAATATTTTTTTAAATATGTCATTTCAGTAAAATCATATCGTAATATATTTTCACCAGTAAATATATGTTTTTACCAGTGATAATATCAATTATCTTTCTAATAAAATCATATGATTTTAACTTTTCTATATGTAGTAATTTATATATTTACCAACGTATCATTATTTATTTATATCTGATGTATAAATATTACCGTGAATGTGTATTTTTTGGTAAAGTTAAATTTCCACCAGTAAATTCCAAATACATTTTCACCGGTAGATATATATTTCTACTAGCGAAAAATAATTTAGCTTATAGGCGCTAATATGCTACTCTAAAATGTCTATGAAACTCAATTTGACAGTTGCGAAACGTCCATTTGCAGTTCAAACCCAAACCAAACCTAATGAAAGTTTTAAAACTAATTATAGTATTAGAACTTCTATCAGGTCAAATACAAAAGTACAGACAGACGTCGCATCTCACATATTGCTCCATAGTTAGTCTGCATTTCATATTACACTATATTTAAAAAATATGCTAGCTATTGTTTCTGACATTACTATGGACTTCTAATATAAGAGGGCTGATCAAAATATATTCAAACCAAATTTTGGTCAATAGGAGAGCGCAAAAAACAATTATCACTTCTCAGAAGGCAAAAATTCACGTCAAAAGCAATAAAATCGTGTCGGCGCCGTCGCAGTGGGAACGCTCGGTAACGAGCGTTCCCACTGCGACGGCGACGGCACGATTTTATTGCTTTTGACGTGGATTTTTGACTTCTGAGAAGGGATAATTGTTTTTTTGCGTTCTCCTATTGGGCAAAATTTGGTTTATATGTGCTTTATTCGATTGTTTAATCAAGCGCGATTGCACGATTTTATTGTTTTTGACCTGAACTGAAAATTCATTATATGGCAACACTAAGCAGCAAAAAAAACACGACATTATATAGTGCCAAATCTATATAATATTTTTTTAGCGACTCAACTCGTAGCTAATTTGATCAGTTCAAGAAATATTTATATATCATTAACGCCGTCGCAGTGGGAACGCTCGTTACCGAGCGTTCCCACTGCGACGGCGCGATTTTATTGCTTTTGACGTGGATTTTTGACTTCTGAGAAGGGATAATTGTTTTTTTTGCGTTCTCCTATTGGGCAAAATTTGGTTTATATGTGCTTTATTCGATTGTTTAATCAAGCGCGATAGCACGATTTTATTATTTTTGACCTGCACTAGAAATTCATTATATGGCAACACTGAGCAGCAAAAAAAACACGACATTATATAGTGCCAAATCTATATAATATTTTTTAGCGACTCAACTCGTAGCTAATTTGATCGGTTCAAGAAATATTTATATATCATTAACGCTCAAGATGGCATTCTTGGAACGTTTCAGGGCGACAAAAATCTGCGATATTATCGGCGGCGATCCGTTATTAAGATATCGTTTTATTTTATTAGGGTAAGGCTATGGTGCCGATAATCGTAAAGTCGATAGCGTCAGAGTGGAATTCGCAATTCTTGCGCATATTTGCAAGATGAGCTGTTCTACACAATGTTCATAGGCAAGGTGGCAATTAAGACTTATTTTTTTACCTTGGAATCAATAGTGTAAATATGACATTAAGCTAAAAGGTATACATGTATTTTATTTTTCATATTACGTTTAATTATACATTATACATCGATGTACAATTGCAAAATAGTTCATGATTGTTAACAAATCGATTAAAGCATGAAGCACGAACTGAATGCTTTATTAAATATTTTATATCAGTCCATAGGATACTAGAAATCTATAAATAAAAAAGAAACAAGTATTGTCAATCTTAGTTGCAACATGACAGTCCTTAGTAAAATAGGTTAAAACGTAGTAAACATAGTCAAAAACTAATATGTAAGTAGCGAAACACAAAACTGATATCAAAGTCTGTAAATCAATATTAATATTATAGCTTACAATCGATAGATATATAACTCGATTTTATTTTATTTATTTATCACGATATTCATCCGTGAGATAAGAAAAATCTAGGAAAACAGTTTTTGTGATAATCATATAATAATCACTAATTACGATTTCCAAGGCAATATCAATTTTTATGCAATTTTTTATTGCGACTTTTATTTTCGTAAAATAATACAATAACCTAATTTATATAAAAAAATTACATATTTAGCTTTTATTTCACGACTAAATTTATACTTTATTAAAAAAACTATACTTGTAAAAACTGATACCATACGCAAAAAATACATAATTAAAATAAAAACAATCAACAAATAATAAACATTTCTTTTGTAGTATTGTTCATTTTACCTGCTTTGAAAATGCACTGTTATAATCTAGTAACTAAAACTATGCTTTAAAAATAAGAAAATATGCTATGTATCATAACTAACATCTTTTTGTCAAACTAAAGCAAATGTGTTCGTACAATGTAATTAATTATTAAGTTGCAATTATATGTATGAGTATATGTAAAATTTTAATAAGGGTTATTGATCTATTTTTAAATATCAAAGTTGATTAATTGAAAAAAATTAGGCTTCTTCGATTGCCATCTGTCTCTGCCATTGTTTCCATTTTTCCTGCCGTTTTTGGAAAAACCTATATAGTCCAGAAATCCACACCGAGGCCATCCATCCGTTTCGAGAATAATTTCAAACCAATCAAACACTTTGTGACACTAACCAACTATGGTTAACCCAACAAACGTGTCCTTTAGCCAGGTCACATTTAGGTTAATGCCGCACATTCTCAATCTTGAGAAACACCATTCATTGTCCATTATTATCACGCACGAGCATTGTTGATAACATTATTATTTTACTGCGCATTGTTTGCCCGAGCAATATTATTAAAAAAAAACATAACATATTATATATTTCGGTCGTGTCAAATGAACATCTGATTGTCTTGATCTGTGGCAATCCTATTCATAAAAAATGTTCTACTGATGAGTATGTGGATAATGAGTGTAATTAAGTCGTAATCTGTACTGTATAAATTATATTTTTATACGGATTCTTGATAAATATATAATTATGTGTTTATGTAATATTTATACAATTAAGTTATATTTGATAATTGATAATATTTTTAATGTGAGATATAATTTTAAGAATTGTGTTAAATTACCTTGAATTATATTCACTATTAATCGTATTCAGAGTATTAGAACGACAAACAGACACGAATCAGTTGATCAAATCGGAAATGAATAGATTTGGATGATGAATCGTTTTTATTATAATTTTAATTAGCGAGTGATTCATTTTAACAGAATTGTTAATTATCATTAGCATAAGTATATTTTATATGTGTAGCAAAACTTCTTGGAATAAAAGCTTATTACTTAGTTAATCTTATTGTAGCTGAAATTATGATTAGAATCTAATTGGTTTAACAGATATTTTTTTTAATATAATTTAAATTACAACTATGTTGATACTAATGTTCTAATTTAAAGTCTTCAATATTTTATGCTTTTTCTTGGTCATACCCAAGTTAGCTCAAATATTTGTATTTTGTAAATTCTTATCTCAAAAATCAGCAAAATTATCATAGCTTATTTTTGTTAAAAAATATGTTTTTACAAATATTTTTATGTTTTACAAAGGCTGCATATTTTTAAACTACTGCGTAGGAAACGGTGGGTCCGTGCAAGTCATTAAAAAAAAAACATTCTATAAATAATTTATGTTCTTCGTGTAAGAACAAGTTTTATTTTAGATATTTGCAAATTGATCTATATTATTATTCAAGTTTTTGTGTGGAGATAATGATTGAAATTTAAAATAATGGATATGCTATTTTTTATATACGTACATACATTCTTTTTGGTAATTGAAAAATAAACTATAGTGAATTCCGAAAATATAACTTAATAAATTTGTAATGGTAGGTGAAGTCATTTGAATAATTTCTTAAATTCGGTGGTTGCGATCGCGTCCCTTATTCTTGGCCGTTGCAACTAGGACGTCAGCGCTTGAGAACGTTACTCTTGCATGATCCGGCTTCTTAATGAGCTTGCCAAATACAAAGTATTACTAGTTTTCCATAATAATAAAAGTATGCGATAGGACACATATATTCTATAGTCAAATTGTTCTATAAATATATTAATTATAATTTGACGATACTTCCACGAATTAAATCAATACCAATTGAAAATCACATCAACGAGGAAAAGACCCAAATACGGCATTTCCGCAGTGGGCTAATCCAAAATTCCGCGTCCGCGCACATTTCCCACCAGCCGCGCCACTTTAACCGTGTCCTTGCCCCCTGTACTGCGTGCGTTTCTACGAAAAAGGATAATAATGGTCGTTTCGTTCATTGGCAGAAAGACGTGTGTCATCTCGCGACCTTGCCGGCGAGGTCCATTTGGATTCTCGGCTCGTACGCCGCGCGTCCGACATCCTTTCCGCATCCTTCGTCCGGCGCGTGTTAATTGAAAATTCGTTAAATGGACACTGGACACACGTGTATTGTATTGTGTAGACCTTGGTGATTAAAATGGCAAAAAACATGTTTTAATAACTTGCCGCCAAGCAAGACTTATATTTATAAGATAGATAGATAGATTTTATAGGGATGCTCGGTGTCTATGATATTAAAATAAAGCCTCTGAATATTTACAGTCAAAATTACTACTATCTATATTTATTATTATGGATACTGGCTACTTTAACCATAAGTCAAAAAGAGGCTTACAATGTGCTTACAATATTATTTACCAAAATGAATTTAACTTTTTGACCGATGCTAGAATATTTTGTTTTAACCAGATGGTATACGCTATTATACAAATAAAGCAAATGGTATACGTCGTATATCTTCGAAAATGTTCAACTATAGACCTAAAAATCTCTGAATTTAGGGCCTATTGAAAAACAAAATTTTACAAATTTTCAGCTTCTTGATAGATTTTTTAATCTTAAAATCCTCAATCTGTTATCAAAAATAATCTAAAAAAAAGGAAAAATTTACAAGTTCATAAGTGTTATGCTTTTTGCTAGATTTTTGAGTTCAAATCCTGAACTTATGGCCTGTTTTAAAGAAAAAACAAAAAAAAGTACACAAATTTTTAGTTATTTTGATAGATTTCTTAGCTCAAAAACCCTGAATTTCAGATTCAGAAGTCCATACATTTTTACAATTTTTAATAGATTTTTTAGCTCAAAATCCTCAATTTATAGCCTGCTTAAAAGATAAATAAAAAAATACAATTCTACAAAAATATTTTTAGCTCAAAACCCTAAATTTGGGGGTTTGTTTTGTAAAAAAACGAAGTAAAAAAACAAAAAGTTTACAAATTTTGAGCCCTTTTGCTAGATTTTTCAACTTAAAACCTTCAATTTAAGGTTTAATTTAGAAAAAAATAATAACAAAAAACAAAAAAATACAAGTTCACAATTTTTCAGCCTTCTTAATCATTTTTTAAGCATATAACTTTACATAAAACACTTGATTTAGAAAAAAAATACAAAACTAGTTTATATTTTTTTTTTAAAGATTTTTTACCAGAATTTGTGGTTTAAAACCCCTGAATTTATGGATTGTTTTGAGTAAAAACGAAAAAAAAAATACTCATTATTTTATTTTTTTGATAAATTTTTTACTTAAGATCCTAAATATGTTTTGAAGATAAATAAAAAGTTCAAGTACATAAATTTTAGTTTTTTTCATAGATTTTTTAGCTCAAAATCTTTCATTTAAGGCGTGTTTTGAAAAAAATCGAAAAAACAAAAAATTTTACAAGTTTACAAGTTTTCAGTCATTTAAATAAATTTTTAAGCAAAAAATCTTAAATTTAAGGCCTGTTTGAGAAAAAAATTTAAAAGTTCACATTTTTTTTACCTTTTTGCTAAATTTTTTATTTTAAAACCCTGAATTTAGAGCTTGTTTTAAAGAAAAACCGTTTTTTTTTCAAAAATGGTTATTTTTTTGAATGATTTTTTTAGAGCAAACCCTTAAATTAAGAGTCCGTTTTTAAGAAAAATGAAAAAAAAAAATTATAGCCCTTTTAATGATTTTTTTAAGCTTAAAACCTTAATATAAAGCCTGTTTAAAAATTTTTGAGTTAGAAATCCTGAGTTTGGGACCTGTTTTGAAAAAAAAACAAGTATAAAAAGTTTTAGCTCTTTTGCTAGGTTTTAGCTTTTTGCTTAAAACTTTGAAAAAATCAAAAAAAATCACAAGTTCACAATTTTTTAGCCTAAAACCTTAAATTTAAGGCCTGTTTTTTGTTAAAAAACTGAATATTTTTTGAAAATGAATAAATAAAAATTCACAAGCGCAAAAATATTTAGTTTTGTGAGTTTAAAATCTTTTATTTAGGACATGTTTAAAAAAAATTGATAATTTTCTTACCTTAAATTACAAGTCTATAAATGTTTAGCTTTTTGGTATATTTTTTAGCTTAAGCCCCTGAATTTAGGTCCTGTTTGTAAAAATAACAAAAAAATTTACAATTTTATATACATACATATAAAATTACATATATACATACAAAATTATATACATACATAGTTAATATGTATATTAACGATATTCTATTTCCCATCGACTTTTAGTTTTAGTCTTTTTGTGTAGCTTTAACTACACGGCATTTTCAAGTCATAACTCAATTATTAACTGACTTCAGGAGAAACTACGTAAATTTAACACAATTTCGCCAATGAAACAATTATGATTCGATAAACTATATAAAAAGAGACAGTAGCTGGTTATTTCTTTTCACAATGATTTCGTTCAGGAAGACGTCAAATTGCAATCACAACCGGATCACTTAATTTTAGGCGTCTTTCTAATTTAGGGTTGTCTTTCAAACCCCTATCACCCCTATCACTTTTTAAGTTTTAAGCCACCTATAATATTTTTTAAGTTTTAATATTTTTTCTTGAAGCTTTAATAACCCTAATATGTCTCTATAAAATTATATGTTGATTATATTGCTTTTAATACATTATTGAATAAAAACAGTAAAAAATACAACAAATGCGTCTCTTCAATTTTTGGCCTTGACATTTTTTTTCTGTGAGGCAATTTTTTTATATAAATAAAATCAACCGCGACGTGATGACTCGACTGCAGTCGTAAAAAAAGGTTTTAAGGGATCTCATTTGAAAAAATATTATTTTATTATTTTATTTTTTCGCTTTACCTTTTAATAAAATACTTCAATAATATGTCGGTGGCTAATATTCATGATATCCGTTAGACTAAGTTTTAATGTGCTTTATTAAATAAACTTTTTAAAACATTTTTTCTGTAATAGGTAGAATTTGTAAAATATGAGGAAGAATTAGATATTATTCTTTCTTTCTTATTTGTATCCGTATTTTTATTAAAATATGCTCTTATCAATATGGATAATTGTTCAAATGACTAGCTAAATTCAGCTATAGTTTTATTGTAAAAAGATAATGAAAACATATAAAATAGTAAATCTACTTTCTTATACCCAAAAAAAATATCACCGGTTAATTTATTGGTAATATGGAAATAATTCTAATTATTACCAGTTACCTGATGCTAATGAACAAAGATTGCAGATATCATATAAGGAAGTAAACATCTATTTGACAAAATTAGCGTTGGTATATAAAATCATACTGTCGTTTTTATGCGACGTTTACTGCTTTATCTGGTATCTGCAATCATGAGTCACATTTTTAACATCTACAACGGGAAAATTAAACTCTTCGTGCCAATTTACACAATATGGATACTAAAAATGCATACCAAAAAGTTATTATTGTATACACCGGTATCACATTTTTAATGCCCTGAAAATTTATTTATCTAACATATAAATAAATCTTCATTCTTTGGTTTGTCCCAATCTATAACTAAAAAGTCTTTTTATGTTGTGGATAAATGTCACAAATTAAAAATATTTAAGTTGAGCTATTACTATTAATAGTTATATATCGTCACGGAATAAATGCTAATTTGTATGTATATAAGAAATATGCATAGATAATCCTTCAGTTCTGTGGGTCTTTCAAACACTTTCCCACGAGATAAACAACAAACCTCAGTATGATACAAAAGATTTCCGTGGGTACGTAATATCATTTAATTTCTAAGAATATTAAGATAATAGTAGCTTGGTTTGTAGTATTTTATTTAATCACTTAAAAACATACGGTCATTAATTGTATAAGAAGAAAATGGATAAATTTAACTAAAAGTTAAACCAGTTGCTAGAAACATTTACATGTCAGGAAAAGAAAAATTTATGTACATTTATACTATCAAAGAAATCGCATGGAACAAAGATTCTTATGTATATAATAAAGACACTATTTCTTATACCACTATTATACGAAACAATCAGATGAGGAAGAAATACGAAACGTAGACAAAGAACTTGAAAAACTCAATGAGCGCATTTCTTGCAGTAGAACAATGAACTGCATACACTTTGTCAGTCAATTAGACATTGAATACATTACCATATATTATGTATTCAATTCTTCGATTTCCTGTTCTTTAACTGGACAATTTGGAATATAATTAATTAATAAATAAAAAATTATAAACATATATTCACAATTTATGAGCTAAAGTTAAAGCGAATCGAATTTGCGTGCGAGGAAAATCCCACACATACAATTATCCTTGTCAATGATTCGCCAATACAATATGTATGATATCGTATTGTTATTTATTTTATGAACGTGTTCTGGATTAATAATGGTTCATTAAGCAAATTATATGATGCTATAATTATTTACTCATAGATCAATTCGCGCTAACATTTGTCAAATATACGTATATATACATAATATTACTTTAGCTATGCTTCTTAAAATATAAGTTGTATGAAAGTAAAATAACTTTTTACGATACATTAAATATATGATTGTTCCTATAACTGAATTTAGATAAAATATTGCTCGGAACAACTGTCCGTTGAGCAACAAAAAAATAGTGATGAATAAACAAATCTAACAAATTAAAGTATAGTAGCATATTTTATTATATTCTCGATCCCATTTTCAATCAGATAATTTTTACGATCTCGCTTCGTTGAATTTTAAGATTTAATTTTTTTTTTGTATATTATTTTTATATTTTTTTTTTGTGTATTGATTATTTTTTACCAAAGTAATTTGTTAGATCACGATAGTCTCAATTTAATTTAAATAAATAAATTAAGATTTTTCTTAGATCAATAATAAAATCTATTTAAAATACAATCTAATGTGTTAATATTTATATTGCTGGTTAATTTTATATAAAAAATCGATTATCACATGCACCATTTCAGTTTATTTAAGTTTCGCCTCAAAGGTTTGCGTATTAATTAATTTATATTTTAAAATTACAGTATATTTTCGATTATGTAATAATAAGTTTGACTCAAATAATAATTAGAAAAGCGGCGCTTTGTTAACTTGTTTGAGTCGATATACATCATACATTTTAATTTGTGTTATTACAGTTAATCACAAATATGTAAACTCAATTTTCAGTTAACCAACTTATGCCGTGGTGGATCTTTAAGCAAATTTACACTTTAATCAATTCCTGGAAATTGGACGGCGTCGTTGAATTTTCGTGGAAAAACACATTTTCCAGACGACCGATGAAATCTCGTTAAGTTATGAAATTGGAGATTATCGATCGAACGTTCGAGTTATCGAATGTTTATTGTGAATTAAAATGTTGAAAAAAATATTATTATGTTATTACGATACATTGAACTATTAAACTAAATATTTTATTTTTTATATGACAGTTTATGTTGTATTTAACCATAAAAATTATAACAATGATTATAATAAAAAATGAATATGTCATTAAAAACTATTTTTAGTAATACTTTATTCAACATTGTAATTACAAAAACAAAATTATTGTTTTGAAAAATACGGATTTTATGTTAAAAATCCTGAAAATATTAATTTTCTTAAAAATTAGAATATTTTTTAAGAAAATATTATAAAATTTAAAAACCACTGGTTAACTTTAAACTTCTGTAATGAAACGTGTAATATATTAGACTAAAAATATATGTTCATACGTACAAAACGTATCGGCGTTCGTTACAAAGTTTTCGTTACATATTACAATAACTTTCCGCAAAGAAAAGTTTCCACGTGTTTTCCATTTGCATATTCATACGCAATATTTTCCCTTAACCCCTCTAGTGGCAAAAAACAGTTTCAACTGAGTCTCCGGGGTCTGTAAACGAAGCAGTCGTTTATTATACGGCCCTTTTGTGCGTAGCGAATTTCGGAAAACTTTCCAGTTACTAATTAGCGTCTGTGGTGTTACGTTAATAAATTGCGCAAGTCGTTAAATGTTTTTGATGGTAATTTTAGATTTTTTGCTGAATTTATGATAATCTTGAAAATGTAAGGATAGAAATATGATACATCTTATAACTAATTTATTTCAAAAAGCCTTGTCGAGCGTAAAATAATAGCTCATAAATAAGTTTTTTATTATTGTATTTATTTAAGTGGTTAACAGCATGTAATAATATGTTAGACAGTTCTTAAAGTTTTTATAGAATATAATATATTTTTATTATAATTTAAAATAAATGACTCAAATATTTGTATAAACAGTGTAAATCTAATATACACCCCTATGTTATAAATGTTTTTTTTATTAATTTTTTTATACATTTGTGGTGTATGAAAAAAATATTACCATCAAACGCCCTGAAAAGTGTGTATTGGTACTTGCACCTGTCATAAAATTTCTGTAATTTTTGGCTGAAAATACAATATCTTTAACCACTGAATAGAGAAATATTGAATTATTGTGAAACGCGTCATAAACAATGTTCGTTAAAAACCTGTAAATTATCAGGTGTTTTCTGTTTCAATAGGTTTTTTGTAAATTTAAAAAAATTAACAATTGTGCAAAAACATGTATGAGTTTGAAAGTTTAAAATAAAAATTCAAACAATGATTCTAAAACTGTAAATATGTTTAATATAATTAAAAAAAAATATTAGAGACTTGATACTAGGTATTTCATTTTTTTAATTACGTGTTTCTCAAACGTTTGTTCCTACAAACAATATATTAGTTTACACACAATAGATGTTTGATGGACATATTAACATATTAAATTAATATTTATGGATTTTTTCACTTTTTATTTTTAATTAAATCATTTTATTTTTCAATATAATATTTTTTTTAGTCTTAGTCTTGATTTCTGAAATTCTTGGGATTTGATTTTTTGTCTTGCTTCAAAGTTTTTTTTGTCTTGCTAACAAAGTTTTAACAATATTGTTACATTGAAAATATTATATTCTTACAGAGTCTTCTCACTGTAGTATTTATATTAATTAAATTAAAAAAGTACAAAGTAAACATAACTTTTTATGACATAATAATTATAAATTTTATTTATTTATTCAAAATCTAAACTATGATTATTTACGTATTTGTATATTTTTTTAAAATAAAACTGTTTTTTTTTCTACGTGCTTTTAATTTTAAATACATGTGTTAATGATACACAATTTTGAAAATAAGTATAGGATTTCTATTTTTATAAATATTTTATTAGTTAAATTTAAATATGTATAATATACGTTTCAGTAAAAAATATAAAAGACTATATTAAATAAAAAAAACAATAGTTTTTAATGGTATTGATTGAATCTAGACTACCATCTTATATGAAATAATAAAATTTTATCTCATCTGATATGAAATAATAAAATTTTAGTTTATTCAAATTTATGCAATTAGGGTTATTTTTTTAGTATAGGTATAAATAAAATTTATAATTGATTTTAAAAATATTAGCATAGAAATATCTCTTTGTACATGTGAAACTCGTGGTTACAAATTTTATAGCTTAATAACAAACTTTTTGTATAAATAATAACATTTTAAAAACGTTTTACGACTCCATTATGATATATGTGACGTATTCTATTTAGGCCTTCAAATAATACTATTGGGTATTTTTAAATATACTTACAAATATTGATATATAAGTATTATAATACCCTAAAATATTATATTTACGTTTATTAATTAAAAATTATTGTGGAAATACGAATGAGTAATATGATTTCATTATGAAAAATTATTGTGGGCTTTAAAAATGGCGAATTAAAGCTCTTGGGAGCTTATGAAACAATTGGAAGCCTACCAAACAGCATTTTGCAGAATGCTTGATCAATAAATTCCGAATAGAATTCATCTCAAGGGTGTAGCGGTTTAAGCATCATATTTACATAACTAACATAAAATTTAACTAAGCATTTATTTAAAAATATTTGGGATAGACGAAAAAGCAGTTATTGCTCAATATATATTAGTCCTTTTTTTGACCATTTTTTATTTGATTTTTTTATATATGTTTATTTTTATAATATAAATAATTTTACAAATATACTAATTATATATACTTTACATGTTACTGGTTTATAACCATTTTCATGTTTACAATTTGTTATTAGCTATAATTTGATAAAAAATAGGAATAAAAAAACTTTTACAATTTAAGCAAAATAAAAATAAAAATACAGGAAACCAACAAAAATACCCAATAAATTTGCCAATAATTTGAGCAAATATCATTGGAGAACTAAAGTAATATGTGCTTTGGCATTTTGTGTTTGTATTTAAATTTAAGGTTGTTTTTATGGTGGTAACCAATTCACGAGATAAGTCGGTTAGTGTTGTTTCGCGAGTTATTTTTATAATATTTTCTGGTATATAAATGACTAATATTTTTTCGTATTTAAATTTATTGTTATGTTATGGGTAATATGCATATTTTAATATTAGTATAGTAAGGTATAATATATATTACTTTTATATGACTTGAAATTTAGAGAAGTTACTCTAAATATGTTATAATGTGTTATTCTAATATTTGTTTAACTATTCGTGTATTTTAAATTTCAACAACTCAGGTAGTTAATTTTGTCTCCTGATGTTCTGATGCAGTATCTATAATACAATTGTGATATTTTTTTAAATGTATTTTCTATTATTATATGTGATTTATTACCATGTCCATAACAACTTAAAGCCAACAAGCTTAAAACCTAGATATGCCCACTGTCCTATGGGTAGGTCACTAAAATCATGCCACTGTTTTTTACAATTATGACGTTTTTATTACTTTTACATGAGTCAAAACGTGAATGAACTCATAAAAAGGGTCTAATAATAACTCCTAAACAATAAAAACCAGAATATTGTTAAGTCTAGTGTTGTTTGTCGTCTGGCGAAGCTGTGCAGTTTTTTTTTAATTTGAAAATAGCAAAATTTCTTGGGCATATCTGGAGAAAAAAATGTAATTGCCGAAATTTCAAAAATTACTCATATTTCCGTGTCTTTCTGAATTTATGGTATTGATGTTTTGTCTCTTTTAAATTAATACAAATAATGGTTATTAATTGTAAGTCATATGCTTACTAACCTTGTGTCTTGCACCAAAACGGTGATAAAAATTTAGGTATTTTTTATACATTCTTTACGTTTCTAACAAGTTCGTCAATGGTCTCAGCACATTTGCCGTGTCATCAGCATAACTAATCTTTTTTGTAATGACTCTAAGAGATCTTATTAATTGTCTCACGCTCGACTTAAATTATTTTTTCTCTAGAGTTCTTCTATTAATTTGGTCTAATAGTGCTTTTATTAATATGGTCACATGACACCTCTCGCTATTTTTTTTCTTAAATGCTTATTACAGTTGCTCGTGTACTGCTCATCGATCGGGTTAAATGAGAGATGTTACACTGTTAAAAAAATAAAAAAAGTAATCAGCTGCAAACAGTTAGGAAAAGCAAAAAAGCTTAAAAAATGGGTGCCACTCAAAGCATATGAAAACAAAAAAATCGCCATTATAAATTCTGCGATTTCTTAATCTTTTCGCGCGAAATTTCGAAATCATGCGATATTTTTTTAAATATTATAGTTCAATAAAATCAAGTGATTTACAGCCTTAAACTATATTATTAGGCTAAAATGTTTATGAGTACTGGTCATTTTTTTGATGACTTCCATAGAAGCCATCCGCGGTGAAAGAATTAAGGCAAGAACATATGTCGTATTGTAATCTGCGATAAAAACTTCACACAATCTGTTTTTAAGCATTTTATAATATAATGTCTAAGCTTTAAATGGAAGCATCGATTTGTATCAGATTATGTTTATTATTAAGTTCGACTATGCTACAGGATTTTCAGTCCAGTATTTTACGGATTGCGCAATTCAGCCCTTGTTATCAATTCAAAACGCGTGGCGTCCCACAGGGACTCTTCCTGGTGCCGCTCTGCCGCATGAGTCACCGCGAAGGCCGCGCGCGCTTCCAGCAGCCGGCTGCTTCTGCGACAGCCGTCAAAATCCTCGGAATGTCAATCTTGCACCGGGGTGGCGTAGATGTAGGGGGGGGGTCTTCTCCGTCCGCCGGCGGCCATGTGAGCCGAAAAGAGCACGGCCAGTCAGTCCGGCGAAACGGCCGTTGAGTGCCGCTCGTGTTCCGCTCCGCGCTCTTCTCACTATATCTCTCTCTCGCTCCGTAAACTCGCACTCTCGTCCCACTTGACACAAGCCGGTGCGACGCAACCGCCCCTGTCGCTGCTACTGATAACACACGTACGTACCCGATAATGGTGTTAAAAAAATATGAAGGTGTCAAAATTTCGACCGATTTAATAGATGTGAAAAAGGGTTGATTTTTTAAATTGTGCTACGGTGGCTGAAATTATGAAGTGGCAAATTTGATTGTTGTACCTAGAATTTGTGATAATAATCATTAATTTAACTGTACAACATTTTCTTTCACAAAGATGAAATAACTCTTTTTATATATGAAATTATTTTTGATATAAAAGACATTTACATGATTTACATGATTATAAAAGACTATACATAGTAATATTTAATTAATTTAAAGCGAAGTTTTATTCCTTAGATATAATTTTGGACTTTTTAAAAGCTATGTATTTTATCACGAATTTATTATATTTTTTTATTTTAGTGATGTAGATATATACTATTTATCTGACATTGAAACATTATTTTTTATTAGCTATTTTAATTTTTTAATAGTAGAATTACTGCATCACTATAATAACAGGATAACTATTTTAAAAATGAATATTTAATTTTTTTAATTTTAAATTTAAATATGATAACATCATCAATTATAAAAATGAGTAAATATTTTAGCTATGGAAATTCTAAAAAATAAAATCAAGGAAATTATTTAAAAAATTACATATAAATCGGGTATTTTCCGTTCTCAGAAGTCAAAAATCATCGTCAAAAGCAATAAAATCGCGACGGCGCCGTCGCAATGGGAACGCTCGGTACTGAGCGTTCTCATTACAATGGCGCCGACACAATTTTATTGTTTTTGACTTCAGAGAAGTGATAATCTCATCTCTGTGGTAAAAAAATTGTAGCGTTATGATTCAAGTTGAAGACATACTTCTCAGTTTTTATAATTGATTATTGATAACTTTCCTTCTGAGAATTCATAAATCAATGTAACATAAATATGAATTATAAAAGGCTAGAGTATGTATGTCCATATATTATTCTTACAAATTAGTTTCAGATTTTTCAATCAAGTATACATTTTTTTCAATATATTAATGTACCTTATACATATTTAAATGTAATTATCATTTTCATAGATATTATTCGAAAATATTTGTAATTGTGCTTAAACATTTCAGTATTAATTCAACGTAAATTATATGTCATTATATATTAATTTGTAATAATATACATTTCACACATAATATATTTTAATT
The DNA here is from genome assembly GCF_051122295.1 of Plectrocnemia conspersa. NCBI lineage: Eukaryota > Metazoa > Arthropoda > Insecta > Trichoptera > Polycentropodidae > Plectrocnemia > Plectrocnemia conspersa. The sequence continues at coordinate 26,007,075 of NW_028277175.1, forward strand.
AATATTATATATATTAAACTCAAAATTTAATTACTACCAAGTTGTTTTAAACTAAACGTGAACATAACTGAATTAACCTATGTTATTATTACCTATTCTAAATTTATTTAGATGGTTCAAAATATTTTTTATCGATTAAAAAAAACCGTAAAAAATAAGTTAATATGTTTCAAAATGTTTCACATAACATTTGGTGACACACAAAAAATAAAAACGTCATCTATGATTGATAACTCATGCATTTTCATGGAAATCTTATGACGTTAAGCATATGATGAATTTAATCTCTCTTATGATTCTGTATGCGTGAAAAAAATCTATTTTATATCATCACTAGTGCATTTAATAGTAACCTGATATAAATAAAATAAATTAGTAAAATATTATTTTTTTAATATAAGAATAAATGTTGGCAGAAATATTTTTGTAAAAAATATGCATATTACTAAATTCTGATAATAATATTAATAGATCATTAACACAAAAACATTCAGTTTTGCAATATACAAAAGTCATTGTGAAATTACCATTACACATTCTTAAAATTAACTGACTCATTAGATAAGAATTAAAATTGTTTCGAAATAAATTACTAGTATTATTTATATTATTTCATAATACAGTATACTTTGCTATTTATGTATATTCAATAAATGTAATAAAATTATTTGCTGAATTTAAAGCTATAATGTTGATTTAGTATTTCAATAAACCTTTAACTTATTTATATAAATACCTGTGTTAATTACATAATCATATTTAGATTCTATTGATTTATTTTATTCATGAAAAATTATATTATGTTTAAATACATAATGCATACTTAAAATACACGGTTAAGCTACATTTCCTCATTCTTATGCATTGAAATTTATAAAAGTGAGTCAAATCAATGAAAACACAATAAGCCTTGAGTTTAAAAATTTGTTGAACAATTAAAAAATGTATTTCTTTGAACACGAATCGATCGCGTTAACTATTAAATTATACAATATGTTTAACTGTAATCCATTATCGTACACGTCCGTGTCACCTATGGTCATATTAAATCATCACATTAGCAAAAAAAAAAAAAAAGTCATCAATAATAATAAACAAACGATTTAGCAAACACCCGTCAGTAGTGAAAATGTTTTATTCATGTTTTTACAAATTTCTCATTGTAATAACCGCAAAGGTAATCGATTCCCGGAACGTTTTGTATCATATATCATTTTGGCAAAAGAGAAGAAAAAACATATCGTGAATTTCATAAACGTTTTCGAGAAATAGGTTGTAGATATGTTTTTTTAGGACCTATGTCGTAAAATACGCTTTTAATGCAATGAGAGTAAAGGGTCAGTTGAATAAATCTCGAAATAGGTTCGACATTATCTCGTTTCTTGTATTTTTATGTCGAATAATATATGTTTGAAAAAAAACGTAAAATGATAAATTGATAGTTTAAAAAATATTTATGAGAATCGAGAAGTAATCAATTTTTTAGACAGGTGTTTTGAAGTGCATATAATAAGAACTATTTATTCAAATATTATATATGATCATATAAAATGATTCTAGTTTTTTTAATTCGGATACAAATTAATTTTATTAGTAAAAGGTTCAAGTAAAATGCAAATTTTAAAGCATAATAAAAAGTTTTTATTTTAACACAAGTACCTAAATTTTGGTGCTTTTCAGTAAATGATTACTTTGGAACAGATGATTTGTGTTATATCAAATATAATAAATTAGCTTTACAATTTTTATTTATTTTTAAATTTTACTATAAATTAAGTTGACATAGATTTTCGACATAGCGCATCAAAAATTTTAGTTACATATTCACTAAAATAAAATAGTTTAAAATTTTTTGCCAATTACAAAACATCTTTTATCAACAGTTAAATATGCATATGTTATGTGACGCATGATAAAGTTAAGTGCCGTGCTATATTTTAATTACTAGATAAAGAATTTCTCTACAAATCTACTTATATGCATTATATTTTATAAACAGTAGCGTGCAACAAATGCGTCCTTTTTGATATCATCATATTTCGTATATATTATATGTTATATTTTTATTAAATTTATTTATATTACTTGAAAATAGATCTACTTATTTTAAATATTATAATTTTAATCTAGCATAATTTTTTTATTTTGTTCTTAATTCTACTATAAAGTTAAGTTGGCGCACCAAAAATTTTTAGTTACATTCGCAAAAATTTATTGATTTAAAATCTTTAACATTCCAAAAAGTCTTTTATGAACAGTTAAATATCCATAAGTTATGTGGCGTATTTAACAGTTAACTGACGGTTTATATTTTATTTATTTAATAAGGAATTATCCTATAAATCTAATGATATGCATTGTATTTTGCAATAGCGTGCAAAAAATGCAACACCTTTGAAATCATTATATTTCGTATATAATATATGTTATATCCAGTGGCGTAGCTATGGTGGGGCGGAGGGGGCGGACCGCCCCGGGCGGCACTTGTTTCGGGGCGGCATATTCGCGATGGGATCGTCTAGAATGGTTCTTAACCCTGAATGCACTAAAACATATATAAATCCACGAATAACAAGAGCTTAATAATAACCAATTTATTATTTTAAGAAATGCTGATTTTATGACCCTGCAAAAATTGTATGGGGTGACGGCCATTTTAAGGATCGCCCTGGGCGGCACATACCCTAACATATCTAAATTGAGAAATAATATACAATAAATCTAGCATTCGACTTTTTATTTATTTCTAAATTTTATTGTATTTTTTTCTTAATTATGCCCTAAAGATATTTTATTGTTTTATTAAGCCCTATTTTAGGAACAGTCCAAGAAATTATTTACACATTTTCAGAATTGATTTTGTTCATTTTTTAAATTAATTTTCACTGCTTTGATCAAATTGATAAATTTCTGATTGATGCAAAGATGCAGAAAACCCATGAATTAACGAATTAAATTTGACCCATTGTATTCTATGATTTAAAAATAAATAACTATTTTTTTGGATAGTTTTATAGTGTACCGTCTTTACTGTTCCACCGATTAAGTAGATACCTTCCATTTGAGAATATAAGAAGCACCCATCAGATCAATTGACTCTCTAAATTTTGCGCAGTTGCTTCAAAAAAAATCGCTGTATCTTTCGTCACATTGATGATGGACGTTGTGCATCCTACCTAACCTCTATATATTTATTTCAAATGTGAAAGTCTCATTAGAGAGTTTTACTCTTCCTTAATACAACATAGTTGGCTCATTTCTTGTATGTTAGACGCAATTTTCGGTATAGGTACTGTACACACCTATTTGTCCAATAATATTAATGGCGATACACTTTATCATATAAGTACATTCGTAATATCACTCGATCGATTACCAAGGGTAATTATTTTTACCCTTAAGAATTAATTTATGTTGTTTAAGCCACAGTATTTATTTTTATTTTTAACCTCATTGCTCAGCAGATCATTGAAGTTGCAGTTTAAATTTGAGCAAACGTGCTTTTCCATCGATGGATGAAAAAAATTCAGAACAGTTTTATAATACTCTTTCACTGTTCCGTTGGTCAAGTGGATACCTTCCATTCCGGAATATAAGAAGCACCTCGTATTATTTATTTATCTGCGTTTTGCACAGTTGCTTAAAGACATTTTTACAACCTTAACGACAAATGTAGTGCACTACATCTAATCTGTATAAATTGATTTAACCTTCATTATAGAACTTCAGTCTTCCTCAATCTAAAATAGTTCAGTTTTTGTGTCGATTGGCTCATTTTATGAGTGCTAGATGCGTTTTTTCGTTATATAAGCTCCTTCCCATAGGGAGTAAATATAAGGGTTGTCTAAGTATATTTATTTGTCAAATGTTTCGCCAATCTTTACCAAGGGTATTTATTTTTACCCTTATCTCATTCATCGCACTCATTTCTACATGTTTTAAAATCTCTGAACTTTTACGGTTACAACTGATGATTTATCAAATATAAAAGGACTATAAAATTCTTCTTGGCAAAACCCTAATTGACCAATACATTCACATTTTTTTATTTTAACACTATTTGACATTGTATTTCTTATAAATATTTTTACTACTTATGCTGGCGATTAATTCGCTACTTAAAATGTGGTTAAAGTCTAGAACTCTTTTCTCACTCTAATAAAATACATTATATGTAGTATATCAAAATGTACACATTGACTAACATAATTTATTTTTAAATTTATATGTTCCTATATGTCGATTACTGTTCGATAACTGTAGTATTACCCAACACATATCATACATAATAATACATAACTACTTAAATTTTCGTTGCGAAATCAACGAAAGTCTCTTCGAAACCCATCTGCGGATCAAAGCCCAACCCGTTTTACCGATCTTCCATATTCGGTCGGACAATTCAATTTATGCTTAATTTATTCCGCTCTCGTTGATGTTGTTGTTCTCAATGATGGTGATGATTATGATGATTTTTGTGCTAATCAACAAGCCTTCGGGAAAACCTCGGCATATTAATATTTAATGAGATAACCCCATACGGGAAACGCCGTTTTGAATAATTCATTAAAATATAGGGTTTCGGATTTTTTTGATTATGGTACCGGTAGTCGGATATACGCATGTATATGTTTATAGGCGGTTTTTCCGAAAATTTCAAGGCTTTGTATCTAATAATAAAGCATCAAGGCTTCAAGTTGCATAATGAAATACGACAGGAACCGTCGAGAAATTTTTGATAATTAATTTGGAAATTGTTTAACTTTTTCCCATAACTCAGATGGACTTTCCGTGTTTGATGCTGATCGAATAATTTAGTAATGTTTTAAATCAATATTAACGACGTGCGTGAGTCAGCTTTATTCAATTATCGCGTCAACAATTTAGTTGATGCGAATATTATTATTGACAAATATTTTTTCTTAGGAAATGTGATTAGGAATGTGGAATGTAGTTTGTTTTTCGATTCAATATATAATAATTTTAAATGTGACCCTCCCCTTTCATTATCAATTTATATTTTTATTTAATGTGTGAATTATTATTATATTAATATTGTTAATGCATTGGAATATCTTTTATGGGTGATTTTTGCTTTTATTAAATATTATTTTTTTAATATAATCATATACTACATATACACACAAAACAATAAAGATGCAACTAGTGATTCTTAAACTATTTAATTATAATATTTTATAGATAAAATCTTGTTAAATGGGTAAATCTAATGTGGAAATTAATAAAACAATTAATTAATCCAACTCAAAAAAACGACATAATAAAAATGGAAATTAATGGAAATATATATCAAGATCCTTATATAATAGCAGAAAAAATGAATACATATTACATTGAGAGCATAGAAGAAATTGTGAATTCAATACCAAGGATTAGTAATTTAGTACAATATAATAATAAAGCAATAATTGTTAAATTTAGTAAATTTAAATCAGTATCATTAGATGAAATTCATAACATCATATGTAAATTTAAAAAAGAAACTAGTACTGATGAACTAGATATAAATATAATTAAAGAAACATGGGAAATAATAGGAACTAAATTAAATTATTTAATAAATAAAGCACTCTCCTTAGGAGAAATGCCTGAAAATTTAAGGATTGCTACTATTGTACCTTTACCTAAAATAAAAAATAGTAAAAAAGTTGAAGAAATTGGAGAGTATAGGTATAAGTGATATAGTTTTAAGATGGTTTAATAATTACTTATATAAAAGAAAACAAAAAGTTAAAATAAATAATGTATATTCTGAAGAGAAATTAGTGTCTTATGGAGTACCACAAGGGTCTAAATTGGGACCATTGTTATTTGTTTTGTATATTAATGATATAGTTAATAACGTGAAAAAATGTAGAATTCATCTATTTGCGGATGACACATTAATGTATTGCATAGGTGATAACATTAAAGAAATTGTAAATAATTTAAATAATGAATTAAGTATATTAGAAATATGGTTAAAGAATAATGTACTTAAATTAAATGAGAATAAAACTAAATGTATGTTTATTAATTATAAAAATGTGTTAGATAATAGTACCAAAATAGTAATAAATAACTCTAGTATAGAAATAGTGGATAATATAAAATATTTAGGAGTAATTGTTGATACAAAATTAAATTTTAAAGAACATTGTAATTACATATTAAAAAAAAATAGTAGAAAAATAGGTTTATTATCTAGATTAAGAAATATATTAAGTATAAATACAAAAAAAAATAATTTACAATAATATAATATTGCCCCATTTTAATTATTGTGCAGCACTATTAAATATGTTAAATAAATTAGATAAACACTTTGTACACTATAGTTTGCAGTACAATGACGCCTATGTGCTGTCACTTTTAGGGGGTCTTTTTATGTACATATATAAAAGTTAATTTATATTTGTGTCAATCGGCAACACACGATCGAAAGCGGCTCACTATCGTTCAGTGACCGAATGTGTTCGATGTGAATTATTTCATTGTCGCATAGAAAGCCAGTCAGTAACCCGACAGTGCGTCGCACACCTTGTACCAGCACACATGACCACGATTCATGGCACGTACCGTGCGAAATACTTTCTCATAGTGTGGACGATGTTTGCGAAGCGCCGCCGAAACGTCGATGTTACATCACGAGTGTTTCAGATATAATTATATTAAAATAAATCAATTAAATAAAAAAATAAGCTTCAGTGTTACACATTCTTGCACTCATCTTCGTAAAGCAAAAAACCTTTCGAGATTGATAAGGATTCTTCAGCACATCAATCTGGCGACATCGAAAAAAATTCTCTCTGTCTTTCGCAGTTGTTGAAAAATCAATTACGTAAGAAAGAGGTGCTCAATTTTGCTCGAAATGTGTTTCAACGTTCAAACACTTAACGATGCGCGTGTTTGAGTATGTGTCTCATGAATGTAAATAGTATTATACTATTGAAATTACGGAATTAATGACTTTATGGGGCAAAAGAACTAAACTTGAATACCGTACTTTTTTAATTGTTAAAAAAATATAATTAAAATACAGGATTGAATATTTATGCTTTGCTCTTATATAGATTGATATAAAATAGGAAATGTTTATCCGAGTCTAAGCCTCGAATTGGATATTCTATTTATAGAGACCCTCATGTTTTTTTGTTAACTGTGCATTATACGCTATAACTATTGTATAATACAATATAATCGTATGTGTATTAATTCTGCGACGGGAAATCTCAAAGTGCTTTCGAAGCTCGAATTAATTTTTGACATCAAATATGACGATCGAAGTGAAAATATTGCTTTTTTCGTTCTTATACTTCAGTGTCTATGTAGAATTGGCGTGAGCTTCACTGGTGATGAGCTTAGGTCTAAGGTCTCGTGTATTTACAAGTCGAAAGTAAACATATTTTTAATCATACACAAGCGATTTGGACGGTGTTGGAATCTTGTTCATATTCAATAACTGTGTTTTTACAAATTTTATCATGATAGAGATTAAAATAAGTAATAATAATATATTTATTATTTCGATTGATTTTGACAGTTTTCTTGGATTTTCCTAAGCTTACGGATGAATTTCGTTATGATTAATTAAAATTTAGTTAGGTTGTTCTATTTCAGCTTGTAGAGACTATCATATATGTTTTAAAAACAATAAACAGTTTTTGCGTGCAACTGACAACGATTTGTAGGTTTCGCTACCTGCTCATTTGTTTTTTGTCTGTTTGTAAAATCTTATGCCTAATAAGTCAAACATTTATTATTAAGTGTTTCGAGAGCTGAAGCTTATCTCTAATGTATTAAAACAATCATATCAGTAGTAATGCATCGTATTTAGACATAAAACTCGTTCTAAATATTTTTATTAGTATTAAAAATATGAAATAATATTTTTAAGCAGAGTTTAGTACTGCTGTAATTAAAAAACGATTTTTTTGCATTTTGACAATGGCAAGAACTAGATAATAAAGGATAATGCTATAATTTTTTGGCCTTATAGTAAATGAAAGTGATTAAAAAAATATAATTTTAATAGCAAAAAAATATTTGATTGAATTTGCAAATAAATTTTTAAATAAAAAAATATGTACTCTTATAGTTATAACCGTTTTAATTAAAGCTTTTTTTGGCAAATTCACAAAAAACTGCTGATCAAATAGATCTCAGTAAATGTTTCAGGCCTATTAAGTGTTAAAAAGACGCATCACTTTGTTATTTGAACCGTACTAAGACGCAGTAAGTCCAGGTATGATAATTAATTGCGTTGGAGATATTTTAGCGTCATATCGCTAGTTCATTGCACTTAAAATATTTTGCACAGATGCTATTGTTTTTATGCAAATTCATCATTCTTTTTCACAAATACAATATTATGATTCAGGATGATAGTTACACAACCATACAAAGGTTTTTGCCAAACAGAGGTCTTCAACCTATGTTTCGCAAAAATGCTTTATAAAAAAATGCGAACAATCCGTTCTTATAACTGTTTGAACCTTGTACTTTTAAATTACAATGTCATGATTTAGGGTGTTTGCTAAGCACTCATATACGCCAGAGGTTTTTAACCAAAGTTTCATGAAATATTATTTTATTAAAATAAATTTTGCAAAAACTAGATATTTAAGGACAATGCATTTCGTTATTTGAACGGTGCAAAAACAAAATAAATCAAATTAAGATTAATAATTGCGCTAGAAAGAAAATTTTAGTGTCATATCGCTAGTTTTTTTAATGTTCCTAAAATTTTTATATATCGCCATATAAACATTTTAGGTGCAATAAAATCATTTTTATAACAAAAATAATTTTATAATAAAAAATCATTTTTATAGCAAAAAAATCAACATTTTTGCATATTGTTCACTTTAATCACAATGTCGTGATTCAGGGTAGTCGCTACAGAATCATATAAGCCAGAGGTTTTCAACCTATTTTTCGCAAAGCATATTATAATTATAATAAAAAAAATATTACAATACATGATTTACATTGAAAAATGGGTTCGTGTCATAGTAATTAAACTAATCCGGGGGAATAACTGCAAAATTATAAATACCATTTAAATAAAACTGGCAGTTATAATATAAAAATAGTTGTGTTTGGCCTGATAGCATTTAGCTATTTCCATGAAACTTGAATGGTGGGTCTCGAAAGACCGACATTGTTACATGAATAATTTTAATAATTCATGTTCTTTTGAGTAATTAATCCAAAGTGTTACTGTAGATTATTTAAGAATGGACCAAATATAAAATATTAGGTTGTATAATATATATAACATAATTGATTTTGTATCATAGTATTGACGAACTATTTCGTCCAGACTACTTTTTGATACTGCTGATGTAACACATATGAATCTCTTATTTGTTCTCAATTAAATTATATGTTCAAATGAGCATTTTTAAGATTTTGTAAGACATGCTAGATATATTTTTGTGTGTTTAAATTAAATGTATGTTTATGAGATCAAAACACTGACGAGTAGACTTGGATATTGGCATAAATAATCGCAGCAAATGCATTGAATGTCATTGTAACTAAGTTGAAGAACGATTAAATATATTATGTCAATATCTCAACCAATAGTAATAAATAAATGATATAACATTGACTTTGCTACGCCACTTTTTTATAACTATAGTAAATATTTGCTATGACGTCAGTATTTTAGATTCTTTTTAGTTTATTCAGCTTATACCGATTGTCTTTCTACCCAATCGAAAACGTGGAGATCTATACACATATTTGATATCCAGACGCATGTATTTGCACCATCAATGAATTGAAGCGTGCTAGGCGGCCGAACCTTATGTTAAATTGGCCCAATATATCAAACTATATTTATATTACATAAAAATAGTATACACCATATTATATCCATGTAGCAACTTATAACAACAGCTGCGTCATATTGTTTGCCATCCTCAAACAAAAGTACGTCTCAGACTTTTCGCCAATATTTTTTTGTATCCTCTCTCACTCGGTCAAGGCGTTTAGGTTTTAACCCGTTTGCGGTTAACCGGACGAGCATCTGATGGCTCGAACGGGTTATGTAATTGTAATAATAAATTTATTGCGGAAGGCGAATTTCGTCATTTGCGACCGTTCATTGTCTCGACGGTTGCTTCAATGGGCGACAGAAATAGACAATAAGTTGGATAATATATGCATTTGGAGCTTAGCAGTTGATGTTGGAAATCTCTCTTTGAGTCATCTGCAAATCGATTAACATTCAGTATCAAAAAATGTCATTTTATGACATAATCAAGGTCAAGAATACCGCTTCGTTTTGATTATGAAATAAGTAACAACGTGCTTCATAGCACAGATTAAGTAATCGATTTGATGTTCTATTTAAATACAATTATTAATTCATCATATTGACACAATATATTTTACTGTTGACTTTTAGACATTAATTTTAAATAAATTTGGTTTAAAAAGTATTACAAATAACTGATATTGATCAAATTAGATGTTTTAAAAGTAAGCAGAAATATGTATGTTGAAGCAATGCAGAATTCGTTTAAATGGAATATCAGACCGAGAAGCGAAGAAAATTTGTAAAACGTAATTTTCATCAGTTGATGGATGAATACCGTTTTAACGCTGCTTAATACTACTACAGTATAAATGTTAACAACTAGCTAGATTATTCTCTGTTGAGACTGCAAAAAATATGTAACGATCATCATTTTTCTCACAAATGCAAACAATTCGTATCTCACTGGTCAAAATCATCTCGTGTTTCTAGCAATATTTATCAATTCTATTTTCTCACATGCTTATTGTTATGAAAAAAAACGCATAAATTGATTCATGTGTATTTTTCTGACACAACCTCATAACTAAATACAATATGTTCATATAATTTTTAGAACTTGTTGTTATATCATAATTGTATTTATGTTGATAATTCAATGCCTTCCGAAAAAAATTAATTAATTAATTAATTCTTTGCTTTTAATTTTCACATGTTTGCTCCATCGCAACTTTACGTCCACGTCTTATTGGAATTATCGGTAATGAATCGATCATTCTATTTGTAAAAAATATATGCAGAACTTTAGTATGATATAATTAGGTCAATTGCAAATATCATTTAAAGGATACTCGTATCGCATGTATTGTAAATAACAGGTAGAATACCGGTCCTAGCACACTACCTTGAAGTACTCCAGCTGATTTATTACTTAGTAATGTAAATGTGTTTTCTAGCTCTCTCTCTGTTATATAATATTTGTATAACACATTATATGGTTCAGTTATATTACTAGGCATATTTTTTTTATCAATTAAACCTGAACTGGTTCAATAAAATTAGCACATTAAGAAGCAAGCAATAGCTTCAAAGCTTTTTGCTATTACTATTTAAATACCGATGTATATAATATACATACATCAATTGAACAACTCCTATATTCACAATTTGGAGGGATTAACGTATTCTATTATTTATAAAAAAGCCAGTTCAATTTGCCACAATAAATTCATGTAAGATTAATTGCGCTAGAGGGAAAATTTTAGCGTCATATCATTTGTTCATTGCTCTTAAAATTTCTAAATGGCGGTCCGCAAAAATGCAAAAAAAATATATAAATAAACGATATAAGCCAGAGGTTTTTAATCTATGTTTCGTAAAATTTATTTTGTTAAAATTGTAATAAAAAATATTACAATATGTGCTTTATAATAAAAATATTTTTTTTTAATAAAAATCGTTTTTATAGCAAAAAAAAATCATATATAAGCCAGAGGTTTTTAACTTATGTCTCGTAAAATTTATTTTATTAAAATTATAATCAAAAAATGAATCAGAAATATACTATTTTCTACGTGAATAATAATAAATTCGGGATTCTTGCAAAACATACATGAAAAAGCATTTATATGTTACATAAAGCATAGAAATAAACTACTTTTATATGTCATAAGGCATTTTGAAAATTTAGAGTAGTTTACTCATAAATAACTTTTTTATAGAATCATGCGTTATTTTTTACTTTTTAAAAGAAAAATTTAACGCATTATTTTTAAGTATTTAAAAGAAAAAGGCAATGTTTAGTTGGTCGCTATAATAATTTATTTTAAGTTCAATAGCTTACGCAACTTTTTTATGCACTTTATAAATACATATAAAATTGAAAGTGTAAAGAAAAGTCATCTTTTAGATTGCTACAATATTTTTAGGGATTATACATAAACCGGTTTTTGAATTTCAGTATTTCGCTTAAAACGGGTTTTATATTTTGTACAAAATTATTTAACTTTTTCGGGTTATTTAATATTTATGTTATTAAAATAACTAAAACAGAACCACTAAACTATTTTATACTCTTGGTTTTTATACTATTAGTAGATACAAAATCACTTGAATAGAACATATTTTTTCACTAAATATTGAGCTTGGTTTACCCATTTTCATAGCAGCAAATAATTACTATTTTAAATTGCGTTAAATATTATATATATACAAATTAGTGCTAAATTTATTTGAATTTAATACTATTTCTTTAGTTTTTTTCAAGAAACACATGTACAGTCCGTCCAAGATATGAACGCTCATCGATATATTATTGATGAGAAATATTTTAGGGCGACTATGTAAAATTACATGTCCAATCTTTTTTAATTTAATTTGTTGAGAAAATGTAAAATATCACTTTCTTGCTTATTTTGTTTATTTATATACATATTTAACTTAAAAACATGAGAGCAGTTTTGGAATCACTCTCCGGGTTTAATATCTGTTTAATATAATATTAAAAAAAAATGTTTTATTGATTACAAAATACCACAACATGACAATAATTTATAATAAAAATATAACACATTATAATTTTTAATTCAATTTCCAACGTATGGTCTCCATACCTTTAAAACAGACGTGATTTAGTATTGGTAACGTTCTCTTATCGATGTAAAAAAATTCGCGGAAAACTGTATATGTATGCTTGCATGCGTACACGCACCCTTATGAGCGTTAACATCTTGAATGGACTATATTTAATAGTTTCTTTTAACATATTATACAAAAATTTGTTTTCATACCATAATTTTTTCATTGAAATAATTTATGGATTCTACAAATATAGCAAAGGATTTGATTTGGTCTAATATTTTAAGCTTAAGAGTTATGTCTTAATACCTAAAATAAAAACGCTTATATCCAAAGCAATGTCAAATAAACTAGATATTTTTTTAACGTGATAATTTTTGTAATTACAAATTTATTAAAAAAAAACAGTTTTTAATATCCAACAAATTATATTAGTATTTTATTAAGTTAATTTCAATGAAAAAAAAATATAATATACTGTTATTTTTTACCTTTATACACAGAGAAAGCATTTTTCAAATTATTTTTCTAAAAAATTCATTATTATTTTTAATTAAATTATGTGTTAATTACACATATTTAATTTATTAAAATAAAATTTAAGGAAAATGCTCTAATGATTTGAATCGAAGTAAATATGACGGATGTTCTAAAACTTTTAATTATGATTATTATTTAATTAAGAAATGAATTAATTTTTATGTGTTAATTCAAGTATATAAAACTGGTTTTTATAATTTGAAATGGTTTTCGTAATTCACAAATTGATCAGATAAAATTGACAATATCGAGTTATTTATTATTAGGAAATACTTCATTATTAACTTGACGCCTAATATCTTAACTGGTTTAAAACCGTTTTAATTATTAATCTCATTAAGATTACATTTTTAAAATTGTATTTGTCTTCAAATGTTATATAGAGAATTATTATATTTATTGTAATAATGATTAAAAGAAAGCATGAACATGTTTATTTTTATATAATATAATATATTATTTAACATGTAATTTTGTAATAATTATGTTTAAGTGATACATATGTACATTGAATTGCACATGATGCATGCAATTTTATGCATATTAAATTTAAACATTATGTTCGTGTTGACATGTTGGACAAAAGCGTCACTCTATCGACAAAATGGTGATGTAGTATTGATTTAGGTCAGTAAATTTGTATTGAAATAGTACGTGAAACTCATAATAATACTTGTACATTATACATTTTGCAATTATTGATAACTGAAGGGCTGTCTGAAACAATGTATATTATATCATAAAATAAGATATACTTATTTTTATAAATAATTTATCGCTCTATAACAGTTAGTGTACCATACTTTTTAATAGCATGATTTAGTTTGATTATATCGTTCATAATTCATTTCCAGTTGCTTCAGTTAAAAATCGCAATATTTTTCTAGCTGTAATTAACTAATTATGTGCATGGTTAACGGCTTATTGTTAATTCTCTATGCACATACTGCGATTAAATTTTTTTTAAAACAACAATTAAAATACCAATTATTAGAGGTAGATTACATTTTTTTATTCTTAATCGAATGATTAAGACTTACGATCAACATATATTTATTGACATATTATTCAAAGACTATATTCATGAAAATATATTCTACTATGTACAATCGTTATTCACGCTTCGACGCTGGATAAACGTCTTCTGAACCGTCCCAAAAGGCATATTTCAGCTCCAGCTTCCGAGAATATATCTATCTATCCTCTCTGCTTGGGAAAGTTTGATTTATAACTGTGAGGGATTCGGGTCGCCGAAGCCATTCGGAAAATCAGAGTGATGGAAAAAATATTGTAGACATAACAAATAAGCGAAATCGTGTTGAGGACAATTGTACTAAGTGTGTCAGCGCAAGGTTGGTTTATATTAAACAATTTACTTAATTGCTTCATGTGTAATTAATTATTATGACGAGAGATGAACGATAAACGATAAGCTTATGTGACTGAAATAATATCTGTTTTTATTACATATTACATATATTAATTAAAAATGTACATAAATTAACACTATGATATAATTCAAGATCGTTTTAGATATATTTATAGTCATTTAATTTTTATTTAAAAATTGCAACTTCTTATAAAAATATGCTATTTAATTATTTATTAAATCATGTAACTTTTTTTGTAATTAAATATAATAGACTATGCTTCTGAGGTTTGTCAAAATTTATTTTTGCAAATATAAACTACATTTTTACTATATAATTACGATTTTTTGCTACAAATATTCATTTCATGTTATCTCAATTTATTCTATACATTACTATAAAAAAAAATATTATATTATATAAATATAATCTAGAGCGCAATTTAAAAAAAATGCAACACCCTTTATAAATATGATATTTAATAATTTAACTATTCCTCCAAAAATATTTTATTATAATGATATACCATTGATTTTTATCATTGATTCTTTTTCTAGACTACAAAGGTTTAGTTAATTTAGATATGACAGACTTTTCAAATTTCAGCGAAATTCATTGACTTACATCTGCATATATAAATATGTTTATTATATATCATAAATTATGATGAAGCTTTTAAGGTCTGAAGTTTAGGTCCAGGCTCTTGATATAATTTATGATTTTTTGCTCGCTCCAAATTTTTTTTGATATTATATTTATGTAAAGAGTTGTTTATTCTGTGTTGGTTTCTTGTTTGGTTTACACATTTTTGCCACACAAATTTAATAATCTGAATTATTCATCATCTAAATTTACTCTTTATAATACTACAAAATATAAAAACATTGTAGTAAAAATAACGAGAGTTTTTAGTAGCGACTCTAGAGCCTAACTTAAAAATAATTTAATGCTCTTAAAAAATACGATATTAAATGATAGAATTAATCCTTCAAAAAAGAATTAAGTAACTAAATAATATTAAATTTTTCCAAAATGATTTTCCAACATATGATAGACTTTACTTTTAAGCTACAGAGAAATTCATTGATTTACATTTATACATATAAATAATATGTTTTACTATATATGTTATGATAAAGCTCTAAAGCTTTAAAGCTTAGGTTTGGGCTACAACAGAGATGACTATATAATGTAAAAAAATACGGAGAACTTTTAGTAGCGATTATAAAAACAATCTAGAATTCAAACCTAAGCTATATTTAATGAAATATATACCTAGTACTATAAAATAGGTAAAATAAAACAATAATTAAAATAGGATTTTTATTAGTTGAACCAAGATAAGTAAAGCAATGAATTTTTGCAAAACTTTCTAAAGCAAAGTGGAAGATCTTTTTGTATGATTGATTTAAGACTTTCAAAAAATCGTTGTCAATTAAAATAAATTCTTAAAATATAGACAACTGTATTTTTTTGTAATTATCATACTATCATACTATGCATTATTATAGAAAAAAAATTAAATATTCTATGCAAAAAAATTGAAAAGTGAAAACAAACATAAATCAGCGATGCAAAATACATATTTTTTACATTTACTTTTTTAACCACAGATGCGTATCTTTTTAGCATTTATCTAATATTTTAATTTATATATCTTATAATCAGGTCTGCCAAAAGGGGGAGAGGGGACATATTATTAGGGCTCATTCTCCTTGAGGGGTGCAAAAAATCATAGTAAAAATATATTTATAAAAAAAGTAAGAACTTATGAAATACTTATATACTGATTTTTATACATATTATACAATAAATAAAAAGAGCGGAACATTGCCTTCAAAAGCACCCACCTTCTAGGTAATATTTTTACAATAAATATTACTATTCAAAAAAACAGATTTGCAAATTATTGTAAACTTTATTGCTTTTTGAACGTTTAAAAAATATTAGACATGAGAGAAAATATTCAACGAATGTAAATTAGTAGCATTAAATTTAGGTATTGATCTGAAAATTCAGATGGAATACCTAAGTAAGAAGCAAAAAATAACTAAAAAGCAACAACAGCACCAGCTGAATTATATAAATTTAATGTTTTTAAAGATTGTATTATCAGTTATTTGACAACTAGATTTAATGCAGCAAAATAAATTAATAATATATTCAGTTTCATGTGCTTATTCATAAAAGCAAATCTAAAAAAATAGTTCCGAATCTATCCTGAAAATACTACAGTAAAATCATATCAGAATACTTTTTCACCAATAGAGTTTATTAGTGAAAATTATATGATTTCAACTTTTATATATGTAGTAATATATATATATATATATTTACATATCATTATTTATTTACATCTAATGTGTTTTTTTAGTCCAAAGTCCAAATACATTTTCACTAGTAGATACATATTTCTACTAGCAATAATAGGCGCTAATATACTGCTCTAAAATGTCTATGAAACTCAATTTGACAGTTGCGAAACGGCTATTTGCTGTTCAAACCCAGACCTAACCCAATGAAAGTTCTAAAACTATAATTAGGTAAAGTCCAAAATACAAACTAAGCCAACTCAACTCTCAAGGGAAAATAAGCGGAAGAATTAATACAAATAGACATCACATCTCACATATTGCTTAATAGTTTATCTTAATTTTAACATAATACATCATAGCTATTCTTATAGATACTATGGACTTTTAATATAAAAAGGCTAATCAAAATATATTCAAACCGAATTTTGGTCAATAGGAGAGCGCAAAAATAATTATCACTTCTCAGAAGTCAAAAATTCACGTCAAAAGCAATAAAATCGTGTCGGCGCCGTCGCAGTGGGAACGCTCGGTAACGAGCGTTCCCACTGCGACGGCGCCGACACGATTTTATTGCTTTTGACGTGGATTTTTGACTTCTGAGAAGGGATAATTGTTTTTTGCGCTCTCCTGTTGGTCAAAATTCGGTTTAGATATGCTCCACTCCCTTCCTGGAAAAAGTTGAAATGACGTCCCTGTACCGAAACTAATGCCCACTAGAGCCAGGACAGCTCCTTAAAACGCTAGCATTGACAATTAATCGATTCCCACTGCGGCGGTACCGACACGATTTTAATGCTTTTGACGTGAATTTTTGACTTCTGAGAAGGGATAATTGTTTTTTGCGCTCTTCTATTGGTCAAAATTCGGTTTAGATGTTCTTCATTCAATTCTTATTTGTTAATATTGTTATAAAAATTATTAATATAAACGCTTGATAATCAAGCGTTTTCCCCGCGATGGCACGATTTTATTGCTGGCAACACTGAGCACACGACTAATTATTAGATAAATATTATGAGTAGATATTTTTAATGCTTTATAATGCATAATTAAAATATTTCACATAAAATATGATTTCGCGACAATTCTTATATTTATTTGTGGCATAGAAAGGGTTAACTCGTTAAATTATATTACGATGTTAAAAATATATACAATGCCATTTTTATCATGTAGCCCGGAATCATTGTTTTCCTAGAGGCCGGGTTCGCTCTCGGCAATGATTATATTAGATAGTTTCATATATATATATATTTTGAAGGATTTTGTCTAACCCGTGTTTTGGTTATCTGCTCTTTAATTTTAGAATTAAGTAGCCATCATATATTCTTTTATAGTATCCAAGATTTCAATAGCATTGTAGATCTACAGATAGAGTAGTATCAATGGGACAGAGGAGTCAAAAGTCTTGAATGGCGATCGGAGGCAATAAATCGTGACATTTTCTTGTCACCGAATCATTGATGACCAAAAATACACCGCCATTCGTGACCGTTGACACTTGAACCGTTCAATGATGCCACCGTTTAGATGTTATTAGATAACTGGTTGAGTTGAATTGTCTGGCGGTTAATTCTAGAACGTGAATGTGCGTGGCGACCCCGGAAAAAAAGTGACACGGCCATTATGTGACACGTCCGTTTATTCAATCGCGACAACGACAACAATCTAATTTCTTAGATTGAACCGTGATAGGCTGGTGCCAAACAAATATATCTCTATTATGGATACACGCTGCCTGTCTCAGCAATTGACCCGCTAAAGAGCCAAAGAAAGCGACCAATATAATATTTATAGATAAATTGGCGGATAAAAATAAGCTTCATTTAGATTAGTTACAATGTGATTTGACCTTCACCATTTTTGGCTTTTAAATTTGAATCACAGCTACAATTTATACGTTTAACTAGTGGCTTAATAAGGTGAATGTTATAAAATCCAACTTATGATTTTCTAAAAAAATAATTTCCAAAAATTAGATCATCTGAAAAAATAATTAGATGCTAAGAATTTATTTAAACTACTGAGCAAAAATTAAAAAAAATTACTGACACAATAAATATAACCCTATTATTTATACAGGGTTTATTATCAGTCAGTTTCTTTGACTATTTGTTAATTTTTCAACGAATACGAAGCATCCTTAAATATTTTTTCTAATAAATACCAAATAGTGTTGAAATATTACACAATGCTATATCTAATCAAATTAAACGACAAAAGAACTTGCTGTTGGAATTTGTTCAAGATATTCGTTTGGAATGTCGTTGTTTAAAGATATTGCTATTACATTGTGAAATAACAGTTGAGATAAAACTCGTATTATTACTGCAAGCTTTAGCCAGAATTTAACACAGATTATATTATATCTCATAATTAAATTCCATCTCGATGAATTCCAACAAAAGGCACATATTATTATATCAACTCAGCAGCTTTTTTTCTAATTAGCACTCTACCGAATGAAAATGGCCTTATTAGATTCTATCGCAGCCTTATAATAAATGAAAAAAAATCTGTTTAGGTTCAGTATCCTCAATTACATTCCATGGATCGATTCCATGGAGCGTTTGCTTTCTCAGAAACGATACCATGACTAAGCCACGATTTTGAATTCTAGATCCGTACGGTAAAAAACGGCAAATATTGATTCACCTTGAATTGAAAATCAATGCCTATGGGTAGTGATTATTTTATTAGACACGGTAGCTTTGGACGATGAGTCAGTGGGAATGCTCTCGTAGATTATTATTATAAAAATGTTGTGTAATTAGACACGGGATGGTTGTAGGGTATGCGGTATGCCGTTAATCAAGTGCATATAAGAGCGAGGATAATAAAAATTGAAAGTAGAAAGCGGCTCTAAAACTTGGATGTTTTGAAACTTACACCGTTGAGGAATATCAAATTGGATAATGCGATTAAGTAAATTATAAAAAAGAATAAAACAACACTTTTTAAGTTAAATTATGTATCATAAATAATATTTATGAAAAACTTTTTGTCATATTACACTACTGCTTTGTACTTTTTTACAATGGATAAAATAACAAAAATGTATTTTATAACCAATCAAAATGGGTTTGATAATACTAAATTAATTCATGTTACATTTTATATCAAATATGTAACCAAAATATAGTTTTTTTAAATACATATGTATGTAAGATGAATTCAACATAATCAATTTGTTTTAAAATTATTTTTTGTTATTTCAGCAATTATAATTTACTTGAAAGTTTAATATATGTATATTGCTCATTTAAATAATAATTTATTCGTAATATATACTTTAATTTGCATAGTGATATATAAAATAATTACTTAAAATACACACGGCATACTCGGAGGACGGTTGTATATAAAAAAAACAGCATTTAAGTTTATTGTTATTATTTACCGTCATTAAAGTTATTTGGAAAATATTTATAAACCGTATATATTGATTATTATATTATTATATAATTATATTTTTGATTGATTATAACATATTAGGTTTTCCTAGATTGTCCTAATCTTGAGTATAAATATCGTATTAAACAAAATTGAGCAAAGTCGTGCATAGTAACATATATAACAAGTTATATTTATTAAAATAGATGTTCCTGATTTACACATTTTGATTTCAGTCTGTTGTATCACTACTTACTTAGTAGTTATTTATTGTTTTTATCCTGTCGTAATGCATTGGGCTAACGCCTGTTATGCTGTAGTGGAAAATTCACAATAAATCAATAAATGCCATCGATCTTCTGTGAGGGACAGGCTCTCTAGAGCCAATGGTTGTGTTTAGCTAAGGGCGAAGCCCTGGCGGCGGTCACATTGCAAAGTTGTGATACGGCTGGCACAATATGAAGTATAAATGGCAAATCCCTCTATAGCTCTCGCTGTCTAGGGGCGTAGACTTTATATGTGAGTCAGGCTCGTCAATTACGCTTTATAGCGCTTGTTATTAAGGGGGCCTTTAAAGGATCAATTAGTCAAGGGTAAAATTCTGGTGTTGGGCTTTATTCCTATTAATCAGATCTTCAGAGAGTTCGTTACACTTATTATCTGATGGAGGTTTTTGATACACGTATCTGACAGGCTCACTATAACTTTAAAATACCCTTATTTGTGTAACATACTGCCCTCAGCGATATTTTAAAAATTATAAAAATACATATTATATGCTTTGTTAGGTTTATTAGGTTTGGTATATATTTTCGACCATAAATTGCAGTAATCGCTTTAACAATGATGTCACTCCATGTTTACGTTCTTGTATGTACAATATTAAGTATAATATATTCAATAATCTATACTTGGTTAATTCTCAATTATTTCATATAAGCAGTTTACTATTATTTTTTAATATAAATTTGTCTATATTTCTTTAAACAAAAGTGCTTTTATATTTTATTTATGAAAACATTTTTTTAATTTAAAATTGAAAATTAGTAATTAAAACGTTTTCATTTTTGTAACTGATCCAGTAGTATTTATAAAAACTAAAAATCTTGGGCTTCTGGCGGCTGTTTTGAAGTACGCGCTCATTATCTCGCGCTCTACATTTGTTGCGTTGCTATTTGTTAGTTTATTAACCCACAATTTTTTTTATTTGCTATATTATTAAAAATAGATTTTTGTCAAATATTGAAAATATTAAAATACATTAAGTAATATATTTATATTAATCGGTTTTCAATTATAAAAACTATATATTATTTAATAATATTAGTTGTATGGTAAATGTAATAGAATTTTTTTATTCTTAATGTAAATAAATTACATTAAAGTTGTTATTTTGCTTAAAACCTAAATATGAAACATTTGCTTATAACATATTCTGAACTTTAGAGTCTCTTTCTGTGTTGAAAGATTATTTATAGAATATTAGTGTGTAAATGTCTTGAGCTATTTGAGTTTTTATTGTTCACTTTTCTGTTAATAATGGGTTCTTAATACAAAATTAAAATAGCAAAAAATATTTATTAAATATGATTTTTGATAATATAATATTATTATTAGATGTAGAAAAATATTTATCCAATTCCTTTTACTACTACGTTAAAATATTTTCTTCAATAATAAAAAAATGATAATATATTTTTTAACATACATTTATTACTAAAACATTATTTTTACAAAGAGAAATACCTACACATGTTGCTTTCATAAACATACATATACATATGTATATACATTGGATAAAATAAGTATTGTAATCATAAAAATCTTGTTATCGTCAGATTTCAGTTGTGACATATTATTTTAATATAATATAAAAATCATAATGAATAGAATTTCGATTTTTTACATGTAACATAATCAATAATATATTAGTTATTTTCAATTTCAATTGTACATAACAATTATATATTTACATTAATTATCTTAAAATAATAAATAATACAAAAAAATATTTTTTAATGTATCAGCATATTTTCGTTCATATTTTTTGATATGAAAATTTCTGGGTTTATAATATAGTATTAAAAAAGTTGTATTTATTTAGAAGTAATAATAAAAACTATATTATAAATTAAAATAAAAACATGTTATTGTGTATTTAGTTTTCGGCATTATTCACATTTGTACAATATGCAAATTTTTGTAATTAAATTATAGTATTAAAAATAATGTATGAAGTAATATAGAAAATTTATTGAGCTTTTTATTTAGATATGTTTTTATGCAATGCTTAAATATTTCACTGGAATTAATCCACAAGGATTATGATTAAATTATTTAGTTTTTGTGGTTATTTTATCGGCAGTAATAGTTTATACCAGTTGTATAAATAATAAAAAATCGATTATAACAATTTACTAGATAAATTAATAACCGCTAAATAACATATAAATCAGGTGTCAAAAAAATTGTATACTAGGCATATGTATATAAAAATATTACTTATGGCTCACGAGCCGCTTACGGCTCTTCAGATTTTTTTCGCAGAGCGGCTCTAGATTCAAAATATTTGATAAATTGTATGATATAAAAAAAATTGACTCTGACCTTCACACCTTATTATTTTTAATACAAATATACTCGAGATTCAGTCATGATTAGGTACCTTTAAATGCTTTTACCCTGTAAAGCTATATGAATGATATTTTATACAATATATTTATCACGTAATTTTTTGCAATCAGATGTTTCTGCAAACATAAGAGCAGTGTCACTGAAAGGGGGCAAAGCCCCTTACATTACGTGTGTACAGTTGCTTTTTAATAATAGGCGTATAAAACCAAAAGGTTCAGCATTTTTCTTGCGAAACAGTACCATATACCATAGTCAGGGTTGTGTTTTCAAGGACGCTTATAAGGCATTATGGCATATTACGAAAGGGAAAAAATGTCGATGAGAGATCGTGAGCGACGAATGACGGAAAGACGACAAACCAGTAAGAGTCCTTCGCCTTGAAACGTAAACGCGAGCAATAGAGAAAGTTCAACGAACGATGTTATGCCATAATAAATAATGCCATAATGATATACGAGAGATTGAACGATTGCGGCGATGTGTACATGTTTTTAATTCCATTCATAATGCGTTTTTTTATACAAAACAATATTTGTAATTACAACCAATAAACACTAATTTGATTGTGTATTTGAAGAAGTGTAAAATGTATCAGTATATATTATACATATATTTAATAACTATAAGACTATTATATTTTTATTGATACAAATGAAAGGTTGAAAACTACATATTATATTGCCATTAAAATATTTTTAGGGAACTTTCTCAAAATAAAAGCTTTAAAATACAGTCAGTAATTTAGCGATTTACAAAATTATTTTATATAAATGTTACAATAATTGCAGTTCTGCTTACAAGTATTTACAACTCAAAAAAACGAAAAACCAATACAATGCTATTGTCTTTGATACTACAAAACTTTTTTTTGGTATGCAAAAACTTTTACTATCAACATGAAGATTTAAATCAACTGCTATATACAATAGCTTAAATACAAGAATAATCCATATTTATATTTTTCACACAGGGTGTTTCATTTATTGTTATTTTTTGGTTATTAAAAATATACATATATATCTGAGACGATAATATAAAATATATTTCCTTTATTAAAATAATAGAATTCACTCTTTTTTGATTGTCGTATATTTTTAATTTAACAATTAACATTTTTTTACTGCAATTTATTCAATCAGCAAATTATTCGCACAATCACTTCCGCCAACAATTCGAAAGTAATCCAAAATTTAACTCGACTATTCTATAACGTTAATCGATTGTTTCAGACGATTTTCCGTTAAACCGAAAAGCCGTCGGTTGAAAAAACATCATTACAAACAATGAAGAAAAAAATGTTACACAAAAAATAACTGTCTGGGCGTTAGTTATGCAACGTCATTAATGACTCAATAACGGGGATGCTTTTTGCTCCACGGCCATTTTCCCGCCGCAGCGATTACCAACTTTTTTTTCGCCCGCTTCGCTATATTTGACCGTATGATATAAATTAGCCCTTTCGCTGGAAGGGTGGGTTTAACTTTATCTCTCTCGCGTGCGGATGTAATATATTTGCGGTTTCGTTTGTACCACACGGAGATGTACAATATTTCAATAAAACACACGCCATACTATTAGTAATCAGAGCCTGAGATAAAAATATAATAAGATGAAATTATCAGGATCATATTTTTTATTTTTAAGATATTATATTATACACTAGAAAAAAATAATTTTAAATAAAATGTAAACTACACTTTATAACGCCAAATGTTATTTGTAATTATGGTCCATCCAAGATGTTAACGCTCATCATCGTTGTGCTGGTAATAAGGGTACGTGTACGCATGCATGCTTACATTTTCCGTGAATTTGTTTACACCGATAGGAGAACGTTACCAATACTAAATAAGGGCTGTTTTAAAGGTAGGGTGACCATACGTTGGAAATTGAATTAAAAATTATATTGTGTTATATTTTTATTATAAATTTTTGTCATGTTGTGGTATTTTGTAATCAATAAAATAATTCCTGCTATATTCTATTGGTATTTTT
The DNA here is from genome assembly GCF_051122295.1 of Plectrocnemia conspersa. Taxonomy (NCBI): domain Eukaryota; kingdom Metazoa; phylum Arthropoda; class Insecta; order Trichoptera; family Polycentropodidae; genus Plectrocnemia; species Plectrocnemia conspersa. The sequence continues at coordinate 26,032,166 of NW_028277175.1, forward strand.
AAAAATATTATATTGAACAGATATTCAGCCTGGAGAGTGATACTAAAACTGCTCTCATGTTTTTGAGTTAAATATGCGCATATATACATGTGATATTTTACACTTTCCTCAACAAATTAAATTAAAAAAATAAAAATTAATTGCACTTGTAATTTTACATGGTCACCCTATTATATTTTCTCACCAATACTGTGACGATGAGCGTTCATATCTTGGACGGACTGTACAAACTTAGGGAGTCCAAGTTGAAAAGCTCGTGAAGTTCTGATGCCTGGAATGTTGATGTTTTAGTGTGAATGTCAGAATCTGTGAAAATTATCAATGTATTTTGATAGTAAATCTATTTCGATCTATTTTCTAATACAATTTGCGCAATCCGAGTGGATGATCAAAAATGAGTACATTTCCATACCCATGACCTTTTTCATAGTCGATTTTTTTCCGCCTCTTTCAGTAGAACGGCCAATTACAAAAAAGCGGCCGCTGGGTAGTTTTTGTCTTAGCTTCTATCTGTGCTTTACTTGGTGAAGAAACTCATATAGCCATAAATTCAACGTGTCTCGTAAAAAAATAGCACTTGGACAATAACCTTATATGTCACAACGACATAAATGTGGATGAAAGTATTGAGGTTTTCTTGGAGATAAGTAGTCACTGTATCCAGAATCTCACATGATATCTGTGTTGTCAGCAAAGGTTGCGCAGGTAGTCCTGTTTATAGTTGGCTAGTATATTGTATATACCCTATAACTCTGCTGTGAGGTACTCCAGATTTTATCGGAAGGACGGGGATCTTAATATTCTATTGTACTATAAAATATCAATCGCTCAAATATGACTTTATAATTTCATATTTATGGTGAGGTAGTGCCTTTTTCATTTTATATTTTAATTCCATATTATTTATAGCAAAAATATTTCATCTAGTAAATAAGCTATTAAAGGCTCATAAAATCACGTTTTTACTTTAAGGTTATATATATTATTTTAGCTGTTTTTATGAATAAAAATAAAAATATGAATAACATATAATGTTTCATGTTATTTTAATAACTCATATTCTATTTGTGCATTTATCAGTTATCAGTAGCGGGTATTTTTTTAGCACATAATTCTAAATCTCACTTCCTGACAATAAGATTTATCGACAGTGTCGGATTCGCTTCGTTGGGCATCCAACGTCAGAACTGGCACGACACAACCTTGACGATGGACGAAGATGCATAAATGCATGGTGAGCACCTGACGATAGATCCTTGATCGTGATTAGAAGTATAAATCTGAAGATCGAGGCTCAAATCGCAAAAAAAGACTCGTTTAACTTGAGAAAAATGACCAAGACCCAAGAAAAATCCATGAGACACTCGTGACGATTAGATTAAATTATTGTTTGTTTATCATATTAAGTGGTTTATAATTGTATCTCATTTAAAGTACGATACTCTTAAATGTAAATTTTTAGAATATATAACAATAATTGCGTTATAAAAAGTGACAAATCTACTACGCTGCAATACGTTATATAGTATTTATTTTTTTAGCATTCTACAACTAAATAAAACTCAAAGGCTTAAGTATTTGCGTTAAATATAAAGGGAATTTTAAATATAATTAAGGTGGACTATATCTTTATTTATTTTTAATTAAAAATCTTAGTAGGGCTCAGTAAATTTGTTTATGATTAATTAAAAAATCGTTTTATTCTTCAGTCTTATTTATAAGATGCTTATAATTCGTTTTCATTTGGATCTACAGGATGATTATAAGATTTTTTATTTTGGTAATATGTACTTTAAAACTAATTTAAATTAATTAACTAAAAAAACAATATAAATATACTAATATATTTTAGATTTTAAAATATTATATGTAATTAAAACGCTATTCTAGCGCTTGAATAAATTTTATTTTATTCTTGATTTGTTAATAAATATAATTAATAGTATCGTAACTGTAAAATATAGATACATTTCTAAACCGAAAGTTTATGGAAAATATATTATATTTTTTTAAGACCAAGGATTTCGTGAATTAATATTTATGCTTTATGCATGTGTACTGTGATTGTTTTAAGAATATATTACAATCTTTTCATTACATTTAAATTTAATATTCCACCTCCTTTTATATTTCCTCAACTGAAAATGATTTTAATTTTTTTTTATTCATTGTTAATAAGAGCTTGAAGGACGAAATATTTTTATCCCATTGTTCCCATCAAGCTATTAACAAGAAACATCGTAAGTTTCGCTTTCATTTTTTACAGATACAATACCAGTTATTCATAAAATTGTTACTCACCATTGAAAATATCACACCAACGGTAATATTATCATTGTTGTGTATGTGCAATAAACTGGTTATTAAAAGTTCGCATTAGAAAATATATATATGTATATATAAAAATACATATAAAAAATAATACTATACATACACACTTAACAAGCTGGACAACTTCATTAGCAATTCTGCAATATAATCGTATAGATACGCTACAACAGGTTAAATTCGGTAAACGTTGAACAGCTGTCAGAAACGTCACACTGTAAACAATTCGTTGTTTACATGTTGACAAAAACGGTTTATTTACGTTCAACAATTTTTAGATCGGTATCGACGATTTGCGCACTAGTTGTGGGGTTATAAAAAACGTGCTTAAATTTTATTTTATATGTAATAAAATTAAAATATATTAAATATTTAGTTTTTTTTTATTAACAACATTATTAGTTATTATTAAAAAAATAAATACTTTATTTACATTATTATAAAATAAACATTGCAAAAGACAGCTTCACCTTATAATATTTTACATTACAAATCAATATCTAATATTATGTCTAGAATGCTAATCTAAAGCTCCATTTAAAAGACATGACATGTGTTTCACATAAGTATGTTTTCACAGAAAAAAATATGATTACCATCGGTGCTTTTGCAATTGTAAAATAATATTATTAATGTCATATACAATTTTTTATTTTCAACATTCAATTCCATTTTAAGTGAATTTTCTTATTTAATACCAATGAATATTTTTTTAGATACCCACTTATATAGCTGTGCTCTTTGGCTCAAAATTTTAGAAATATCTGTTAAATAATCTTTGATTGATAAAAAAAGCTTATTCTACAATAGTGTAAAATAAGCTAAAGTTTAAATTATTTTCATGGTCAATATAATTTTTTACAAATTCTGACATGCTTATTTACGCATAATTTTTCTCGCATTCGTGGGAAATTGATAAGAGCATAAAAACAATTCGACATTTTTTTTACCGCCCTGTAGCTTTAATATCTCATAAACAATTCACAAACGGCGCTGCGTATTGCGCCTTGTGCCATTTATACTAACGACGAACATCGCCATTATACTGATACAACCGTGTATTTATGATTATTGTCCGATTCCACATAAATATATAATAATAACATATCGTTAACTTAATGCATCTCGTGTGCTGCGATAAAACGTAGGCGTGTTAAAAATTAACCGAACGTTTAACCGGCGATGGAGTCGAAGCTTTTAAGAAAATGGAAAATTTTATATATATTTTTTTATTATTATAGACCGTTTTACGATGCGGGAGAGAAAACGTGTGTATGCCTACAAGAGTAGGAAAATCCATTTTCCATTTGATGGATACGAGTTTTTCCGTCTAAAAAGGCTCTTTGTACGTTAAAAGGCAGTCGTGGAAATGTAACGAGTATGGCGACACTCGTGAGTTGTAATGACTGCGAAAATGAATTCGAATGGAAATCTGAACGGAAAATCTAAGCTGTAAAAACGACAGGATATTTTGCTAGTACACGTAAAAATCCAAATATTAGAATATAAATTTTCGCTCTCGATTGAGAACGTAAAAAACGTATTTTACGATGTATTTTATATCAAAAAATGTATGAAATTCTAGATCGAATTGCGTATTATCCGATGAGCATGCGTATGTTGTGTTTTATATAAAAAATATAAATAGAAACTTGAGACGGTTATGTAAGAGCTAAGTGCCATTTACTTATTGATAACAAATCAATAATGCATTTTTTGTGTAAATATAAACAAGGCATACAAACTATTTCACTCAATTTGCAATGACCTTCCAATAAAATGTGTTTATTTATGTTTTAAAGATAAACATTGATGTTATTTAATTTTCCTGCAACGTTGAAGATCATAACGTATAATTTGTATATGTTATTTATACGTTAAGTTTTCCGTTGTTGTGCCCATAGGCTTTGTAGAGTTGAACCATGAGATGCAAAGAGAACTGAAATTGGGTCGGCCTCTTTTTGACTGAAGTTTGTATGTACTTAGTGGGCTCAAAATAGAAAGTTCTCGAAATTATGATGCCTTGAACTCAAAAGTGTATATTAAAATGTAAATGTCAGTAAAAGGGTTAAAGAAAATCTCTTTTGGTGGGACGACCAAATACAGAAAGGTGGTCAGAAATCAACAGTAATATAAATATATACAAATATAAAATCAGTTTCAAGTTGCTGCATAACTGCTAGTTGGACCAATTAGATAAAACTTCAGAGTGAAAGAGGCTGCTTTTAAGAGTCGTATCGGTCGTTTCAGCGTAGCTCTGTTGGTGCAAGTTTGGCTGGATTTATTATTCAAAGAGATTGACTAATGCTGATATATCTAATACTGATTATATCACTATTTGGCGTGTGTATTGGTAGTAGATTCAAAATAGGCACGTTTTCTGTTGTGTTAGTTATCTTCTGTAATGTGCACTTTGGGTGTGCGGTATATGTTGGTAAATTTTTTTTTTTTTTATTAAAGTGGGGTCCAACATTATTGATGCTTTTAAATGCATCGGCACTTTTAATCGATACCGTTGATAATTTTCAATAATACACATAACGACTCTTTGTTCTTTTCACCAAAATACAATATTTCGCAATTTTTAGTAAATTTGAAGGACATAAATCTGTTAATTTTGTTAATTTAAAAAAATCTTGTACAGCTGATTTTGACGCCACGATTGTGGTTAGTCTTGATGTTGCAAATTTTTGATCTTGATAGATAAAAATGAGATGGCATCTGATGTATAGCACAATAATTCAGACTCAATTGTATTTAGAGGTTATGTATATAGGCTATAATATTATATATAATTATAAAAAATATCATGTTTTTATAAACAACAAAGGTTTACAGTAGCTTAATTATAAAAGACTCTAAAAGTAAAGCTTTTAAATAAAAATACATATTGACATTTCGATTTACTAACCAAGTTCATCGTATTATTTATTTTAATTTTAAGTAAATTATAAATAATTTGTTTTAAATTATAATTATAAACTTACGTATGTAATAAATAATTTCCTGAACTAAATATATTTAATCAACATTTGTGATCTAGTCATAAACTTAACATCTAAAACACCCATTATTGTGTGCAAGAAACATCCATAATAATTTTAGAAAACGATGTGATAAGAAGTAGAGATCAATAATAAAATAATATACCTTTTTCATTTGTATCAGTGGGAAAATAAGATAATACTAAAAAAAAATATAGCAACGCCATAAAATAACCTTAATAAATATTAAACAATATGGCACTTAGTGCCTATTTAATTAACGGTATTACATAAAAAAAATTGCGTGCTATACCCATTTATATTAATTAATACATTTTTAAGTAGAATACATATTTTTTGTGACAGTTGTAATTTACTTGCATTATTATAAATGGCTCATTAATGTTATTCATATTTAATTTAATAATACTTGTCTTGTAGTACTGACGTGTACGATGGTATTTTTATCAATAATTATGTATTAATATAATGATTAAAACTAATCTAAATATATTTTTATCTTTTACAGTACAAAATGAGGGGAAAGGCGCGATTGAGCGCGTTTTGCCTACTTCTACTTTCTTTGGCGGAATTGTCACAAGCAGGTTAGTTTTTTATGTATAATAATTTTTAGATAACCACAAATATGTATTAACAAAATTTTAACACAGTAATTTAACAAAATAAGACAGGCACGAGGCAACTCAAATTAAATAAACAATATATTGATACTCATATAATTAATTGCAATAAATAATATTGACATGAACCTATGGAATTTTAATATCAATATTATTACAGTATGTCAGGCATAAAGTAGACGGTGATATAACCGCAAATTGTTTAAATAAATAACTTAATTATTATTTGTGTATATGTAATATAAGGAAAAACGTTGAAACCGCAATAAACGAACGCCTCCCAGTAAAGTTGTGACTTAAACAGATGACGGTTCAGGTTTAACTTTGATTTAAAACTGGAAATTAATTTCGGTTAAAAGTTTAGCACATCAATTCGCAGCCAACTTCGATAAGTACTTCGGAAAGCTAGAGAGTTACGAAGGCGGAATTTTTGTGGTATTAAATTTATAAAATTAAAAAATGGGTTTAGTAATTATGACAAGATTCAATATATTTTTCGTCGGATGAAAATTTTCGTCAAATTAATATAATGACTATGGATAAATTTAATAGCCTTAACGACGGTGATTAATCATTTTTCTGTACGGTTATTATGTAATAATATATTATATAAAAATTATAAAATAGCACAGTTTCTTATATGTATATAAAGTCATAAAACAGCACAATTCGTTTCACGTGTTTTGCTACTGCTGAGTCAGATTTTGCATTTTTATGTGAAATATATTTCGCATGTACATTGTATTGCAAAATTACAAACAGCAGTAAAATATTTATAGATTATTATATATTGTTTTGTATAGATTTATAATTATATTTACATAGTCTCAAAAAATGTAGCAAAATTTTAAATCATGCTTTATTCATAAAAATGTTAAGGAATATTATAGTTTATTTTTTAAGCTACAAATTTTGGTTACAAATATGATATTAGATTTACATAATGATATTTTTTATATATTCTAGGCTAATAATTTTAAATAATTTCAAATTTTCTTTAGCAAAGTATTCGAAAATAATTTTAAATCGTATTATTATAGATTTTTCTTATAGTGCATAATATATAATCAATTTGATTTCAATATTTTGATATATATTGTATATAACAAATATATTCTAAGAACATAAAAATCTATATAATTATGTTATACAATGATTGTGTTTGTTACTTTATTATTAAATAAACTACTGTTCTAACTACGTGTTTTTATAATAGATTTTAACCTAATGGGTAATAAAAATTTAAAATTATAATTAAATTGATTATACTCCACTCAATATATGTCAAAAATAAACTAAATGTCGTATTAAATTGTATTAAATAGAAAGATTTAATCAAAAAATATTATTAGACATTTTTTAATATAGAAATGAATTAAATGTTCTGTGGATTTTTTTAAAAACACCTGAACTTTTGGAAATTTTGAAATAATGACGGTTTAAATCTATTATATAATTTTTATCTTTATATCAAAAACATTATTAAGAATATTATATAACGCGTATATACTTTGTTTAGTTTACTAACAATAATGAACGACAGATTTTATGGATAATTTTCATAAAAAAAGAACCTTTAAATAAATATAGTTTTTAATATTATTTAAATAGATAAAACTTACACACTAATTTAAATTGTTTCGATATTTAAAAAATGTTCTGATAAAATAAATATTTTATTTAGTTTACACATATTTTATAGAAAAACTTTTATGACTTAAATTAGTGTGTATTTTTTTGTCTTTATGGCAAAAACATTTTTGTGTGTAACTTTTATATTTATAGAAAATATATTTTTTAAGTGGAGATATTTATAAAATTATAGCAATTGAAATTATTTATTTTGTTTAGTTGGAGTTTATCTAGTATTTAATTATTTAGGAAACGACTTTAATTAGTAAGAAAATTTTATATATGTAATATTCTATGATATACAGAAAATTAAATATTATGTATCTGTTTTTTTGTTTAGCTTATGAAAAAAATTAACGAAAGATTTTATAGAAAATTTTTCATATTTTTTTTTTATAATGATACAACTTAAATCACTAATTTTTATTTTTATGGTTTTTTAAAAACATTATTGAAAATAATAAATAACGCCCATTTATATATTTTGTTTAGTATATGTGTATGAACAATAATGAACGACAAATATTATGGAAATTTTTTATAAAATTCAGACTATTTTTTTTTAAATAACGAAACGACTTAAATCAGCATCTAATTTTTATTTTTATGACAAAAAAATGATTGTGTTTAATTTTTATTTTTATGGATTTTTTTGTACAATGCAATAATATTAAGAATATTATAAAACGCGTGTATTTTTATTTTGTTTAGTTTATGATCAAAAATAAATTAAACAGATTTTATGGAAAAAATTGCATAAAAACTTTTTTTTTATAGTGACACAACTTAAATCACCGTGTAATTTTTATTTTTATGTATAAATAATAAATAACATCGACTTATGTATTTTGTTTAGTATATGTGTATAAACAATAATGAACGACAAATATGATTTTTTTTATAAGATTCTGACTTTATTTTTTTTATTAACGAAACGATTTAACATGTAATTTTTATTTTTTTGGAAAAAACATTTTTGTGTTTAATTTTTATTTTTATGGCAATTTTTTTTTTGTACAATGCAATGATATTAATAGTGTTATAAGACGAGTGTATGTTTATTTTGTTTAGTTTATAATGAAAAATAAACGACAGATTTTATGGAAAATTATACTCAGTGCTTATTTAATAAAAAACTTGTCAGTATGTAATCTTTATGGCAAAAACGTTCTTACATAATGGTATAAATAACCTTAAATAAAGTCGATATATTTATTTTGTTTAGTATATGAACAAAAATGAACGACAAGTATTAAGGAAAATTTTCATTAAACCTAAAATCTAGTCGGTGCTTATTTAAGAAAAACTAATCAATACGTAATCTTTATCTTTATGACAAAAACGTTTTGACACGATGATATTAGGAACAGTATATAACGTGTATATGTTAATTTTGCTTAGTTTATAAACAAAAATGAACGACAGATTTTACGGATAATTTTCATAAAACCAGGAGTTAATTCTTTTTAATAATAATACGACTTAAAGCAGTGTGTAATTTTTATTTTTATGGAAAAAACATTTTTGAACAATGCTTTATATTAAAAATAAAGCATTAAATAACGTCTATTTTTTAGTTTGTTTAGTTTATGACCAAAAATGAATGACAAATTCTTTTGAAAAAAAATTGTAAGATCTAAACTTAATTTTTTTATATTAAAACGACTTTAATAAGTTTATTCTACTTCTATGGCAAAATTATTGTTTTAGAATGCTATTTAGAAATAATATGTAGTGTGTTGTTATTTTATTTATACTAGAATCATAATATTTTTAATATAAAAGTTACATTGAACCAAAAAATCAAGGAAAAATTCAAGCGCTCATTTATATTACGAATAATATTAGCATACATTCATATCTAAATCCTTTACCACCAGGGTTTACCAATTAAATTTAATGACTGTTGAGCCCTTTCATGTTTTGTACAAGCTCATCTCTTAAAAATTACTACCGAACTCTCACTGATGTAATTGATTACTTTATGTGTGTTTCTGTTTTTTTTCACGACTATTTTACAAGAGATATTTAGATCAAGCAACGTTTTTAAATATTTAAATTAAAAAAAGCAATGATTGCATAATTGTGGAATTTTATTATATTTTTGTTTAACCCTTTTCACGAAACTTCACATTCCATCAATTTTTTATTATTATTATATACGATAATGCAAAAAGAAATGTGCCAAAACAGAGCAAAATAATAAATTGTTTTTATACGTAATATCATTGTTTTTGTTAAATTAAGTCACGCATTTTTTACAGTACTTTATCTTAAATTAATTAAATATGTTTTTAACAAAGTATATATTTTTCTCTTAAAACTTAGCTTTCTCCCAAAATGTACAACATATAATTTTAAAACAATGTTTTTTTAATCAAAACCAAACACTATAATATGTTATATTTTGCCATAAATTTTTACCCACTAATGTTAAATACTTAAATTAATACAATTTGAAAGAAAAAAACAGTTTTTATATTGTTGTCATAAAGGGTTGAGATTGTGATTTTAAACAGATTACCTATCATCCAATTTTACGGTTTTATTCTAACATGCATAACCCCATGTTCAATATATTAATTACATATATATATACGATCATTAACGAATGATTCAATTACATTTTCGTTACGATATTATGATGAGGTAATTCAAGGACGGCCGAAAATCACGTTCCGCTCTTCCGTTAATCGTTACGTAAGTCGATTAACGCTAATATTAATTCGGCAACGTTTTCATTAGCGGTTTTGTAAACACATTACGTATGCGCTAAGTTGCATACTATTATATATTACTATGCACTTGCGTTGCATATGAACGCAGCATTTTCAATTTCCACATAGGCGAGTGTCCTAAATATGGAACGTCTGGCTAGGGTCTTTCTTCTCAAAGAATAAGAAATATTTTTAAGTTATTTTTGAAAATTTAAGATAATTTGATTTGATTAATATAGTCTGAACCCTTTATGAATTTCATGTATTTAATGTATATTATTACTAAGCACATTTGTATTTTTAATTTTTTTTTTAAAAAAAACTTTGCTAACTTTAGTAAAATATATTTTGTTTAGGTCGCGTTTTAATATTTGACTCTGCATTTTTAGATTTTCTCGTTCGTTAAAAATATTTAGGTATTGACCTAAATATTTTAACGACTGAAAAACAATACTTAACATAAATCATAAAGAGTAACTTACATATTCATTAAAATATCATTTCTTTCCTTATTAAATAATAAAATGATGAACTGATGTTAAACGATTTTCTGTAGCAAAATTGTAGATTCATCTTACGCGAAAATTTTTAACAATTTGAAAACAAGGCAGCGTATTCTAAATGAATTATTCATATAACGTACTTACCGAGAAAGGATTTGCTGGATTATCACCTGCTTCCAAGTTTCGGGGATAAACTGAAAGCGAAAAATTTGCAAAATTGTTATATCGCATAAAAATAAGAGAGAGAAATGTTCATTATTAATTTCAATATATTTCAGTCCAGCATTTTGATTTATATGATTTCTAGGTATGAATTAATGATCGTAATATAACTGTGTTAAATTTAAGCTTCCACGTTTAACGGTGTCATTGAAATGTAAAACCACGACGGATACATTAAAATGTAATTTATTTTATTTTATTACTTGTATTATAAGATTTGTGTAATTGATTAATTAAATTTGGTAAAGTGTTATTTCACTAACCTTTTATTAATTTATTAAAAGCATAATTTGGTTAAGATTAGCTTAAATTATTTAAATGAATTATAATTTATCTCAACGAGCTTGCAAACACAAGTATGTTTTCGATGATAGCTGTGAGGAGCTGGTAAAAAATATATGGGATGGTGCTGATCTATTCTTAGTTTTTACGATAATTGTTTTTAGTTTTTTTTTAATATTTAATTAATAAAATTATTGTTTGTATAATGGCTAATATGACGTATTAGAGAAGCTTGTCAAATCATAAGTAAAAAACATATCTCGACGCAGCTTCAAAAATAAAAACAAAGACTAAGACTTGATTCACTATCTTGTTTTAAAATGTCGACAATTCAAAAATTAAAAAAATTGTAGCTCCGTTAAAAAAACATTTAAGGAATACAAAACGTTAAGAAATAGAAATTTAAATAAAATTTAAATTTTTTTCTTAACATTTTTAGTCATTTATGTAGGGTTTTTAAGACACAATAACTTCAGTAGTTTTAATGATATATTCGTGAAATTTATTCTAAAAATCTAAGCTATGTTTAATATCCAGTCTGATTCGCTATCTGTTTTTTTTTAAATTTAACTATTCAAAATATAAAAAAATTGTAACTTCATGAAAAAAACCTTTGAGAAAAAAAACGTTATAAAACATAAATTAAATTAAAATTGAATCGAATTTAAAAAAAGGTAAATTAAATTAAAATAAAATGTCATTTATGTGGGATCAGTAACGTAGCTAGAGGGCGGGGGCGGAACGCCCCGGGCGGCAGTTACTTAGGGACGGCATTTTCGCGATGGAAGAACCGTTCCGAAAAATATATTTGAATATGTGAAAACAATAACAGCTTTTGACGAGAATTTTTCACTTTTTGTTTTTGCGCCCTTCTATTGATTAAAATTCGGTTTAAATACACTTAAATTAATACTCTCATATCAGAAGTCCGTATTAATATCGGTAAGGAAATCATATATATTTTTAAAACATAGTGTAATATCTGTAATTCTTCCGCTTATTTTTATCTGATAGATTAGTTGACTTAGTTTGTATTTTGGACTAGACCTGATGAAAGTTCTAAAACTATAATTAGTTTTAGAGCTTTCATTAGGTTCGGTTTGGGTTTGAACAGCAAACGAACGTTTCACAACTGACAAATTGAGTTTCATAGATGATTTAGAGCAACGTTTAATTTCTATAGCGCCCATCACTAATAGAAATATATATTTACGGTTGAAAATGTAATTGGACTTTACTAGTGAAAATATAACGTAACTGAAAAATATTTATTAACTGTAACTTTTATAAATAGCATGTTAAAAAAATATAGATAAAAATCGACCGGTGAAAATGTATTTCGATACGATTTCACTGAAATGACATGTTTTAAAAAATATTTATGGGATAGATTTAAGACTGTTTTTTTTTAGATTTTCTTTGAGGGATAGTCCGAGAATTTTTGGTTTAGAATCAGGAACGAAATTTTAGCTTTTTTTGGTGTGGACAAAAGTTGAGTATTTATTAAAATATTTGTTATAAATATTTCATTAAATAACATGCATTTTTTATGCCTAAAATTAGAAGGAAGAAATGCCTCCACTTTCACCAAATGACTACCAAATTCTTGCGACCTATATTGGACTGCTTTTTTCTGTTCTTGCAGATAAAGACTATATTGAACGGACTATGTTTTCTAACCATAAAGGCTAAATAGCTGAGTGGCTCAAGACTATTCCAAATAGTGCATTCCACAAATGTTTTGCGGATTATGCATTATATCTGTTATTTTTTATCACACTGTATGTACAAAAATATTGAATAAATTTTTAACCATTAAAAGTTGATTTAAAAAAATATATTATATGAAAATTCATAGATAAAAATAATTAAATCTTTAGGTTAATTATATTATACATAATAAAGACACAACATACATTTTTAGTAAAAAAATATAAGTAGCACATAAATCATAGCAAATCAATTATAATAGTATGGAGGTAGTACATATTGAGAATAATTAAATTTCACATTAAAAATTATTTATGGTCAGTTTTTTGTTAATACAATAGTTGATTTCACGTTTATTATTCATTAAAACCACGCCCACTGATCGTTTATGATGAACTATTATATTGAGTTACTTCGAATATTATTAAATCAAATTATAGAGAATTGATGAGTTCATAATATTACCTTGAAAAAAGGATATGTAATAAAATATATAAAAACGTGTAGGTTTAATCAATTGAACGATGAATAACAAAATGTAAATTTTCTTTTTACGAGTTTAATTTATCATTAAAAACACCTAAAACTATATATTTAGTGAAAACCTTGAAGTCAATATGCAACGTTGAATTTAATTCATATTGAATTTTTCTTTAAAAATGCCAGGAAAATATTGAGTACCTCTGTATATTTCAATTCATTTTTCAATCTTCTAAACTATTCTACACAAATATATATAACCATGAAGATCCTTTATCTAATCATGCCGAATCAGGATGTTGACATCGGCTCGCGTGCTGTATGCGAATTTCGGCTTGGCTAATTTTATGGCAACGACTTCCGGCGGGCGCGCCATCTTCATGATGTGATCTTCTCAATTTCACCAATTCAACTCGGCCCGAGGGTCCTGGGCTGTTGTGGTCTTCCGGTCTGCCAATAGACACGTCGGTGTGTCGCTTAATCGAATGAAGCTGCCGGTGCACGCGTGGGAAGTGTGTATATACACACATGATCAATCAGGGGTGCCAAAAATATTTTTGTAAAAAAATATTCAACACATTATTAAATCCAGAACTTAATATCTTCATCTCAACGGTACCACTTCCCCATATTTTAGAATGTCATCAATATCAATGGCAAATGGCAAATGAAAAAATGCTTAAATGGATAAAATTATATGATTTATTAATTTATTTATTGTATCACTTCATAATATTCACAAATAGCACGAAAGTTTAAAATTAAATTTGATTAATAAAATATGGTGCAGATTATTCTATTATATTATATATATTGCATAATTATTAAAAATCAGCTCCAGCTGTAAAATGAGATATTTTTAAAAAAACCTATTTTATAATTAATAAAATAGATGCCACTGATTTTACAGACTTTTACTAAAGTCTGGTGTTCCATAACTTATTGTGAGTGTTGATTATATTTACCTGCTCGTGTCTGTTAAAGTGCAACGAAAGATTTACAATAAATAAATAAAAACATACGATTACGTGAGCGAGTGACCTTGCTCAATGATCGGGAGTGGGTTCACGAGAAATAGTAGGTAGTAAAACAGTATATTGTTTATTAATGTTACGATCCACAATGACTATAGTATAGTATATGTTTTAAAGAACTCAAACGAGATTTTGCAAAAAAAATGAGACGAAAATTTTTCGGTTAAAAATGTTTTTTTTTGTATATATATATATATATTATATACAATTATGCTTTTTTTAAAACCAAATTTTTAAATACATATTGTATTTTAATTATTGTGCAACAATATTAGATATTTTTATTAAATTAGATACAATGATGTTGCAAAAAATACAAAATAGGGCAATGAGAGTAGTTTTAAATCAAAATATATTTACAAGTTGTAGAAGTATGATTGATAGATTGGAATTTATATTATGTATTATATGTATGTTAGTGTAAAAACTAGCTATATCAGCTAAATAGATAAATAAAATAAAAATAATAATAATAATTGCACAAAAAATTAGCACAATAAAATACTTATAAATAAAATTAAATCATTACAACAAAAAGCTAATAAATAATTTATAAAAAAATGTACGTCTTAATTATAAATTTCTATTAATTACAATAAATATTTATTATTAATAAAAATAAATTTATTAAAATTTTAATTAAAAAAATCTAACAACATTATTATAATTTATTTGATAAAAGTAAATATCAACTTATTAAAAAAGTTTACAAGTATTTCAATAGATGTCACTAGTATTTAAAAAAATAATAATTAAATTTTTTAATACAGTTTTTGTATGAGTATAATCAAAAATTGTATTTAAAATATACCGATCCATTAAAAATAATGTAAATTATAATAGTTAAAAGTGTTCCACAATATTTTTAACACTTCATTAATATTTTTTTAGGACCAGTGAACCGAGCTAGTCAAACGTTGAATTCATCGGATGGAAGCCTTGAAGATCCTTTAGAACTATCAACAAACTCGACAGCAGAAGGAGGTTATTATTCGCATTCCTTACTATAAATATTCTAATAGAATAAGCACACAAATTTAGCGCTGCAATTTCATACAATGACACCATCGAGCCCACAACATTCCAAAAATATTTTTTTAACAATGATATCATCTTTTATTTACAGGATGTATATTTGGAATAAAGAGATTCGTTCTTGGAGAAAGCGTTCCGAGTCCAAAGAAATGCGAAGACTGCCTCTGTACCGAAAATGGCATCCAGTGCACTCCGATTCAATGTGAAGTCAGATCAGGATGCAAGGCTTTGCATAGAGCAGACCATTGCTGTCCACTGTATCAATGTGGTAAGTTTATATATATACATTTCAATTAATATAAGGGATAATAAGCAACTTTGCCGAGCATACCAATCATTAATATATTTATTTTACAGAATGTGAACGTAACGGAGTCACGTATTCTAATGGAGAGAAACTGGTCGATCCTGAGAATCCTTGTCAAGTGTGCTACTGTCAAGGCGGTGAAATTGTCTGTAATCAGTTAGCTTGTTTTAGACGAGATGATTGTGAGCCTAGATATGTTCCAGGACGATGCTGTCCGGAATACGATCATTGTCCGCCAAGAGGTAAGTCTTATAAACTCAAATGTATTTGATTTGATATAAATAAATAATATAATGATTCCTTATGTTTACAGAAAAGGTATCAAACACGATAGTGAAAGTAACGTCACAGAAAATAGAGCCGCAGAGAATAACAGAAATGACTACGCAAAGCTACAGTGAAGATAAAATCATAACAGAGAATGTGAAGCCGTTTATTTTGGACGACGATTCAAAACTGCAGTCTTCTGGTGATTCTTTAGAAGATAACGTTCCTTCTAAACCGATTGTGATTAGCCTTAATGGATCACAGAACACGAATAAAGTTATACCGACTCTCAACATTAAAGAAGTAACAGGGACGCTAAACAACGAGATCAGAATCAAAGAGATTCTGCCCGTCAATAGCTATGATTTTTCAACTACCGATCCTTCCAAATCACCGACTAACGTTCGAGAAGCTTCTTATGTAAAAGAAGCCGATTCTAATATTAAAAATGATACGGAAGCAGAAAATGTAGAAGTTTATCAAACACCGCCTATTCTTAGGATTGGAGATCAGTTGTTGTTCTTGAATCGTGGCGATCTTGTTCCGAACAATTCATCAGTGAATACTCCAGCGCCTGTTTTTACAGTGATCGGCGCTGAAGGTTTGCAGAGAGTCATTGAAGATCCCGAGGAGACGTTTGAGGGGAAAGATATAAAAGATGAAGATCCAAATGAAATTAAAAATGAAGAAAATATCAACAACATCAAGGATGATAGTAGTAATACGACAAGAAATTCAGCCGTGAGCTCTGAATATATTGAATATAAAGCAAAGAAGAGTGTCCAAACATCGACTGAAGATCCGGAGCAGATTTATAAAGAAATTGTTTCAGAGTTGTACGAAACGACTACGATGGGTTATGATGAAGGATTTACAGAAAATAATAAATATAGAGATTCTTTGTTGAGCAACGATATTAAAAGAGTGTTTATCAGTGAACTATCTTCGACTGAATCTGATTCTTCAAGTGAAGGCAATCTGATAGATGATTCGACCACTGTTGAACCACAGAAGAACGTGAATCAAATCTTAGAAGAAGAACAACATTCAATACCGATTGAACATCTTCCAGAACATAATCCTGAATATCCGCCTATACCTGAAGATATAATGATCTTGAGCATGACGGAAGATTCTTTAGAATCAGGATCATCTGAAGTAGAATATAGTGGATCAAGTTCGATTGCAGCTCATGAAAGCAAAAATAAAGAAGAAATCTCATTGCTAAAAATGGCTCCTACATTCAATCCTGATTTAGTTAATGAAAGTACTATGTTGAAAAATTCAGAAAAAATCATACCAGAAATCTTAGAATTAGTGAGACCGAACAAAACAAAAGTAACGAGCAATTCTAGTAGTTTTGTTCCAGAAGATTGGTTGAAAAATAAAGAACAAGCTGAGAATAAGCTCAATAATGTCGATATTCCTCTTATAAATTTAGATGCTCAATTACCGGATAGCATATTACTAGCACCTTCTTACAAAGACAGCAAAGAAGAAGATGATAGTAATGATTTTATATTCATGAATCCTAATGCTACTCCAACTGAACGTAGATCAGACATATTCACTACTGAATCATCTGCAGGTTTTACAGAAGATGAAGAATTGCAAAGTGAATTGAGATCGCCCGGTGAGCCGTTCTTGATACCAGAATGGGAGAGGAATACTACAACAGACATTAACGACGATTTATATACAACCATTACAAGCATTTTAATAAATGATTCTGAAGAAGCTGATTTAGATGCGCAAACAACTGAAAACGTGATAGAAAATAGTGAAAAACCAAAGAAGTCATACAAAAGTGAAGACGATGACGGCATTACCGAAGATCCGATTATAAATTTGATCATTTCAACTGAATACGCTCCGATTCAAGAGTCTTCTTCTGTAAAAAAGGACGCTTCTGAAAATGAGAAAGTGAGATTAGACGGCGAGTCTTCTGATAACACGCCAACGAAGAAGCAGAAGAAGACCGGTATCGAGTCGAATAAGATGGGTAATATTTTGGCTGATCTTATAAGTCTGGTCGGCGATGTTGCTTCTATGGGCAATCATGAAACTGAATTATCAACAGTGCATAATAGTATCGAGCCTGAAAAGTATACTGCTGCGACAGCAAAAGAAGTTCAGCCGATCAAAGAAACGACTGTAAGCAATGTTATTATGACGAGTGCGAATACTCCAATGACGACTAGTGTAGAATTGTCTGAGTTTTCAACTGAAGGTAATCTTGAAGATGTGCCATTAGAAAATGAAAAAGTAGAGTTTACAACAAAGAAAGTTTATATAGATAAAGATAGTGACGGTAAGAAAAACTGGAAGTCGACGGAGCATATTAAAAAGGATATTGAATTGATACCTAAAGTTGAAAATAAGGTTAAGAATCCATCTTTGGAGAAGATTATAAATAATGTGACAAATCAGAAAGCTTCTGACGATAAAGTGTTGAAGAAGGATGCTAATAAAAATCAGACAAATGTTTCATTGAACACTAAAACACCTAAAGCTAACAGAAAGACAACTACAACGACAACAACTACTCCTACCCCAACAACTACAACGTTAGCTCCAACAACTACAACTACAGCTCCAACAACTACGACTACAACTACAACTCCAGCTCCAACAACAACGTCTACAACAATGAAAAATATCAATTTAGCTACAAATCCACCACAGTCGATTAATGAAGACGTCGTTAAATCACTTAATATCGTAACTGATTCATTTGAAAATGAAGATACAACTCTAACGTCCGATCCTACAGTTATGAAAGTATCTACAAAGAGTGACTTAAACATATATGAAAGTCAAAATGAAGATAAGTTAACAAAACGAGAAACAAATTCGCAGTTGATTGACTCTTCGGGTCAAATAGACGAGAGTTTGATAAGTATACTAAGGGAGTTCTTCGAAAAGCAATATAGACAATGAAAGATTTAGAGACGTGTTTCCGTAACGAAGATTTGAAACGCTTATAATTATACAATTAAAGAATCTCTCTAATACTATAGCAGCGGTACCTAGAGAGATTTTTAGCAATAATTATTTATTACTAGAGTCGTAAATTATTTTTTAGCCGAAAGGTGTAATAAGTAAATAAATAAAAAAGCATATAATATATGTACTTTTTGTTAGGCGGTAATTTTTAACTATGTACTAGTCTTGATGCGACATTCCAAACGGGGAGTTTAAAAAGATGTTATATTATATAGTTGTATTAGTTATACGATTACATTAAATAGATCTTTTTTCATTGCGTATTAGATTTATTGTTTTCCGACGATGCATTTGTACTCTGAGATGATATTGATAGATATAACGCTTATGATTTATCTAATGTTTTAAATCTTCAACATTCGACTCAATCGATAAAGAGAAAATGTTAAAAAAATATAATTAAATATAAATATATTTTTTATAAATATCAAATAGTCAAATTGTATATATATTTTTAATCAAATACGTGTTTAATGCATTTAATTTGACTTTAAAATAATTTAAAGTATATTATTAGTTTTTATATTTTAAGCACATTGCGAGGTTACGGACTCATCTTGGAGTATGACTGTATAACTGACGAAAAATTTGTAACAATTATAAAAAACGATTCAGTTACACATTTGCAGTCAAATGCGGAGACAGATTTAGTGATTTTACATGAGCATATCTATGCCAGTATTGCCATTGTTAATGTAAGATATTAAATTATATACTCATTTTTATAGTCTCGTCGATTTTATATGTATATAGTGTAAGAGCATACGTGACGTATGCATTATTTATGTCATATGCATCATAAAAACGTATAACTATTAGGTTATTATGTTACAATTTAGTGTTTCGTATAATATGTATATGTATACAAGTCGAATTAATAGGTAATCTCTCCTTTGTGCGATTTCGGCGATGCGCTTTGAAGATATGACAAGACGTATGCTTTTAAAAGAGAGTAAAGTAGCTTTTAGTCGTTGAATATTTCAATGGGCTATGTATTATTATTATATATTATATTATATTATTATGATAACGTCAAAGTGATTATTGATAATTTTTAAATATGTTATCGTTATAGATAAAAAATGATGAATAATGTAATTTAGCACAATATTTCAGTATTTCCAACAAAATTATCATTGTAAAATTGTTGTAGTTTTGTTTTTACATTTATTAATAAATATATGAAATTTTATTTAAATATATCTTTTATTACCTGACTATAAGAATTACATGTACATAGAAAGTGTAATGTTTCGACGGAGACGAAGCATCAAAGGCAACACTCCGTTTCAGCTTGCAGGCGAGTGACGTCACTTTTTCAATCCATACACGTTTATATCGTACAATGTAACATTTATTTCAATATAACTATAATTTATTTATTAATTAAATATACGTAAATACTAACAGTTAAATTCAAATACATTTTTTTATAAGACGTCTATTTCACTATAATAAATAAATCTAAAAACATATGTCTACATAAAATTGTCAATCACTGTTTATAAATATGATATTATAACCATCTTTAATCAAATACTCCCAAATCAAATTGACCCTTCGTCTACAAGCGCACCTGCTAAATCATGTGTGACAAGAAGATAACCATACAAGTAAAAATTATTGTCTTTCTGAGTAAAATTAAATAAAATATATCTGAATCAAGTATTTCACCCCAAAAAGAAAAATAAAGTCTAATTTTAATCTCGGAATAATTAAATATAAAATTCGAGATTTAAAATCTTCTACCTTACAAGAGAGCTAAAATTTTGAGAACACAATAAAATTTAGAATGTAAATCTTACTTATTAAGAAAGCAAAATCGAAAAAAATGAGATTGGGCAATAATATTAACAATAATATGCGTAAGTCTAATACGTTACAACGGGGTAAATCTGTACCAACTAAGTAATTTACCCAGACATAATAATTACCTAAAAGTAAGTATTTACTAAATTAAATAATTGGTTATGAATTATTATGTATTTTCAAAAATATTTTTCCGACAATATAGTAAATGATTAAAATTGAGGAAATGTGACAAAATAATTTTTGGACACAGTTGTCTTATTGATTATTATTATTACTCGAATATAACATAATAAAGGTTCAGCGTATAAAGTATTTTTAGAAGTACCTGAATGTAAGGAAGATTTTTTAAAAGCTTCTTATTTTTTTGAAACAAAATATGCATTAACAGACAGACGAATAATTGTTCATACATGTCGGCAACTTAATTCGAAATTTGATTTGCTTGTTCATTTTATTTAAAAAAATAATATGAAGACGTCATAGTATTTTTAGAAGTACCTGAATGTAAGTAAAATTGTGTAAACGCTTCTTATATAAGAATAGTTAGATGGATTTAGTCGAAGTTCAAGCTACTTGTTTATTTTGTTTTAAAAAATATAGTTACTACAGATTTATTCAATATATTCAAGAAAAATGTTCCGACTCTTCACATTATTTTTTCACATAATTTACAAGCATTTCATCAACATTCAACAATATTCGGATCGACTTCGAATAGATAGACATTATTTTTATGCTCTTTTTTTTCTTACAAATTAATAAAATAATAATAATAATTTCAATAGCGGTATTGACAGTTTTTCCTCACGGTAATATTAATTTTGAAAACCCCGCTATTATCATAATCCTTAATTCTTTATATAATGAACTTTTAGTTCGGATTTTCTGTATAAAATCACTGATTGCGAGCCTTACAAACTGTGAAGATTATTGCTTCTACACATATATTGTTAGATCGAAACTATTAATAATATATTTAGCTCAGTCGGTTGATGAGACAATAATCTTCTTCTCGACCGACCTCAAGAGTCAGCTTATTCGGTATCAACCTAATGGAGCACAACTCTTCTCGCTTCTTCAGAGTGATACCTTCAAGCTGAGGACGTGTGAATACATCAACGCCAACGGACGATCCTGGCTTTGGGATTGAAGCTACTTAGGACGTCGATGCAGAAAGTTCGGCATGAGATTGCGAGATCTTTATGACTCTTTGGATTTGGTTGCAACTTTTACGACCACCAATCAGCTATTGCCGATTCCTCGATTGGTCATTAATTCGTGCGTCGGTATACAGCAATAAATATATTATACAATCACATCACGCGTCTTCATGGTTCGCCACCACAATTTGAATGAGATAAAGAAGAAACAGATTAATTACTATAAATTTGGTAGAGATTTTGGAGCATCAAAATGTGTGCTTTGGCAGTTACACGAAAAATTTTATAATATTTTCTGGTATAAAAATAACGATGGTATATGTTGCTTATTATCAACTTTTATGAAGATAAATATAAAAAATTATATTGTAAATTATTCTGAATGACTTGCAGCTTCTAGACAAGCATATATTAAGGATAGTTCTAATTGCGCTGTTTGGTCTAAAGGCCGCGATGGCGGCAAGCTTTTTAGATAAATATAAATTCAATTAAAGCTACAGATGATAGGGAATAAATATTAAAAAGGTGTAGTAATTTTTTGTTGCGGCATTGATATTAATATGTGAAAAAATATTATGTTAAAAATAAGGATTTCTTATTTAGAAATATCTTATGTATTTTATATATTAGGAAAGCAATTGTATTATTACTTTAATTAATAATCATAGGGTAATATAAAAAATAGGTTACAATTTTTTATTAATATACTGTAGCAATTTTGTGGGGAATCAAAATAGATAATATTACAATTTCTTGATAAAGCGGTATTAAAGAAATGTTTTAATTACTTAAGAGAGACGATTGCATTATTTGACAACCAGACCAGAGAAGGGCACTGCGCACTAAAAGATGAACAGACTACATTATACAAATCCCAACATCTTAGAGGTTTTATTGCATATATTTTATATATGCTGATGAAATCCGTAGTCCTATTGAAATACTAAACCTACATATATTCAAATTTAAGTGGTGTTTTTTCAATAGAATAGGTCATGGAAAGATATTTTTAAGCTAAGTAGCAGATAACCACGAACATAGATTTGCAACAAAAAATTAAATATTTTACATAAAATCTCATCATAAAAGGTCATCGACGAAAAGTAAAAGAATTATGATCTCTTACCATTTCTCTGTAAAAATTAAAATGTCGTCTCACTCCCGACTTGACTTCTGCGTCTTCATAAGTTGCACCTCACTTCCGACTTGAAAATACAGCAGAATACAACCCTGAACTTGCTAACAGTAAAGCTCACGCCAAATCGACACATATGATCCAGTTTGAGCCTGGACCTTCAGGGTAATACAAGCAAAATCAGGAACACCATTTCGTTAGTAGGAGTTAGCTCCAGCTTCTATAATCTAAACTAAAATAAGTTATACTTTGTGTCATTTAAACATGAAAAAACGCTTTTGCCAATCATTAGTATTGCACAAATTTAATGTAAGTTACTAAATAGTTGCGTATGCATAGTTTCAATTAAGGAAGACTTGTATAATATATTTATATAACAAATTCTAAATAAAAAATGTACGTTATACTTTTTTACATCTGAACTATGAGTTTCTAAAATGATATATTATAATTAATTAAATAAAAAAAAATACATTTCTTCTTTATTTATTAATTAAGATGGACTTTTTCTTCTCTCAATATTTACATTCGCCGCATGAATAGTTTTTATGCGAAGCGAGAGCCAGAAGAAATTCGAGCTTCCTATGTAGATTTATATCTAAATAGATTAGTAATTTATTAATGCGACCTAGAATGAAGCTGCCGTTTGCATAATTAGAATAGTTTACTTCTATGCAAATTTAATTAAAGAAAAAAAATACCGGAATCTCTGAACCATCAGGACTCGAAAACCACAGATGACTTATCGAGAAAGGAAAATAATATAATCGTTTGAGAGAAGCATTTATGCAAGAGTCGTTAGTCGAAAGTGCGATTTGCAATTGGTTTTTAACGATCGGTTAAAAAATTTAGTACTTCTCTGTCATTGTTGTGTGCGAAAAGTTATCGTCGATTACTCAATGAACCATTAACATTGCAGGTTTATGAATAGAATATTAGGAAAAATCAAAATTAAGTCAGTTTCTAAAGAATATACAGAGGAAAAAAAAGGTGCAAACATTAAAATGCCAATAGTGCAATTTAGCATATGAGAAATTTCCAATTTCGAATATACGTATGCATATAATATATAATCCGACGAATTAATTAAATGTTGTGTTAAACTTCGATACAAGTTAAAAAAACGTTGAATAGATGGAAATATTTTTATTTTACTACATTTCGCTATATTATAATTTAATATAAATACATATGGAACCAATCTAAAACCACTCTCAATTTTTATTGAAATTATAATATTACATTATAATACTTTTGAATCAATAAATATAATATAAATACTGTAATAAATATTTAGTATCATAAACTCTGTATATACATTTTATCTTATAAAATATTAATTCTATAAAAACGAGTTTAATTTCTAATAATAAAAATGGATATTGTAATATATATATTATAAAAAATGACATACTGTATCTTTAAGGTAAATATATACCGTTTCGGAATTGACTTCTTTGTCAATGTTTATAAATTCATAGAACTTTTATTATAGATATAAATTATTTAAATGTTAAATTTAAGAATAAACCGTCAGTAACTGTTTCAAATGGTCAGTTTAATATATTAGACGGTCAGTAACTAATACAATAATATAACAAGAAAAATATAATTTTTATGTATCTTAAATACAGGTTATAACTACACATATAAAACCAGTTTTAATTCCACAAAGCACTTTTTTAATGATTCTAATTCTATTCACACGTCAATATTTCGTACTTGACCCAATAATAAACTGAATTTAATGTAATGTAAAAATAAATACAGAAAATAAAATGTTTTTTAATTAAAAAAATATAAATTATTTTAACATACAATCATAGATCATAAACAAAGCATCAAAGACTATGAAAAGTGAGTAAGATAATATAAAATTAAAACTACTTATCCATTATAAAAATAATATCTTAATTCTGCTGATTTTAAAAACTATCCCTGATCAAAAAGTATGTAATAATAAATTAGGCATTTTTTTTGACGCCTCACTGATCAGTAATTCACACTTCATATTTTATAAAATTCAATAAGTTAAACGATTATGATGGTAATTAATAATTATTATTTACCAATAACTACACTACTGGCCAACAAAGATTTTGACTGTTTATCATACATATTCAAAAGCTCTATGATGACCATGATGTATGACGTCAAATTATTGTTTGTATGGACCCCATACATTAAACATTGATTGAACAGTAATTATTACCTAGGAATGTTTTTATTAAATATCTTTTCAGATAAAGACTTATGATATGAGAGTAAAAGGTCAAAGTATATTCAAACCGAATTTTAATCAATAAGAGAGCGCAAAAACAATTATTACTTCTCAGAAGTCAAAAGTCCACATCAAAAGTAATCGCTACTGATCGTCTAAATACATTTTCACCAGTAGATATATATATCTACTAGCGAAAATATAATTTAACTAATAAGCGCTAATATGCAGCTCTAAAAAGTCTATGATACTCAATTTTATAGTTGCGAAACGTCCATTTGCTGTTCAAACCCAAGCCTAACTTAATGAAAATTTTAAAGCTAATTATAGTATTAACAAGTCCAAAATACAAACTTAGCCAATTCATCTCTCAGGAGGCAAAGTAAGCGGAAGAATAAGCACAGACAGACATCGCATCTCACATATTGCTCCATAGTTTGTCTTCATTTTTATATTAAACTATGTATAAAAAAATTAATAGCTATCCTTATCGATAATACTATGGACTTTTAATATAAAAGGGCTCATCAAAGTATATTCAAACCGAATTTTGGTCAATAGGAGAGCGCAAAAACAATTATCACTTCTCAGAAGGCAAAAATTCACGTCAAAAGCAATAAAATCGTGTCGTTCCCACTGCGACGATGCCGACACGATTTTATTGCTTTTGACGTGGATTTTTGACTTCTGAGAAGGGATAATTGTTTTTTGCGCTCTCCTGTTGGTCAAAATTAGGTTTAGATATGCTCCACTCCCTTCCTAGAAAAAGTTGAAATGACGTCCCTGTACCCTGATGCCCACTAGAGCCAGGACCTCTGCGCCATCCAGATCCTTAAAACGCTGACATTGACAATTAATCGATTTAATGTCAGCTACGAGGAGCTGGTCCGGTTTGTATTTAATTTTTATATTTTACAATTTCTTTCATTTTTATTTTTTATATATTGTAATACTTCAATGATGCATTAAGTTCACAATTGTATTAATTTAATACAAATATTTTTCAGACTTATTGCAAACCCTTTTATATGTTCTCTGCAATCAGCTTTGGCAAATTTAATAAACGTTCATTTAACTGTCGAGAGATTCGTATTATTTTATTTCAATAATTTATGATTGTTTTTTACCTACGTGACGTTTTAATTTAATTAAAATTAATAAATAAATAACATCACAAAGGACTATTTTAATTAAAAGTTTCATCAAAAACTACTCTCTATCTAGTATTTCACTTGAAGATGTCTCTACTATTAAATTAATGACATATTGTATGTTTTAAGAGTCTCTAACATTCTCCGAAATTCATATTACTTTTAAGAGTGACGGTTGTCATTTCATTAACATATATTTTCCGCTTGAAATTAAAAATATTTATGGCAAAAAAATGTATTTCTTGCTTTTTAAATGTGATTTTTTTTAGTGGATCATATTAATGAAGTTTGAGTATCTTATGTGTTGTACATATTTTTAAATAGAACTTTATTGGCGATCTCTGTCGTTATCAGTATCGAAGAGCGATTCTGTTTTCGACGTGTGACATAGAACAACTGTCTCGAAGAAGCCCGCCTGATCATCGGAGAGAAAGTTGGTGCGGGAGGAGGTACAGGGCCGTCATTTCTTCGGGGCCGAGTGGGGCCCCTCCGCTGGCTCCTATAAGAGCGGGGCCCCCGTGAGGCGCCGCCATTAGCACGTTAAGTGGTGACCCCGGACAGGTGAGTGGACACGGACTCATCCGTTAGACTAAACAATATAAACAATAGGCATCTTAGAATATTGACAAGGTCACTTTAAACCCAAAACAAAACATTTAAAATTAAAAATACATATCATTGTCTTCATTATAAAAATTCTAACAGCTTCATTTTTAATCAAAAAATAATTGTAGTTGTGTAAATAAATCTCTCCAATGATCAAAAATCACTTTAAAAAAGAAAGAGAACGTGTTTTGCAATACACGGAATCTGAAAATGAAAGAGTGAAGAATTAAACATACATAATATTTTATGATTATGTATTAAATATATCAGTTTTAAAATATAGGCAGTAGCAAAACAATTAAAATAACATAAAACAATTATAGCTTATAATACAATCAGTAACTTAAAATACTAGTTCAGTTTATAATAACATAAACTTATGTTATAAATATATTTTTTATTTATTGCTATTAATAAAATTAATATAATATTATTTTCTATAATGATTTATTTATTGTGTTATATATTTATAAGAATATAAATCGAATCTCGTTATATTTAAATAAATTTATAACCTTTATTTAAGTACTTTATTCATTCAATCACTAAATAGATTAGATAAATATGATTAGTACTTAAAATAAATATAAATATGTTTTAGTTAAATAAAGACAGATTTCTTAATTTTTCAATAGTAATAATAAATAATCGTATCAATGAAAGTCAATGATTATTGTTAAATATAAATTATAATCAACCAAAAATTAATAATAAATATGCTATGTAAGTTTTTCAGACCTTTTTCATTGAAACTGATTCTAGGATAAATTATAATTTGAGTAGTAATACTGATTGAATAACATCAGAGAATCTATTTATGCGAAAAGTATATTTCAATTTTTTTATAGATTTTTTCTTATTTAACACACACGTACATTGAAAAAGTGAAAGGTTAAAGATTCAAGTGAAGGTAAAGAGCTACTAATCTCACTCGGCTGAGATCAGCAGGAGTCTCTCTAGACCGGTAATGTCGTAATCTTTGGTCAAGACCGTTCTGTGTGCTCGTAATGTCACTTTTGAGACTCTAGGTCACTCCAAAAGCAGATGCCAACCGTTAACCGATAACCGGCATTCTTGAATACGATTAGTCTAATAATAATATTTTATTGCAGCAAAATGAAGTTCCTTATCAGCCTATTGTTCGTGACGATTGGAATGGCTGTGGCTTTTCCTCAGCGGGAAGGAGCTGCTTTTTCTAACGAAGCCATCAAGCAAGCCCAAAGCACTCTGTTGATCCCGAAAGATGCTGAGATCCAAAGGGTATATAAATATATGATACATGCAAAAGATTCGCAAAACGAGCTTTCACTCTCAGTGTATTATTAACAATCTACGTTCACTTTACACATATTCTTAGAATCATATGTTTAAATTGTTATACAGTGAAAGTTGTTTTTGAATTTCGATAATGTCTCATCTGAACAAGATCACTTCCTTGATTCAGTTTTCACTTTTTTTATAAATATATCATGACTATTGTTTTAGGTGCAAGAAGGCATAGAACTAGCCGCTTACGAGTCCATCCCCGGTAACCAGCGCATCAACCTTTTCGAGATTCTCGGTGATCAAGTGCCCCAAGAAGTGATCAACAATCTTCAGGGACAGATAGATCAAGTCGGCCGCAATTAATCATTTTTTTTTTATCATAGAGAGCGATAAGTGTCACGATAGTACCTTTACATTTCTCATGTTGAAAATGTACAAACCGGTAATAGTTTATATTGCGTATCATACGCAACATGCGCACACACCATCTACTTGATTGTTGTTTATGACCTTACCAAAAATCAGGTCGTTTCCTATGTCTTTTTTATGTAATTTTTAATGTTTTCTACTTTCCGCGAATAAAATATATATATTTTTTTACAATGATTGTCTTTTTAATGTATTCTAATGTATTCGCAGTAAAATTTTACACGGTCAATGTTGACAAGGTCTCCTAGAATATATGTAACGTCAAACAATTCTTTGAAAGATCGACCTCAATTATCTGCGTATAAAAATCGTTTTCAAGCGTTTAGCACATGTTTTTTGCCGAATTTGCATTCGTATTCGGTATACTTCTTTGACCCAGAGTTGATCGTCACGATTCTTGGCAAAAGTTTGTTTTGTTCAGTGCAATAATTGGATTCACGCAGAGGGGAAGAAGCAAGCAATATTCGAGACGAGTGACCGCAGGTGAAAGTTGTTTTATAAACGCAATGACGATGGTTCAATATAATTGACAGTGTTTCTCAATGTGTTTTCGAATAAGGTGCAATTTATGATGCAATTCGGCGACGATGTACAAAGATGACAAATAAAATAAATAGTCAATGAAACTGATTACTTTGCGAACACGCAATCAATGAAATATAAGCGGTATTGTATCTCTCCTTTAATTATTATTTATTTATTTTATTTTATTAATTTATTTAGCTTAATAGCTAATCTTTACATCTAACAAATTTAGTAAACATATATAAAAATATATAAAAAATACATAACAAAAAGAAAAAATAAAAATATACAATAATAAAGTCTTAATATTATAATTTATTTCTATATGTACGAAGGTGTTTTTTTATTCCATTTATGAAACCCGTTATATTTTTGCTGTTTCGGATTTCTCTTGGAAGACTATTATATAAATCAAAACCTCCGTACATAATTCCCCTAGCCGTACTCGTTTTCTTATACTTAATTATCTTTAAATTTTCTCTATTTCTAGTATTATATTTATGTACATCTTTATTTCTTATTAAATACTTATTAAAATATTTTGGTAACATATTATTTTCTAACTTATATATAAATACTAAAACATTCATACTCAATATTTCTTGAACATTCAACCATTCTAATCTATCAATCATACTTTTACAACTAGTTAATCTATTTTTATTTAAGATTACTCTCATTGCCCTATTTTGTAATTTTTGCAACATTTGTTTATCTAATTTATTTAACATATTTAATAGTGTTGCACAATAATTAAAATGGGGCAATATTATACTATTGTAAATTATTTTTTTTGTATTTATACTTAATATATTTCTTAATCTAGATAATAAACCTATTTTTCTACTAATTTTTTTTAATATGTAATTACAATGTTCTTTAAAATTTAATTTTGTATCAACAATTACTCCTAAATATTTTATATTATCCACTATTTCTATACTAGAGTTATTTATTACTATTTTGGTACTATTATCTAAAACATTTTTATAATTAATAAACATACATTTAGTTTTATTCTCATTTAATTTAAGTACATTATTCTTTAACCATATTTCTAATATACTTAATTCATTATTTAAATTATTTACAATTTCTTTAATGTTATCACCTATGCAATACATTAATGTGTCATCCGCAAATAGATGAATTTTACATTTTTTCACGTTATTAACTATATCATTAATATACAAAACAAATAACAATGGTCCCAATTTAGACCCTTGTGGTATAATTTTACCGTTTGTCTCCTAATTACATTTTTATTTAAGTAGAGTATAAAATATATCAATGGTTTTTAAATACATATATTATTCTAACAATCCTTCTTGAGGTACGTACGACTTTGATTGTAATTAGTGAAACACATAAATTATTAAGTGGTTATAATATTTTTTTACTTAAAAAGTGTATTCGAATGCATTGAATTTTTTTTTTTAAATAAAGATAAAAATACTTAATAAATTTTAATATTTAATAAAATTTATTGCGTCAAAATTAATTGAATTATTTTGCATATTTTCACAAATAATAGTAATTCATTATTATTTGTGAGGTGCAATATATTTTATAACAATATTTTTCTCCAGGATTTTATATAAAAAGTGGTGTACGACTTTTTTGAGCTTATACATTTTTAGAATTTCATTTTAAAACTAGATTATTAATTTATTTAAAATAAATTATGATCATTACACCAATGCATTACGATCGTCAAAAACAATACATAGTATTATTACAATACACAAAAAATGTAACACAAGATTAAAAATAATACATAGTAAAATACCCCGAACCAGCTCCTCGTTGCTGACATTAAATAGCGCATCACCGGATGGTGACAGAAATAGACGAGACGTCCTTGTTCTACTGGACATCAAAAGAGGACGTGATCTTGATTCTCGAAGACGTTCCGGAACACAAAACTTCCTCAAGAATAGTTTGATTATCAATTTGAAGAAATGCTCAACGATACATAACTTTTTACGAGTAATACAAAATCGGATAATAACCATTTATGCTCTTATAAAGGTATCTTAAGAACCTTTTCTGAACTTTTTCGATTAGGATAATATAGATCTCGATTCAAGTGTCGTAAAAATAACTGTGGAATCGTCAAACTATGACGCTTTCCTCGTGTAGCTAAAAACATCTAGGAAGATTTTTCGCAGACGTTGTTTACGTGTAGAGAGAATCGAAAAAATGTTTTAACCTAGATCGTAGAAACAGGCCTGCCGAGAAGGGGGGAGAAGGAGACAAATTCCCAGAGTATGTTCCCCTTGAGGGGCCCGATTGTAAAAATTATAGCAATAATATATTTATAAAAAAAATAAAAATTGACCTCAAATAATGAATCTGAACTAAACTACAGTTGTTTCAGATGTACCTATATACTGATATATTTCAGGTAAATCCTTTTTTATACATATTATACAAGAAATAAAAGGAGTGGAACATTGCCTTCAAAGGCATACACTTTATTGGTAGTATTTTTATAATAAACATTATTCAAAGGGACAGATTTTATTATTTTGACGTGGATTTTTGACTTTTAAGAAGGGATAATTGTTTTCTGCGCTCTCCTGTTAGTCAAAATTCTGTTTAGATATGCTCCACTCGCTTCCTGGAAAAAGTTGAAATGACGTCCCTGTACCCACTAGAGCCAGGACCTCCGCGTCATCCAGCTTCTTAAAACGCTGGCATTGACAATTCATCGATTTAATGTCAGCTAAGAGAAGCTGGTCCGGCTTGTATTTCATTTTTATATTTTACGATTTTTTCATTTTTATTTTTTATATATTGTAATACTACAATGATGCATTAAGCGTAATCTTTAAGTTAACAATTGTATTAATTTAATACAAATAATTTTTCAGACTTATTGCAAACCCTTTTATATGTTCTTTGCAATCAGCATTGGCAAATAAGCCATATAATAAATCTTCACTCTTTTAATAAACGTTTGTTTAACTGTCGAGAGATTTGTATTATTTTATTTCAATAATTTATGATTGTTTTTTACCTACGTGACGTTTTAATTTCATTAAAATTAATAAATAAATAACACCACAAAGGACTATTTTATTCAAAAGTTTCATCAAAAAATTCTCTCTATCTAGTATTTCACTTGAAGATGTCTCTACTATTAAATTTTAAAGGACATATTGCGGTTCCGTTTGTGTTAAAATTTGTTTGCAATTATTGTTAACTTTATTGCTTTTTGAACGTTTAAAAATATTAGATATGGGAGAAAATATTCAACGAATGTAATTAGTAACAGTAAATTTAGGTATTCGACTAAAAGCTAATGTAAGTTGATGGCTATTGTCTAAAAAACCTGACATCGAATCCCTAGTGTTTTTAAATTTGTATCGTATCTGGAAAATCATATGTAATTATAATTTAGATCGATCATCACGGCGTATGTTTTTATTGATTTTACTAATCTCACATATAAATATCGAGATGAGTAATTAAATAAAATCTAGTTATAATTAATAAAATAGATGTCACTGACTGTCTGGTGTCTCACTACTTACTAAGTTGTACATTGTGTTGAACTTGTAACGCATTGGGTTTACGCATGTTATGTTCCAGTGAAAGCTTCACAGTTGATACATAAATAATATTTATCCAGCTGCCATCAAAAATATATTGATCCGTTTTTCTATTTTGATGTTAAAAATTTAATTGGAAACAGTAGTAATATAAGATTATACAATATTTATTTCTAAAAATTATATGTATTTTATTTATGTGTGAATTAATATGAACCTAACTTTAAAAATGTACATATGTCTTAAAAAAGATAATAAATAAATAAATATAAAAGGGAGCAGTATAGAAATTCCATAGAAAAATTCTATTGTTGAATGACAATGCAATGTCTTGCACTGTTATTATTAATAATGAATTCAAAGGTAAAAACAATAGTTGGAAAATTAGTTATGATCCTTAAACAATAAAATTTTGTTATTATAATTTGTAACGTAATTTAAAATTAATAAGAAAAAAACAATTAATTTTGTCTTTATATAATATATTTTATTATTGTAATAAAAGGTTAGTTTATATTATATCTAACATGTATTAAATAAATGGAAACTATATTGTAAAATCTTACTTATTTATAAGTTGAAATTTTTTTTAAAAATAGTTGTATAATTATTATCAAAATATTTGACTCACTAAAAAAATATATAAATAACAGAATTTGATCTATGGATTTTTTACGTGCGAAAGATTTCTAGTAAACACAATTTAATGAATAATTAATTTTTTCAGTTAATAAAGCATGGTAAAAAAACAAATAATAATCAATTTTTAATCCATCAATATTATTACAATACAAAATTATTAAGCCAACGAATTATTTATATATATAATTTTAATATATTCTAACCATGTAAATAAAATAACAACTGGCGTTAGAAACAAATAATTGTTCCATTGTACATTCTTATATATTATGCACATAATTAATAACATCACATATCGATAGTTAAATATCATCATAATCCTATTGTTTCAAACGACAGATACAATTTAATATCATTAAATATTGTTTTTATTATATTTATGCAATATTTGAAGGTCAAATTTAAGAACCATTGATTCGTTGTTACGTCGAATTGCAAAACAATTGAAGAGGGATAGCTCAAAGGCGCATACTTCAGGAGCGAAAGTGACGAAAGCACTTATTGATCACTAGATCGACAGCAATCGATCTGTTACGTGACGTAAATTCAAAAGATGGCTTTGGAAAGGTTCTCCAATTTCGTAATCGGTCTTGCTGTGTTACGAAGTGATTATAATTTACCGTTGACAAACGAGATCGTGTGTGAGAAGAGATTCCAAATCAGCTCTATTGCGCAAAACGTTAAAATCGTTAAAAAATTGGTTTTACCCAATTAAAAGTACTATAAATCATAATTTCAAAACATAGCGACCTCGTCGTATTTAAAAAGAGCCTAATTCTAATTCCTATTAAGAAAAATAAATAATATTGTGGAACTGCTTCGACAACTAATTGAGAAAGCACACAACATTACAAACCAGTCGCTCTTCCCAATCGCTATAAAAAGCTCGTGGGAAAATGAGAATTTATGGTAACTTGATGTTAGATCATAAATCAGGATCGAACGATTCGAAGAATCGTGAATTTCTGACATCTGTTTGGTTCGAAGAAAATGTAAAAAATATAAACAAGAACGAATACAGTTACATAAAGATGTCGCTACTATGCATTATAATTTATATTAATATGTATTGTATCAACAATACAATATAAATACAATTTACAACGAATTTTAAATATATAATTTTATTACTTATAAATAATATATCAAAGAAATATATATTTTTAATAAATATAAATAAGCTAGAGATTTGCGATAATTCTAAAGAAGCAATAATTAAGTATACAATTTATTTGTATTTATAATATATTTTTTAAAAACCATTTAATTATATAAATATTTATTTATTTTTAATTTTTTATTCACATTGAATTACTGTATCGTTTAAATGGCAAATATGGTTTAATAACTGAATAAATTAATTTAATGTGAGATTTAATTATAAAGAGATTCGTCATACTTTTATATTATTACCTAATAACTCCTAAATAATTTTATAACGCAACTAATTGTTGTAATTAGAGCAAATCTCTTCGATAACGAATAATAAATATGTTTGTTGCAATAAATCCACTCCCGACCACTGCGCTGGAGCAAGGTCGCTACCTCGCACCATTGCGATAAATTTTTAAAAGCTTTGCACAACTTGTATTGATAGTACAAAATATTAGTACACAAAAATATAATAGATTTTTTTTATAAAATTAAAAAAATAATTTAATTATTTTATATATAATTACAATAATTTGAAAAAATATAATATTATTTGAGAACCACTGAAAAAAATATTATATATTTAATTAATAAACATTTTTTATTATTTTGAAAATTATGAATAAGTAAAAAAATATAAAAAACAGTTTTTTGTCTGGAATATTGTTCTACACGCGCCGTTAATATTATTTATGTAACATAAAAAATTGAGTAAAATAAATAACCATAAATTAACAATTGTATATGTTTAAGATGGGCATTATTAAAATTATCAACATGCCTTAATTAAAAAAAATCTGTAGCAACTATTGATTATATATGAGAAAATTTGTATGAATTTTTAAACTCGTGAGATGTTATGTACAGCTGTTTGTTATATGTATATTTTTATTTGCTGCTAAAATAAAATATAGATGCAGTGTGTCATGAGACTGTGTCCAATGTTTTTAAGTAGGACTACTTTAGCATTAAATAATAATATATTATAAAAAAATATATTTAATTTTTTTTATTTACATACCGCATAAATCGGGATAAATGAGAATCTGGATAGTATGCTATTGAATCGTTAAGCCTATTGGACAAAGCCAGTCAGCATGTGATATACAAAGATTAGTTTTAAACGCCAAAAAAGGAACTTTTTGGATTAAATTGGATATAATCAATATAATCTGGTTTTCTCACGGTCGTGAGAAAACTTTTTTTGAAGTTAAAGTAATTGCTATTAATTAAAGAGATAAAATGTATCATTCGCAAACATTTTGAAAAACGCAGCTAGCAGCAATTTGTTTAAAAAACTCACCACCCTTTTGTAATTGGCCGTTCCGCCGAAAGGGGCCATATGTATAAATACAGAAATGGTAGCAAGATACTTGACTCTGACACTTCTACTGTCATTCATACTTGAACGTTCTCTTTGAAGTTCAAAACATCAGAACTTCAAGAGCTAAAAAAAGCCTTAGTTTATTACCGAAAAAATCATCCTTATGCGTTTAAATGAATCTTTGAGGATTAAATTTATTAACGGACAGTTTGATATCTACGAAAATCACTTGACAACACATCAACTTAATAGTTTGAAGGAGCATATGTACGCTAATTTTATAATGAAAAAATACGGGTTTTTTTAAATTGTCAATAAATATTTTGAGAGGTAGAAAATTAAAATCAACCGAATTAGAACGGAATAAATTATTTTAATAAAAACGTAGATAAACTCTACCACCACCACCACCAACAGAAACATTGATTAGCATTTTTTTATATTATATCTTACAAATAGCTATTAGCTAATACTTCATAAATATAATATGTTTATACAATAACAATTTTTCGACAATAGATATTATATGATGTTTTTTTATTTAACTGTATATTCCAAGATTGATTTATAAATAGTTTCATTCTAAGAAGTAATTTATTGAAGATTGGCAATTTTCATGCGATAGCCCAAATTCTTTTCAATCATAACATAATTAAAAGTTAAACGCTTCAGAGAAAACATTGCGTACATCATGTACAATAATTTGCTATCGTTTTTTTCCAATAGAAAATTAATAATCCCACAACGACGATACCGTAGCTTTGAACCAGCTTTGTGTCAGCGTGCAACATTACGAGATAATCAAGTAAGAGCTGCCATTTATGTCACAAAGAGTTCTTCTCGAAGCGATCGAGGATTGCTTTTCAATTAGGTTGAAAATGTTAAAATCGTCCATATCTGTCGGCCCATAATGGACTCGGATTTCGATCGATCTTCTAGAAGGAGAAGTAGCTTCCTGAAATCAGCCGTTCGAGGAATCCAGATCAAGTCTATCAAACGTTATACAAGTCTTGGTCTGGTCAAACGTCCACATGTGAGACAAATAATCACGTTAAACACCTTAACGACACGGTGCCGGTGGTTAACATCCAGAGCCTGGGCTATAAATTACTGCGTTCTGGTCCATAACAACAGTTCTTCACGCTCCGGACACCTGGCTTACGAGTGCTCACTCGTTGACGGATGGATCTAATTAAAATCTCGTTATAAAGGGGACATTAGTTTTAATTTGTTGTAGATTGAAGATTGATTGTTGAATTGATGCATGGAATTCAACTGTAGTTTTTGTAAGTATATTACATAGAAAGCATTGAAAAAATTAAATGCAACAATTTTTTTTATTTTCGCTAATTATCCATGGATATATTTTTTTTATTTCGCACATATTTGCTGTTCAAGTAATTAGCCAGGAGATAGGGTTTAAAAATGAATGAAATTGATGCATATTCTTTATTAATAACATTTGAGTCACTTATTTTATTCGATTCATTTATTTTTTATTCATTTGTTTTATTTCATTCACTTATTTTATTTAATTCAGTCCACTTGATTCATGGGTGCACTCTCTGTTATCGTTTTCAGTTAAAGGTAATATTTTATTTTTTAATAAAAAAACGTTCTATTGTATTCGGTTTACGTTTTTCACCCATCCTTATTTGAAAAAAATGCGATTTTTAATTGAATAAAATATATTGTATGTAACTATAGAATAGATTATATTCAAATAATAAAAGCACACGTCTGTTTATATCACTTGACAATATTAGACTAAAATCAGAAACAGAATTCATTTAACACTTAATCGACGGGTCATTTTTTGCCGCGTGATTTTCACACAGAGTTACACAAAAAAAAATTAATTTAGATTCTTGCATTAAAATTTAATTTAAATACTCAATTTCGGTGTTTTGCTGTTTTAAATTAGAAGAGAGTTTATTGCGTTGCTTTTTTTTTAAATTTACAATTTCTTCTACCTCTAACAAAATAATATTTTTAAAGCAGTTAAACGACGTTATTTTTATTGAATTTTTAAAAGTGCAAAAACTTATGGCCCCGCTGTACAATGTATTGTTTTTTTTTAACCATCTTGACACATGTCATAATGGTTTTAATTTATTTTAAATAAACAATAAATACACACTACTTGTGTTGCTCATAATGAAGATATTCACGACGATTTAAATAATGTTATCATTTTTTTAAGAATTATTGCATATTAGCAAAAGCCTTTTCAAAACAGCGTAGATGACATTTACATTGTCTATATCGCAATTTTTTGTCACAATTTTAAAATACAGTGCAGATTCATTGCTACTGATCTCGATACACGAAAACATATCCTTCGATATGTTTTGAGCATACTTATGAAGTATGATTTCGAATGCTTTGATTGATGCTGATAAAATTCAAACATGCCCATAATTCTTTATTTTTTTTTTTGTATGAGAATCACATTTTTAATTTTTCATACATCAGAGAAAGTATTTTTTTTAAAGACAGGTCAAAAACAAAGTTTAAAGTATATATTATAATATTAAAATTATTGAAATAAAAACCGTTAGTCTTCTTTGCATGCATGCAAATGTGTCTTGGTGCACAGTTCGCTAGGGGTCAAACAATGGCTAACCTCTGCCAAATAATCACCATTGCCATCACCGATACACCATGCACCATCACCACGCTCCGTCGGTCACTCCCACAATTGTTCCCGTCGGGGGTCCGCGCGTTATTAATTGGGTGTGAAAAGAAATGGAGCCCCTGGGAAAAGCTCGCTTCCTTTTGGTAACCGGCAATCATTATACGGTCTTTAGTTCTACGGCCGACGCCTCCACACTAGTCTTCTTTTTTCACTATATTAATTTACATCTGGCCATTTTTAATTAGCGCATAATGAATACAATGACGCCACGAGGCGTTCCCACAATAAGCAAAATTGGACATTCACGGGTTCAACGTCATTTGAGATCATTCTTTTTGGAATTTTTTTGTGAGAGACTATCCTCTTGATCTTCCTCTCACAATAAGCTTATTTCCTTTTCGTAGTAAATCTAATTTATTATTTTTATAATACTATTATTAACATAGCCTACAACCATTTTTATGAAACATTTATTTCAATAAGATAATTAATTTTACATATATATTATAATATTAAATACAATACATGAAACTGGTTTATAACATTTTTTACAAATTAACAAATATAGTACGCACGTATTTTATGAGATTTAATACATATACCATTATGGTCATTATATACTAAACTAACCCAAGTAACAATATGTATGAATGATTTTATTTTAAATCTCAACTTGGGTAAGCTTGAAGCAAATTTATCTAAACCTAAAAAATAGATTATTTTATCATTGTAACTTGAACTTGTTTGATATCTAACGACACTTGTAGTATACAAGGTATAGTGTAACGTTGAAAGATGTTTCAGTGTTGCAATCAACGGTAATCTCGATAAGGCAATGGATGGTGTACGAGTCGGACACAGCTTTGTCTCGGTCCGAAAAGTCGCCACACGACAGAGCTTCTCAAATACTATGATAAAAGATAATAAAATTAATATTATTATTAAAAGGATCATTTTATTTCATATACTTTTCATTAAGCAAAACTATATTATAATTACAACTTTCGAGAAGCTCTGGTGCACCCAGCTCTGCTGCAAGACAATTTTTCAGTATTACACCGTGTAATAGCTATTGTGTATGTTACAATAAAAAAGCATTGCTCTGATTATTGATAAGATCTATGTTTTTACTCTGATTGTGATGGGGACAACGTCTTTGATTTTTAACCGTTATATTTTTTTAAGATAATTGTAACTTTATAACAAATTTATCGCTTTTAACACTTTTATTGATAAATATATAAAGAATATTTTAAAAATCTATCCAAAATTCTTAATATTTTTCGCTATTATGATATTAATTTTTACTAACATATGTGAGTTTATGGTATAGTTTTTTCTATTTATATGTAGAGCTATACATTGATTTGAATTATGATATTAATTACTTATCAGTGGGTACAGTATAATAAAAAAGAATGCTTTTTTTTATTTTATGTTTTTAAACACTATGTTTACAAATTGGCATCCAAAAATTTTAATTAATTTTTTTACATTCTCAGCTCTTAACGAATTTAAAATAAAATATGTACAATACTATATTTATACTGTACTTAAAAATTGTTCACTTAGTAGTTAAGACCACGTTGTCAAAATAACGGTTAAGGCCAAGAAACATGTTAACGGCCAACAAGCGCGCAATTTTCTTAACGTCTAATAAATGTTTAGGCTTAAAAAAAATCTTGCAAATAATACTATATTTATGTACTTAATATATTTTTGTATGGTTTATCAAATTTAATGAATGAAAAAAATTAATATAATTCCCAATTTCACATATTCAAAACAACTAATAAAATATTGCCATGGAATTAGTATATTACTAAAATTATTATTTAATATTTTAATGATCGTCTTAATCTATGTTTTTAGTTAATAAAATATTAAATGCATAAAAATGACTTTGTAACGATTATTATATTGCGACATAAATCCGCTAACGAAGACATAAAAGCAAAAGTATATTTTTTATCTATTTCTTTAAAATCATATTTTAAATAAATAATGCTTTTTAGCACATATTTTTTCACACTGAGAGTATTTATTTGTTGATAATATTCAAAGAGCATTTTGAATTGCGTATAAGAAACTTAATAGCAAAGGAATTCCGCCCAAGATCAGCTATATAATTTTGAGGCAAATATGAATGTAAGATCGTTTACTTTAAAATGGAAGAAAGTTCGTATGTAATATTATAGAAAACAAAGAAGGCTTTCCATTATCGTCCAAATCAGCTGCATTTGGACATTTTGCAACTTTTCAAATAAAGCTCATGGAATTTGGGAATGTGATTCGTTTGTGAATTGCACCCAATTCTTATTAATTAATTTTAATTATTTTTCACTCATACAAATCTTTTAGTACTTCAGTTTTATCTTTAAACATTTTAAAAATTAAGTAACAATTTGAATTACATAGTGTAAAGTTGCTCTATTTTAGAGCTGTAAGGCTAAAATAATATAAGTTTCATGACATTATTTCAGATTTTAAAACAGTTTAAACAACATTTTCAATAACATGTGTTATGTTTAGACATGTGTTTAAAAATCTATATGTAATAGATTGTATTTAAAACGTCTTCAACCACATTTCAAGTTCATCATCGTTTCACAAATATTTAGACACCATCCTTTTCTCATCGCCTCGTTACAGAATAAATATTATATTCCTGCAAACTTGTAACTTTAGATTAAAATTCTAAATTATGTTTCATGACCGATTTCGTACAAATCTCTTTCAGTGAAATAATGACATTTCTCTGCAATGTTTAGATTTCAACCCAACTAATTCTCAAAAGAATTTTTAATTGATATATTGTAACAAACTTACTAGCTATTTAGCAAAAGTAGTCCACAACTATATAATGTTTATATGTAATTTATTTTGTATCAAAAACATTGGCCATATTTAAAAAAAAAATTTGCTAGGTTTAAATTATTGATATTTATTATGAATATAATTAAATAATTTTATGCGGAAACGAAAAATTAAAAAGATAATGAAATTATATTAAAACGACACATCATGCAGAATCCGCGACACTCTTCCGACTTTTACTGCTCTTCCATTGTCATCATCATCATCATGTATTCGCGATCAAAGCTCATTGTTGTTACTTTTTTTCTAATTATGAAAGTGATTTCAGTGATTGTTTATTAACAGCGGTTCTCATAATAATAATAAAATACTTTTTAATTCGTCTCGGTTGCCTCGAGCTTGAACAGTCATAAAACTGTACGATAACAAGATACAACAGAAAGAGAGAGATGAAGAATAAAACATAAAAAAATAATCAAAGAAACACACAGTGCTTTGCACTTTTGGTTACACGCCGATACGATCTGCGAAACAAGAAATAAAAAAATGATCTTCCTAATTTGATTTTTTAAACGGCTTTCCCACGCACGGAGCGTAGCGAAATATTGCGCAATTTCGATTTATATATTTGTTCGTTTTATTATTTTTTTACACATGTATACCGGTATGTGTAAAAAATATAATAAAATATAACCTTGGATCAAGACAATGTGATACGGTGCTCACAGACAGCTTGGAGCCATTTTTGCCGAAAAAAATTGTCTGCGTGCTATCGGTGTTTACGGTTAAAAAATAGTTAGAGGCAAACCAATGATGTTTTTTTTTATTATAAATATACCGTATTGCGTCGTATTTTTATATATGTGACGTCTAGAATTTATATTAGATATGTATATTTTGTAGTTTAGCAAATATATTTACAATACATAGAAATATACTATGAATTTTAAAATCAGATTTTTCTTAAAAATTATATACAATATATTTTATTTTAAATGCAATCGTTACATCAATAGCTTTAGAAATTTGCTTTATTGTTTTTTTATCAACAGCAAAAAATTTTGGATTCATCAAAACAAAATTGATTCATTTTAAGCTTTGATATATTATTTTGTGGCGGCTTACATGTGTCACACAGATATGAAAAATATAAATTCCAATGTCTCCAGTGCGGCAACGATATAAGGGATGACGCATTAATGAAATTTTGAAAATAATGAAGTAATTTTTGTTGATTTTTTTGTATTAGTGAGCGCTAACTTTTAATAGGCTTACAAAAACCAGCTAATAATTTTTTTTTAATTAAATTAATATCAAAAATATATTTTGTATAAATATTTTTTTTCTAAAAATAAATATGTACGTAATATCTTCAATTATTTAATTAAAACCTTACACATATACATAACTTAACTGATACACATTTAGTTATTTTATTTTTTTAATTAATTAAATAACATTACTTTAACCCTTTGAGTAGTGTATTTGTTAATATGTTTCCATAATTATTTTTGTTGCTATTTATTTATTAGTATTTATATTGCATTTTATGAAAATAATTATAGATAAAGGCTCGCAATATATTTTTACAAAATTAATAAAACATATTTTTGTTATATTCATTTACGTACTCTTTAAATTATTGGTATTATTCTCTATTAAAATCATTTACATTAAACCAAATTAAAAAAATATTATAAAAATATAATGCTTTTTATTTATTATTTCTTCAGTTATATGTACATGTAAATATATAACTATATGGGGTACCTCAAAACAGTGAAAGATCGACGGCCGTACATGTACGGCGATACCGCGCAAAGGATTAAAGATAAATATGAAAAAACCGTGTATCTTAAACATCAGACCATTCGCCGTTCCTTTGGTATATTTACAAATATATCCACAAGCACTGTCGGCATGCGCTAGTGTACGCTAGTAGCAACAACACGGGTTTCTTCCGCGTCGTTCCACGGTCGGTAACCTCTTGTGTTTTTTCAAAACGGCGATAAAATCCCTCGATTCTAAAATTCAGGTCAATGTAGTCTATACTAAATTTCAAAAAGCATTACTTCTTCGAAAGTTAAGTAAGTTTTGTTTTTCAAACGGTTTTGTTAGCTTTTTTTTTTTAGTTATGGCGATTGTCGCTTCGATGAGTATTTCGCTCGTTTTGGAGTACCACATGTATCCAATCTGGGTCCTCTGTTTTTTGCTCTTTATTAACGACATTCATGCAGCAATTAATAAGATTGCAATTTAAATGAGCAATATATTTTTGGCATATTGTGTCAAAGAAAACGCTTCGAGTAATTTTTCGATCTGTATTATTTTATATCTCACTAGG
Source organism: Plectrocnemia conspersa (assembly GCF_051122295.1). Lineage (NCBI taxonomy): Eukaryota > Metazoa > Arthropoda > Insecta > Trichoptera > Polycentropodidae > Plectrocnemia > Plectrocnemia conspersa. The sequence goes on from NW_028277175.1 coordinate 26,076,093, forward strand.
TTTATTATTGTCGATAGAATTAGTTTTAAATTTATTATATACAAACAATAATTTAGCATAAATTATATTTACTACTAATTATAATGTCATTTAGGTATGCTTTTGCCTAATTATTAAAAGGGTTTCGTGATCAATAATAAATTAATAACCATACAGAATAATTAAGCAATTGTATCGACAATAATAAAGCTTATGAAATATTATAAAATAATAATACAATCATAGAACAAATTACTAAAGTAATATATTTGTAATAATAATCCATAAAAGTGGGTGAGAGCAAAATTTCTACACGAAGTAATCCCTTTAAAATATTCTCACAATTTCCTACATCATTTCTAATTAGTCATTTTACGTAACAATTTTATTTTTTCATACAAAATTCAATTTACGTTTCATATTTTTAATTGGTTTTATTTTCTTCCTTATTACTGCACATTTTCACAATGTAAATCACCAAATTACACCACAAAACAAGAACTGAAAAGTAAATTAAAAATCTAAATAATAGGGCGTGTGAGATCAATCGGTCTTAAATTATTGCGACTAATTTCAGGTTATGCATCGATGCTTTTATGGCTCGTTCAGTTACAATTTTTTGCAGTCCCGGTCGTAAAAATAAATTAAGGGGAAAGTGGTAGTTTGCATCGTAAGTGAGCTTCTTAAATCATAAAAACTCTAATAAAAAGACATAGTTTATGATGGTTACGCACCTGGCGTGATCGTTTAAATAACGACTATTTTATTTTTAGATTTTTGAATTATGAGAAAAATTATATTTATGAGGTTTACGATGATAAATCAATAAAGTATAGTGAAGCAAAAAGTGCGCACTTATTTTTGATCTCATAATTTACGTCTAAATAAAAATCGTACCGCATATTTCAAATAACTAGGGTTTTTATTATATTTATATATTTATTGAATATTTTTAATTTAATTATATAATCAAACTATATTATGCATAAAACGATTTAATAAAATTACATAAGAAAGTACATTTGTATATAAAAAATAACCTTCAATCTTTGAATGGAGGTACGATATACACATTAGTACTCATAACTTTAGTAATGTATTATTATCTCAACCATAACCTTTTTTTTTATTAAACTGAGTGGCTTCATCAGCAAAACATTTTTTACGCTCTACTGGCCTTATATTTTATGTGAAGAGGTCTTTATATATCAGTCCATCACAATAAATCAGTTTTCTCTTGTTAATTGTTATTTAAAAATTGCGTGATTTATTATAAGTGATTTGGTTCTGTCACTTCATAATATGAATCAGAATCAGACATAATTGTGAAGTAATAATCTGTACAACAAAACTAATATCGCTGAAGAATTGACAAACTTTGGGAAGTATAATGTTAAAAGAAGATCACGATGGCAATAAAATCATACGTTAACACTAACGACCCGATTATAATTATATATTCAATCATCATAAAATAAACCCATTAACCATAATCGTTTCAAATCCAACAGGTTAACGAATCACAAAACGAGCGTTCAATGTGTTAACTGGCTGGTTAAATAATACTGCGATCGACAATCGGCTAAGAGGCTAATGTCATCTGCACGGAGTCGCGAGGATCTTCGCCAGGCAGTGTTTGTCTGGTGGTCGAGCCGACAACACGCATTCACCACCAGTCTCGCCCGGTGTATCGTTAAAAAATAAACAATTTTCATTCATCCTAAAAATGAAATCGATCATTAACGCTAAACGAAAATTCGCCGCGCTAACTAACAGGCAAATAGTATGAGGCGGATTCACGACATTCGACAGTAGCGATTGAATATAAGCAAATAAGGACTTTTTTGCGCGTGCAATACCATTCGATCGAGATGTTCGGTGAAAAGTTAAGACTGCTCGTCCTGGCGATCCTGGCTGTGGGATGCTCGGCGTATCCTTATGGAACGGCCTTCGCTGCTAAAGGTAATTTAATTATTTTTTTTATGTACAAGAGAGTACACTTTGCTATATTTTCCTCGGCAAGCTTACATATAGTAGCATAGATAATTTAAATTTGATAGTTAATCAAATAATCATCTACGGGTTTGATTAACGCTCGCGCGTCGAAGTCTCTGAGTGATATCGACGCGCGATATTCACGAAACCCGTAGTTAAAATGAAACTAATTTTGTATATTATTTTAATAACATTTATAGAACAGCTAATAAGTGAAGTTAGTGAGAGCTTTAAATTATTTCAAAACTTATTATTTTTAAGACTTAAGATTTTTTAAATAAATATTATTTGCAGAGAAGTTGTTAAATATAATTAATTATTATGTAAAACATTTACATTAGAAAGATTCTCCATACTATATTATATAAGCACACATACATTTGTAGTTACGCTATTTATTTATCTACTTTTCTAAAAATAAAATGATGATATTTTTTAAAAAGCCTTCATAAATAATTTTAATTATGAAAAATCAAGGAGATATTTAAGATCAATTAAATAAAAACTTTAATGAAGTACTTATCAATTGCAAAAACAAGGAAGGACTTTTATGTATCTCAGCAATAAATATTAAAATTATATTAATATTCCTATAATTAATAATTAATTTATATCTATTGGTTTTTACAAAATATATTTATTATTTATTTGTATATAAAATCGCAAAATATATAAATTTTCTTTTAAATAAATATTATTACATAGTTGAAGTATTATACATTTAAATGGGCTACTTCAAAACATAAAGATTTTATTAAGGTATTATTGTTATTGTATTAGTTGCAAAAGATTAAAATTTTAATATCCAGATAATTCGAAAAAATATAAAATGTTATTACAAATTATTTTTTATCTACATAAAAGTACAAAAAAATAACTATATGACCTAGTCATCTCAATATACGAAGTTTTTTCTTTACACGCCCGTTTTTTATTTGTTAATTAATTTTTTTTTAATAATCACGATATTAAATTTTAGCAGTCAAAAATATTTTTTTATTACAAACAATATTTCACAATATATTAATTCTATTATTTATATTGTATAAAAAAAATTTTCGTTTCTGTACAATTATAAGAACTGATACATAATCTGAATTTAATCTATAAATCTTGAATAAATTAGTCAAAAATAATAAATTTGATTCCTTCTCTAGAATAAGAAACATTTTTGAATCGGAAAATCTTCTAGAAGATTAAATGTTTTAAAGAGATTTGTCAAAAATATTATTAAACATATTTATTATAATTATTTTATTGCTATATTTATAGTTAATTTCATTATTGTTTTCAAGAGTTACGTACAATTTTATATAACTAATCAAGTCAATACGAACACGTAAATTTTAACACCTTTAATGCGATAGTGCTATAATATGTTTTTGGCAAAAAAAACATTCACACGCAAGAGCAAATATTTCCGTCATTTTTCTGTAAATTAACATTCTACCAGTTATAATGAGCCTGATTTCATACAAAGCAAGAATTTTACATGCGAGACCGTTATACGTGTGACATAATATTAACAAGATTAACAATAGTGACGCTGCCGGTCTAACAAATTGCCTCAATTGTGTATTTTTTCTCTTCTCTTTCTCCTACGATGAATTTTCACGTTGCGTTAACGTGACGGTTCTCAAAGCTGTTATAACCGTCAAAATGGCAATAAGCGATATTTATTCGTATCGGGACCGTTATTTTTTATTTCCACGGAAAACTCGTATAACTATTCGGATCTCGGGTCAACAGGATTCCGTTAGTTAGTTAACTCCGGAGTGAATTCGTTTACACAATCGTTAATGAGAGATAATCGACTGCCTCATTCTAAAGTCACTTTCGAAACAGTGCATTTGTTGAATAATTTGCATGTATGTGCAGATTTGCAATATGTGTAATGTGACGCGAATCTTAAACAGTCTACATGGAAAAACCTATTAACTATTATATGTCCGTGCAGCATCCTGCCTTTGTCCGTTATGGCATGCCATAGGATAGTGTTCCTCAAATAACTTCAACTTGACCCCGAGCTCATCAGCATAAACATATCAAAGCAAATTAACTTCTGGTTTTAACCGCTGTTATGCCATATTATATTTGGCAAAACATCAAAACCGTTTAATTAAATTGTTACCATCTGTTAGGTATTATACCGTTTGGCTAATTGATATTATACTACTGTTAAAAATGACATTTAAATTAAATGTGACATAAGTGGTTTATTTTAAATTAGATCATAAATATAAAATACCAATAAGCGTGAAATTTGTATTAAATGGAATAAAATTGTATAATAAAATTAAAATATGTTTTATGTAACATCTTAAATTTGTTTTAATATCATGATAATTCGCAAATTTTTTTTTTTCAAAAATACAATAATATAATTTTTTTAAAGTGTGAAGATAGAATGTGATTATTACAATAAACCATATTTTCCATATTGATTGATTACTAAACTATTTTGATTTTAAATGTTGATTGTTTTATTTATTACACTTTTAACTCGAGACACTAATATCTTTTTCCGTACCCCTGGATTAGACTATGATACTATGATAGACTTGAATATTGTTTAATATTAAAACTACAAACAGTTTTCCCAAAAATATTTTGAAAAATGTTGATAAATTTAATTTTTAAGTATTTTTTCAAAGCAAAAGTTTGTTAAAATAAATGTTTTTTTATTATTCCACAATATTTTGACGATATCTAAAAAACCTTATAGGTAAAACGAATAATAGCTAAATTTAATAATGCTGATACTAAGAAAGATTTTTTTTAATGAAATTAACATGATGTAAGCTCATTGTTAATAAAAAAAATTGAAAAAATCCATTTGTCACTTTTCGAGCGTAAGTGCTTTGAAACGTCCATAAATATTATTATCAAATACTTCAAATATATAGAATTTACCTTTACCGTAGCACATAATTCAATTCCTTGCTAATGAATTCATTTAAATAAATCTGTTCCGTTACTATTCATCGGTAAGTCACTTAAACCGTTCCATGACCAATTGACTGAATTCTACAACTATATTGCATACACTAAACAATATTAATTGTTTAATTCTTCATTAATAACTATTGAATATTAATAATTTTCAATTAGAGATAGCTTAATTATTCACTATTTTTCATTTTTTAAATATACCAGATAGAAACAGCATCCGAGATAAGAAAAATGATAAATGAAGTATCACGTGCTATTAATTAAATTTAATATAATTTATCAACTATAAGGATAAACATTTTTTTAAGAATGTATCAGACAAGATTGCACGTTATATCTAGAATTATTTAATGTGTAGATATTTACTATATATTAACATAAATATTAGATCAACATTTACAGATAAGTTAAATAAATTGTAAAACGTAGTTTTGCTTGTGAGACTACTATCGTGTAAATGTCAAGAATCATTTATACGTGTATCAAATGCTATTTTCATTTCTTTAAGTGTACATCTAATTATACATAAAAGTTTTCTTTAAATACAATCGCAGTTTATATGTAAAAAATCAACGAAAAATAGACAAATACAAATACTTGCGTTTTCTTAAGAAAATTAATAAACATATTCACAGATTTTGTTACTTAAGTCTTTAAATAAAATTGAGATAATTTTTTTACAATGTGCAGACAATTAAGCCTCTTTATAATTTTCAGGATGAATGTTAACAACAAAACATTAATTAAGCATGTGTATTTTCGAGGAAAACAAATATGAGCGATGTTAAAAATATGTGAGGATACTATTCTGCAGCACAGAAATAAAATTATTAAAATTATTACGCATTATAAACAACCTCTGAATGGAATCAAGTTATAAAATAAAATATGTTTAATGCAGAAGAAGGGTGACCCATTAATATATTTGAACTACAGAAGTATAACATTATTAATTACGGCATATTATAAATCATGTATGTAATATTATAGCGAGTTGCATGCAAACCTATGAGGAAAAATAGTAAGGAAATACCAATTTGGATTCAGAACAGAAAAATACCAATAGATAACAATCAACTTAACCGGTGCTCTGCGAAATAATGAAAGCCAAAATGTAATGTCTGGTCATCTACACTCTTGCCAAGAACGAGAAAGTGACATGCTTGCAGCGTTCTCGTTCTCGTTCATTTTCTGATCGGTGTAGGTATTTTGTGCCAGAGACAATGAGGCTAAATTATGTTTGGTGATGAAGCAAAAAAGAAAATAATAAGAAAAATCGTTCAAATGATACAATAAAAAATATAATTAAAAATACGTCGGATGATATTGAGAAAACAGTCACCAATAAGCTTTCCAAATGATATTCTGCTTTAGCTACATTAGCATCAAATCGTTTTATTGATGAACACTAAATAGTGGTTTGCTCATTTAAAGGATTTGTGACCCTTGCCAAGAAAAATACTATAATATTAAATCTATCCAGTCACTGTTTTTTTACAGATAATCTCTAGTGTCAAAAATATTACCAGTAGTATTAAAATCTGTACAAGAACCAAGTTGTAAATATGGTAAACTACATAAAAACGTTTATAAAAATCTTTGCATATCTATGAGAGTAATGTACGAATATTTGCTTTTTCTTAGGGGAAAAGTGTTATGCCGATTGTTAGAACTTAAGAATGAATTAAATTTTTTTTTCCAAAATTAAGGTATGGATGATTTTGTACTATGTTTTTAAAATTATATTTGTATGTATATTTCCTTTAAAAAATCTATAGTCCATAATAATATCAATATTAAAAGCACAACATATTACTAACATCAATTTTATACCAAATATATATTGTACTTACATGGCACCTTTCAATGGACGCATAATAAAAGCAAAAAGCGTCGTTTAAATATTTATTAGGTGGTTGGAAAAGGTTAGTGTCGATCCTGACCACGCGCTTGTTAACCGTTTCTTGGTCTTAACCATCATAATTACAACTTGGTCTTAACAAATAATTTAGTGTCTAATCTTTCAACTCTTTATCAAACATAAATATTATGTGTGTATGTTTATTTCTTTTAAAAAAATATAGGCGTTAATAATGTCAGTATTAAAAGCACAATTGATGTTTTCCTTCAATCTATACAATGTGTAAAAAGATTGTATATTGCCAATTCGAATTACAACATTTGTGTGAAGATATTTTTTGTAATCTTTGTGAGACAAAATAGAACAATTCTAGTCCAATTAGATGAATAAGGATAGATCAAATAACAGATAGGGACAGATGCGAATTGTTACCATTACATGCCTTTGGACTGTAATGGTATGATATACATACATACCTTTGGACTTCTAAAGGTTAATACAATCTGTGGATAAAGAGCCTAGATAAACGAAGTCGAATCTACACGTGGAGCAAAGTTAACGGGATGTAGCGTGGTGCCGCAGCCTCCGAAGGTGTGCGCCGATTCGATTTTTTTCTTCTCCTTTGCAAATTACAGTTTCCGATGTCGCGGATTGATTATTTATTCTGGCAGCTGGGATCAGAGACAAGACGGGCCGCCTCTCGTCTGATCTCGTCTGCGCACAGGTGTTCCGACGGGTTTTTTTATCTTCCTCTTCTTCTTCGCCATCCCGCTTTTTTCCCCGCCAGACCGGCCGGTGCGTTTAATTCAAGAATTGAGCGTGACTCGTCCGTTTCACGGCCATTGTCACTTTTATTAAACTCAATTTAATGGTATCGCAACAACGCGGCGACAAAACGGACCGAGGTGTGCCTGGTGAGCAGAGGCGTGCCGCCGCTCTGGCTGGAGCGTGCGACCAGAGAGATCTTGTTGACTCGTTTTTTATGTGATTCGTAACGAAAATCAGCCACAGATATTTTATGCTTCATCGTCTGGAATCCTATAAAAACAAATAAATAACAGAGCCATTATGGCGTATTCTAAAACATTTGGTAATATTATTAGTAGATCAAATCTTATTTTTTCAATTCAAATTTTTAAAATTTACTTATTCATTCTAGAGACTCAAATATACCAATCGAATAAGATTAAAAACCATTGCCGTAGTTTTTTGTGTCTCCAAAGCGAGTTCAACTCTGATGCGAAGAGAGAAGCGGCGGCTTCTGCGATCTTTGATCTCTTTGAACTCGAAGTTAGTACGAACTTAGTGAGTCCAAGATGAAGAGCTCTTAAACTTATGATGCCTTGAAATCAGAAATTGACGATAAAGTTTCAATATCAGTAAAGAGCCCGAGAAAATCTATGAGGAAGTGTCTTAGCCTGTTAATCTGGCAGGACATATTATTACGTCCCACAAAAAATGGGCAGAACGTAATAATTGTTTCATGAGATTTTTTTGATATGCCTCTTCGGGCGGGAAAATTTATTTCAATTTATAAGGACGGAATAGCGTAGTCCGTAACGTCTCAGACTATAAACTATGAGGTTGCGGTTTCGAGCCCCGGCAGCGGCTCTCGAATTTTTATTTTGCGCTATTATTAAAAAAAACCGGCACCAGCTGCAGTGACATCTATTGATTATAAACAATTAGACATTGTTGACTAAAATAAAATATGTAGCACATTTTTTAATTGCAATACGATCATTTTAAAGTGAATTATAAAAATATTAAGAAAGCTTAAGAAACTAATACATCATCACTGTATTAAGAGTTAGTTAACATTTCCTTGGAATGGAAATTTATAAAAATAGGATCAGTCCTTTGTGTGAATTTTTAAAATCCTTTGCAACTTTTATTATTAATGAAATCTAATCTGCTTTCTAGTATCTGTATAATTTAAAATATTTAATATGTTCATTTACACTTAATTACAAACAAATAACATTCTTTATCTACAACACTAAAAAATCTATAAAACAACAGCTTTGCCGTAATTTTCATGCTCAATGTACTTCATCTAAAAAGTAGACTTTAAAGGGAAAATAATAAAATCGACATATAATTTATATATAATATTAATTTTATGTCAAACATCATTTTGTATTATATATTTCAAGTCAAATGATAAATTAATCAAAATATGAACTTATTTTTTTACAAAATAGCATATTTATTAGCAAATCACAAGATTTTTTACATAAATTTGCTTATTAATTGTGTGTGCGTGTGTGTTAAATATTATATATACAATGTCTAAAAATACTCTGTAAGTCATTAAACTACCCGTTGGTTTCAGTGCACAAAATGAAAAATCTCGAGTATAATTGATTACCAACCAGTCTTTTCAAGGACTCAACGTGGTAAAAGCTCGAAGATAAAACTCAAAGCTTGACAATGAGAAAAAAAATCTTCAGTAGACGACAGCAGCTTGTATTATATTTATAAATTATGCACACGGGCTGCTTCAATGCAGATTTGCATCGATTATTTATAGTGTGTTCATAAAAATTTTCATAGATATAATAAAAGCAATATTTATGTAAATATTTAAAATAAAATCAATTCACAGATGCAATTCTTTAATCGTAAACCACAACAACAGTCCCTATCACTTTGTTGATCTGATTGGACTTGAATTGTTTTATTTTGTCTCACAAAGATTTAAAAAAAAAACTTCACACAATTGTTGTAATTAAAGTTGGCAATATACAATCTTTATACACATTGTATAGATTGAAGGAAAACATCAATATGTTGTGCTTTTAATACTGACATTATTACCGACTATATTTTTTTTAAAGGAAATAAACATACACAAATAATATTTGTTTGATAAAGTGTTGAAAGATTAGACAATAAATTATTTGTTAAGACCAAGTTGTAATTAAGATGGTTAAGACTAAGAAAGAAAGTCAACGGTTAAAAAGCGCGTGGTCAGGATCGACACTAACCTTTTTCAACCGCCTAATAAACATTTAAACGACGCTTTTTACTTTTATTATGCGTCCATTGAAAGCTGCCTTGTAAATACAATATATATTTGGCATAAAATTGATGTTAGATAAATGTATACGAGTGAACATTCATCATATTATAACGTATTTATTTTTAAACATATTCTCTCTAATAAGAAATTAGGTTGAATAAATAGTTTTTGAAAAGAAAAGAATTAAAACCACTATTTTTTCTCAAAAAAATCGATTCATAGTTTTATTTATGGTTTATTATATTTTTGTTAAAAGCAATTTGACATGTGTTTTTGTTTTAAAAACTCGATGTCAAACTAGTATCTCGGTCGTTAAATACAACATGTAAATAACTTATACAATAGGCATAATGTATATAAAGATCTTTCAGACTGCAAATTATTTTTTCAACCTCCGTTCTTAGAATTTTATACAAAGGCATTCAAGATAAGGAAAATATATCACAATTACACGAGATACAATAAGATTACGGCATGATTTTTCTAGACTAAATAGTTGTATCATCAATACTGTTACACTACTTAGATAAAAACGATCCAAATCCTTAAACTTTTAAAGCACACCTTCACAAACGTTGTGCAAGAGTCGGCTCTCTCGCTATATATCATGTCGGCCACATTTCGGGGAAGTCGTCGGTTGCTTCGCGGGTTTTTTTCCGGGTCCTTATCCTCAGGAGAACCTGTCAGCCCGTTAAGGTCAACTTGTTTGCCCTCCATCCTCTCGCGGCTACAAGGGACCGGTCCTGGAAGGCAGCACGCCTGTGTCTGATCACGTGCACAAACAATGGATATAGCCTATTACAAACATTATTACCTGCCATTGCTGTGTGAAATGTATATTATAAACTGTTTATATAATTATAGAGTAACTGTAAAGAGTACTACATATGATGAAATACCCCTTTGAACTGTGTACTTGATGCCTTCTGTCCTAATGCCTTGATGGGAAGTAAGACTTGAAACTGTTCACCTGGCCTTAATCTTGATTTAAAAACGTAAATACATTATTCTATGCTATATAATGTACATATATTCAGAACTTCTCTATGACACTTGAACACAAGATTAAAGAGTTTAGATGAATACTAACCATCTATTGCTATTGAAAATACATTATAATTAGAATCAAGCTTCAGAAAATGAGATTCTATAATATATAAAGCTACTGTTGATCTGCTTATCCAAACTCTTTAGCAACTTAATAAAGCTATCTACCCTGAGGGCTAGTTTATGCTGTAGTAAACCACTTGATTAATGATTTTTTAAACTGGATAACTATAAATAGTAATTTCATCTCTTTTCGCAATACCAAGCTTTAGATTCTGAATATTAATTATGAACTATAATTAAAACTTTGGGATTTTAGCAATGCTATTTAGAAACGATCAAATAGTTTGGTTTACCAGAAAGTTATAAATCGGCGGAGCACCCAGAATTGCACAATAGCCTCGCAAATTAATTTTTTTATATCTAATATAAACGATATAGCGCAATTTGAATTTTTAAGCACACATTACTAATTTCAAACGCATTATAGTTCATGGTGTCTGGTTAAATATAAATATAAAGTATTATATATGATACAAATATATTTAATAAATATACATTATACTTTACATTTAAAATGTCCAATTATAAAGCTATTCATTTCCGTGTATTAACTATAAAATATACTTCCATTTAAGATACATCATTCACTAAAATCGAATCTAAAAGTTTGTTAATTTTGTAAAGATGGGTTGAAACAGGGTTCTAAATTAAAATACACGAGCGTATTCTGAGGCAAAGAACTGGTCTTTAGTAAGTATTGAGACAATGCGTTAAGGCATATTTAAAAGGGATATATTTATATTCCTTAAAATACAATCCTTATGTTCATTAAATATTTTTCATAGTACTGGGTTTCATGTGTCATATACAATTCGAAATGTAACTACATTGTTGAGATATTTTGATGTCCTTTTATATGAGAGTTAAAATTAAGGTTATTTTTAAATAAAATATCAGAAGTTTCTCTTTAAAAAAATAATTTACCAGAAATCATATAAAAATATTGTATTATACTTTACAATATTATATATTATTAATACTGAAAGGTAAAAAAATCTAAAGCATATCTTCACAGTAAATATGTCGAATTTAGCAATTGAACCACCTTACCATTGGACATTAAATTGGCAGGTCTAAAAAGGGTTGAAAAGCTTTTAACCAAATTTAATTCTATTAAATTATAAATCCAGGTGACAAGGCCAGTTTCAATGTGTGATATACAAATACGGGGTCTTTAACGTCTAAAGCAAAAAATGGGACACCACTGTGAGAAAACCTTTTTACAGATTAAATCAAAGTACCAGCATAAACCAGAATGATTATAAGTATTTATCGCAAATGCCTTGCAGAGACGTTTAAACGTCCAAGACAAAAGAGAGCTGCTATGTTAAAATAAGACACCACTTTTCCGTCGCAAAAGCACTGAGAAAGGATGGCACGTGCATTAAGGATTGCCATCTAAATGACCGTTCGTAATCTGCTCAAGCGGCTAACGACAATATACCAAAAAAAATTGACTCACACCGAAAGTGGCGGTAACCCAAATATAAATACGAAAACACTGACAAACAACGGTCACTTCCAGAGGTTTTTTCGGACACTTCTACTGACATTTACACGTAAATATCCACTTCAGAATTCAAGGCATTAGCACTTCATAAGCTGTAGAGCTTAGACTCACTAATTTCGTACGAACAACATTAGACCTTCGAAGATTGCAAATGCTGCCGCTTCTCTCTTCGCATCTCCTGGTTCAGCTCGACGTTCCGAATCCAGAGTTTAAAACCTAATTTGAATTTATAATATTAATTCTGGTCTTATATTCTATAACACCTAATTCACCGACGAATCCAACCCAAATCGCAAATACGTCGTTTTCCTCAATCGACCTTGACTTGAGTGATTCGAGCGCGAAAATAACACACTCGTCTCATTATTGATTCTCGCGTCATCTTTTCGAGCGGTACGCAATCTTTTTAGCTTCCAGTCTGCGACGGGACCTCTTGAGGTCTCGCCTTGACCCCAGTTGTCGGCCGTTGCCCCAACGCACTCCCAAATAAAGCGCGTATACATACATTACATAATATTTTCAAATGAGCTACCGTCTTCCTAAAATAGCGAAATTCACATGCTCGCGCCATTGAAAAGGCGCGAGATGGCGTAAGATGGGAGGAGATGGGAGAGTTCAATGCGCTCTATGGTTCAGTGGCCATCAGCCGCCGAAAAAACGAGATTCGCTCTCGAAGGGTCTTGGGATAAGAGGCAAACTCACTTTCGGTGTCTTTTGCTGCGGTTTTGCGGTTAAGTTAACTCGATTGGAGTTGGACCAAGATCGTGCGAGACTATTAGTTTTTCAAATTAGCTGTGCGAAAAAGTTATATTCAAGTTTGCATAGGGAACCGGTTAGATTAAATTTTGCAACGGTATTTTTGGTATTCCAAAAATTGTTGATTTTATGACAAATTTGACCTGAGTGGGTATTTCTGTAGAGGTTTGACTCAAACATAGCTAATTAATGATAAACATAACAAATACAAATAAAGTTTGTCAAACTTAACGCAGTCAATAGTTACGCTTTTAATCGTATTCGAATATGCTTAATTAGAGTTTGACTCCTACTTTATTTTATTATATTTATGATGATGATAGAAATTATATAAAGTAGATGGATGTATAACTGGCCTGATAACTGAATTTTTTTCTGCAATATCTTATGTTCAATAGTAATTATAATATATATATTAAGGAAAGATCAGTCACCCGTAGATTAACAAAATACCGTATCCTTGTATTTTTTTGTTATTTTTATTAACAAAACATTATAAACAAACAAGTCTCTTTTGCTAAAGGGCGTATTATCATAAAATATGTCGTACCATGCGGTCCGTCAGGACACTGAAAATATCGATTTTCACCCGATTTTACAGTGAATTTAAATAAAATACTTCATTGAACTTGTAAGTAGAGATGAATTATCAAGTTTTATCGAAACATTCTGATTTAAGATTTTAGTCTCAGCTTTTTTAAAGTCCAGGAAGCGAAACAAAAAATTCGAGTCCCAGGAATTTCCAATAATCAAGATCTTTGTTTGCTTATCGGTCAAATCATAATGAAGAAATATTTATATACGTACATATAATATGTATGTGTGTAAAAAAAGTAAAAAAAAAATATAAAAATAAATAATGAGCATATATTTTGCCACATTGCCACATATATTAACTTAAAGTATGAATTTCTAAAATGTATACATTAACTAGGCATTGTATGCACTAGTAAATCACTTCAGTTACAGTACACACATAAAAGTTTATGAACAATGTAACTTATTATTGTATGCTCTTACTGTAAACGTAACACGAACTTCACAAAAATTTGCAACGCACATTTGTTTTTGAGTTAAGCGTTAAACGATAATAAAGAATGGGCCTTTCCAACACGTTGTTTTGTTCAACGCGCGAATTCTGCGATTTCGGTCATAGTAGATACGACCAAAAAACATTTTATTCACAAATGTTTTTCGAATGCCATTTTTTAGATAAAGCGTCTCATTGTCTTGTATTGCGAAAATGAATTTCGGAGCGGCACTAGTCACTCGGGAATATTGAGAGAGAAAACGACTACCTGTGTCTCTGAAGTATACACATTGTTTTATTCTAAATATTATTCGAGATAGTAAAAACGAATCATTTCAATCGATTATTCGAATATACATATAGTTGAAAATCGAGTGAATAATTCGAATAATCAAATATACGAATATTATACTGGGACCCTTAGATTCCAGAGGATTCAGAAATATGGAATTAATTGTTTTATATTGAATTTTTTTTTTAATGACGACGATTATATTATTGTTATTTTTAAACGTCGCTTTATTGATGTAGAATGCAGTAATATTTCATGAAATATAAATTATCGATTTATTTGCATCGTTGTCAACTAGTTATGCTAATCTTTCCTTTATCCAACCATCAGTGACTATATCAAACATGTGATGGTTAAGCAAAATCTTGCTAGTGTTGCTTTTTCTGCTTCATATAAATCTCTGAAAAAACTTGCCCTTTAGTGAAAACAGGGAAGTCAGTCCTTCGTCAGTCCATAGTTGAACCATATTTGTAACATGAAATAACATTGAAATATTTGTGTGTTCTTAAGAAAGATTATTTCTGCTACGCTTTCGAAACATACTTTAATAAATTCATCGTCAGTAAACGGATTTGCTTTGTTTAGAAATTAAATTTGCTACCACATAACTTGCTAATGAATGAGAAGTTGTTTTACGAAATAGTTGTTGTATAGACATAAGATTTTTCAGATTTTTTGTGTACGGCACATTCCTTACAGTTTAATAAATTTTGTAATAATGCTTTTAAAAAGTAATTATATAGTGTAACGGCATAAGTTTTATTGTATGCAAAAATATGTTTTAATTTTTCATCAAAAAATAGTCATTTTTTCATGAAATGCTTTTTTGACGTATATTTTGCCTTTTCATTTCACAAGTTTTATTAAAAGATAGTGTAGAAACCATGCCAAAAAATATTAAAAATTTATTAAACCTTTTTATTAATTTATTTTTTACCAATGTTGCCAATTGTGCACAATCTAGTTTGATAATTATACACATTGATTTAACCGTGTATTTTTATTCAATCTGTGAATTAATCGCGTACATACAGACAGGTTTAAAGAAACTTTTTTATATGTGTATTTATATTATATTATAGTGATAGTGAGAAGACAATATATACATATAAATCTAGCAGTATTTACACATTTTTTATAACAATTAAGAATAGATTTACACCTGCATGTTTCAAAGCAACCGGAGCAATTGTCCAAACGTTCGAAGCGACAAAGTGTGTGTACTTATTTACATATTTACATACGTACGTGAGAGAGAAGATTGATAGCAGTGGTATAATAATAGAATCGTGAGCCAAGAGAGCTGGTGAATGAATCTCTTGGCTGGTGAATGAACGATAGCCATTCAACGCTGTACAGAGGAGGCCAACAATACCACCGAAACCCGTTTCGAACCCTAAAGGCATGGACGTACCGTTTGTAATTTTAGATCATAATGAAATTAGACTAGCATAGTTGTACCGGGGCAAAAAACGTATTATAGCTTAGTGTGTATAGCGTTAATATTTTAAATGTAACTGAATAATTATGATTCTTAATAATCAACTTTATTATATATTCAAAATGATTTTATAATGTTTAATGATTATATAAAATAATTATATTTTGCACCCATCTATAAACATATTTTTTATTATGTTTAAATTATTTATTTATTAATACAAATTGATGAGCCAGATGGCGATAGTCGTTAGCGAATTGGCTAGTGCGGACGTATTGGCTCTAACGCGCATCAAAGAGGAAGCGATCGTGATTCTCAAATATGTTCCGGAAATAAAAAATGGAATTCCTGTACAGCGCCCTTCAGTAGTTTGAAGAAATGCTTAGCGACATACAACTTTCTGCGAGAACTACGCTCCTAAAAGAAATGCATATATAAGAACGGTTAATAACCATATGTATTTTTGTAATGGTATCTTAAAAACATTTTTTTAATCTTTTCTACTAAAAGGGAATATTTGGTTACTCGGGGATTACAAATTATAGATCCCAATTCAAGAATGTTACGGAAATGCTACAAGAAACTGACGTCGGATCGTCAAAGTGAAAGGCGAGTCATAACAAAGCCGAGCATCTTGGAAGATTTATCACAGACGTCGTGTATGTGTAGAGAGAACCTCCACTTACTCTCAAACGTGTTTCCGAGATCTTTAGTGTAGGTTTCTTTAATCAAAATGTTCTCAGCGAGATCGTAGGAATAAACTGATGGCGAATAAGTTCGAGAAAATGACACAGTATGGCACTTTCCGACGGTTAAACACAGTATGGCACCTGCAGATGGTTAACGGAAGCCCTTCTCCATAGAGTCTAAATCACTGTAGAAAGAATGAGTCCGCAACAGATCGAATGCATTTATACAATCTTAAATCATCTGCGTACAGAAGAAAACTAAAATTTGTAACTGCTGTATTTATGTCATTAATAAATAACAAAGAACAGAGAGCACAAGTTGGAGCCTTGAAGAACTCCTGAAGGGATGAAATCTTCTTTCGACATAGGTTGCAAACTGTCTACCATCGCTCAAATAACTCGAGAATAACCGAGTTAAATCATCCGAGAACCGAGGTTCGACTATTTTTTTATTAATAACCCATGACAAACTTTGTCAAAGGCCTTCTCAAAATCTGTATATATGACGTCTACTTGAATTCTCATATCAAGAGATTTCGTCACCGTTTTGGTGAAACACAGAAGTGGAACAAGCGGAAAAAATTCTCATATCATAATATTGATATGAAATTTTTTTAGGTTTTATCAATTCATTGAATAGAATTTGATCAAAAGATGGATGGTTTTTAGCACTGCGTAGGTATGCATAATTTTGTCGATTTTTTAACTGTCGAATTTTTTAAAACTGATAAAGTACTATAAATCCTTTATAATAATAATACACAATGCATTTTTTTGCAATATAACGTATTACATTAAATTAAAGTAAGCAAAAAAGTGTAAATACTTGATTTGTTTCTATATGTAATTAAATAAATAATTTTTCTAAATTTATAAATAAATAAATAAACAACAAAACAAACGCTTAAAGATATCTTAAAGAAAAATAGTGTGTAAATATATATTATAAAAAATAAATTAAATCAAAATACAGTTCAATAAACAACTAAATATGTACAGCCTTAACCATAATAATGGGGCACCTCGTAAAATGGTGTGTAACTCTTTACAAGTGCATAGTCTGACCGAAATATTTTAGCAGGTAGTTTTGACCATGAACTTTCTAATGATAATAAAAAATTAACATTATTTTTTTAATTATCTTAATAGCAAATAATAATATTTTTATTTTCAATACTTTTTACTTGAATGAAATTATATTTTACTATTTAAAAATATCCATAGATACAAGTTTGAAATATTATATCATAATCCTTATAATAATATAAAATATATAATTTATATAAAATATAAATATATTTTCGTCAAAAATATTTAATGATTTTTATTCATTTTATTACTACATTTACGTAATCACATATTTATAAAATCTGTTCTATACAATTATTGTACATTGCATTATCATTAAGGAAATCCAAAACTTAGCTGAGGAGAAGCAATTTGATAAATAGAATTTGCTCAAACAATGAAAAGATAAAACAGGAAACTTCATAAGATTCCCATGTCATCTGGACGAAATACCGTTACACAAAATAGCATGCTTTATCTCTTTCTTCGTTGCATGCGACACTACTCCCACTTTTATTTCTAGGGGATCGGCGTCAGTCCTGGATTGTTAAATGAATCAATTTGATTAACCTACAATACCACTATCTTCATTCCATAATTTTGCTACTTATGTATCTGATTTTTTTAATTTTGCGCAGAATTTTAAGGATCTTTCAAATAAATATAATTATTATAGTCATAATATATTCCAAAAGCAATAAAATATTTATATTTATTATAAGAAAAGAGCATTATTATATAATAAAAATAAAATGGTAAATATTTCTTTAGAAGCGCAGGGTAACACCCCCACGGTGTATGGCTGAGAGGCAAATAGTAGTGGATTCTAATTATAATGTAACGGTAAACCGTCGAGCTCGATAGGAAATCTTATGATGCAAACAGGAATAGCTTACAGAATTATGAATTAAAAAAAATTAGGCGACGATAAAAATAATTAAACGGCTGGTGATGAAAGTTCTAATCTTTTATTTTATGGCATAATTTAAAATTATAATTAAATTGTATATGCATTTTATGAATAATATGACATACTAAGAAGTTAAATACGTTTACTGACATTTCATGATTT
Source organism: Plectrocnemia conspersa (assembly GCF_051122295.1). NCBI lineage: Eukaryota > Metazoa > Arthropoda > Insecta > Trichoptera > Polycentropodidae > Plectrocnemia > Plectrocnemia conspersa. The sequence continues at coordinate 26,094,873 of NW_028277175.1, forward strand.
TTAATAAATAAATCACTGGCGACCAACTGTAGAATTGCTGAACTTTCTGGATACCCAACTATGTTATTTTGTAAAAAAAAAAGCCCAAAACTTATTTTTAAGTATTATGTGTACAAAGACCTTTAAAATCAGTATTTAAACACATAAGCTACTAACGTTTAATAGCTCAGTTTTATTAGATTTACTTACATACATAATTTAAGACAAAGTTGTATGTATTTAATTATTGCAATCTGTAGTTTTAAAGAACTTGTCTGACGTTTACATTTTTTTAAGATTACATCAAAGATTTTTTCACAATTTAAACAAGTTATTTCACAAGAAGACAATGTGGTATAAGAATAATATTTTTGCAATTAATGTAGGAAGGAAACAGCTAAATTTTCCCCATGTAGCATGTCTTACGGTTCACGACACCCATTATTCACACGGACAATATCGCGTACGATCAATGCAAAAAATATGCTAAAAAAATAACAATGGACAAGTCTAGACGCTGTCTAGATGACACTGGCTAAATTGAGAAGAAAATTTATTAAACTATTCTTAAATAAAACATAAATAAATACAAGTTTGTACTAAATATACTCTTATAATTCACAACAGTAAAAAAACTATTATGTTCTGGTTCGAACCAAAACCGAGTTAGTTCTATTTAGATATTTGCACGATACAGATACGATTATGACGCATTATCATACTAATAACATGACACCCTTGATCTTAGACATATCTTAAGGCTTAAGCTATGTATAAGCTGATGCTTCTTTGGCTTAAGCCTTAAGCCAAAGAAGCATCAGCTTATCCTGATCCGTGTCAGCGAATTTTATCGCGAATATCATTTTGCTTATTAATAAGCGAATTTTAGTTTGTCATTTTGTCATTGAAAACCATGACATGGTGGAGCTATTATACAAACATCAAAGTTTTATTTATCCTGAGATAATGAGAATATATTCATTTAGTCATTGACTGGAACCCATTATGGAACCTCGACTTAACTAAATGGCATGTATTTTTCGTGTCAAACGCATTGCTTACTCTCGGTCGGCTTTGTAGCAAAGACAAAGCGACCATAGCTCATACATATATGCGCATAAAGGGTTATTTTAACCCGGCTGCAAGGTAAAAAATGTAAAAACGCACTGAACAATGGTCGTCGAGGGTCGTCGTTCCCACAAGGTGTTTTTGCGGTCACCTGGTTTCGATGAGCTCTCGGGATACATGAGCTTCGCGCGCAAAAAGAACGCACACGAAGAACCGGTCGAATAGGATAATGTGATCCGTAGACAACGAAGACGACGTTTGTTTGATGTTGCGATGGTAAATTTTTAATTTCCCTTCGACGTATCGAGTTGTGTGTTGTCGTGTCGCGTCACGTATGTCTGGTCACGCGACCGGAATATATATTATATTATACAATACGAAGGAAGTGAAATGAGCCATCGTAGGTTTTAAGCTTTTAAATTATGATCAGGCTGCTAACCATTATTTTTGTTATTTTTCAGATGGCCTATCGAGCAAGCTAGGATGGATCGACATATTTTCTCCATACATACCGCCGGTGGAGAAAAGAAAATGTAAGGAAAAAAAATATTATGGCATGGTTCAATTAATGCCTTGAATTTCATAGTGTGAATATCAGTAGAGAGTCTCTGAAGAAGTGTTCCGGTATACCTATGTCTAGGGATTTAAATAATACCGGTATAATAATAATAAAAAACAGTCCATACCGGTATTGACATTATTATTATTATTTATTAAATAATGGACCAAAAAATCATTCATCATGTTTATTGATTAGCAAAACTTAAGCATTCGAATACTCCGGTAACTATTGTTTCGATATACAGACTTACCTCGATTTGCGCGGTAGATAGGTTCCGCAAATTTTTGCGTAAATTCATTTCCCATAAATCGAAGCAAAGAACCAGGTCTGCCGAGAGGAGGAAGAGAAGACAAATTCCCAGGGCAGTTCTCCTTGTGGGGTCCAACTCTGGAAAAATCATAGCAAAAATATATTAATAAAAGAAGTAAAAACTGACCTCAAATAATGAATCTGAACTAAACTACAGTTGTCTAAAATGTACCTATATACTGATGTATTTCAGGTATAAGTTCCTTTAGCCGTTTTTATACATATTATACAATAAATAAAAGGAGCGGAACATTGCCTTCAAAAGCACCCATTTTCTAAGTAGCACTTTCACAATAAACATTATTATTCAAAGAGACAGATTCTAGTTTTTTTTGTGTTAAAATTTGTTTGCAAATTATTGTTGACTTTATTGCTTTTTAAACGTTTAAAAAATATTAGACATGGGAGAAAATATTTAATCAATCTAAATTATTAGCAGTAAATGTAGGAGAAGAAGCAAAGAAATAACAAAAAAATATATATAATTAATGTTTTTATAAATTGTATTATCGGTAATTTGACAAGTGGATATAATGCAGCAAAATAAATAAATAATACATTCAGTTTCATGTGGTTATTCCTATAAAAAAAATCTAGAAAAAACTGTCTCGAATCTATCTCGAAAATATTTTTTAAAATACGGCATTTCAGTAAAATCATATCGGAATACATTTTCATCAGACCTCATTTCAACAGTTGCGAAACGTCCATTTGCTGTTTAAACCCAAACAGATCTAATCACTGTATGTCGATAAACTTCACACCCATTATATGTTTCATCTTTGTCTGTCTTTCAGCTTGCGCTTACAAAGGATCGATATTCGAGGAAGGTGCCATAGTCGTCACAGAGGAGCCATGTTTGAAATGCAGATGCTTAAGAGGTTCTCTGGTGTGTTACCTTCGAGTATGTCCACTTTTACCAGATCCTCCGCCGGCCAACTGTGTCCTCCTGCTGAGGCACGGTGCGTGCTGCTCCGAACTAATATGCGAGGGTAATTAAAACATTCTCAGTTATTTTCTCTCAGTGTTTAAATTTCCCAACATAGCGACAATAAACCGGCTCATGATTGAGGAATTATAAGGAAGTGTGCAATTGTAAAATAGCGAAGATATCGTTTCAGATGGCAGCGTAAACACAAATCACATAAGTAGGTCGGAGCCGGGAGGAGATTTCTCATTGAACACCACTGCGTACAGAGACGGTAATTATTTTTAATTATTAACAATAGCCGCGATGACTACAAAATTGCCAAGCGATTGATTGATTTTATGAAGTTGCCTATTTAAAAAAAAAATACAAATGTTTTTCAATCATAAAAAACACTGTACAACAAGATTTTGCCATATATAACCGAAAGATACTAGAGTCAAACAAGATGACAAATTTATACCTTAAAGAGATATCAGCTAAAGTACTACAATGTGCGCTTGGACCTATATTCTACTTTTTATACATATATGTTGCAGTAAATGGGTATTTTTCAGTGAAGTTATATTTTCACTAGTATAAAAACTGTTCAAGTGAAATCATATCCGAATACATTTTCACCAGTAGATATATAATATTTCTAATAGGGAAAATAAAATTGAACTAATAGGTGCTAGTGAAATTATATGCTGCTTAAAAATATCTATAAATTCAATTTGACAGTTGCGAAGCGTTCAAAGGTATTTTTTTTCATTAGATAAAATTGGGTTTAGTACGTTTAACCAATAGCGGATTTACGCACAGGCGGAGGAGGCACTAGCCTCAGGATCCTAGCATTTAAAAAAAATGTTTCTTGGATGAATTATTATAGCATTTCTATGGCAATTCAATACGAAATTATGAAGATTAAATTATTGTAGAAAAAAATGTTTGCACAAAAGACAATAAAAAGCAATGGTACCTTTACGCGCACACATGCATACTTATTTCTGAGAATGCATGTGAATGCACGGCTTTCGTCTTCCCATGGTGACGTAATATTTTCAGTCTGCAAAACGACAGTTGAAAATTAAATATTTATATTATTTATGCATAATATATAATACAAAATAAAAATATCTGTTCTAAGAAAAATATTTTATCTGTAATAGGGGGTTTAGAATCGGGCTCTGAATATTTATATATACAAATATGGGGGAGTCTCAGAAATTTGTAATGCCTTGGCCCCCCCCTATCGAAGAAAATCTACCACTGCGTTTAACAACTGTTATAGTGAATGTGTATTTTTCAGTAAAGCTATAGAATAAATATAATTTCATTAACTACGCCAGTTAAAATGTATCAAAATATAATTTCATTGGTCAATATCAATGAAACTGTATTTATTCACTGTACATGGTCCGGTACATACCCGGTACGGTATAGAAATATATATATCTACAGGTGAAAATATTCCTATTTAATATTACTAAAAATATATTTTCACTGGTAATACACATTCACTGCAACATATACATACGATATCTCGTGGCTACGTTTGAGTATGATTCTGCTACAATAAAAGAATCAGCAATAAACTACAATACGCAACTGACAAAGTAACAAGTTAAAGATGATGCAACATATCAAATTGAATGAAACTAAATTTCAGCATATCAATCAAATATATTAATAGAAATGAGAAATTCTACCGTATGTCAATACAGCAAAGTGCCACGGATGCAAATATGCAGTGAACACATTTAAAACTAAATGTTAATAACTAATTATGATTTTGTAAAATTGTATCAGCTTCTCAGAAGATACTCTGATTGTCAATGTATAATAAAGCTCATTATATACCTAACTGTACATATGATATCTAGTTAAGAAAATGTGAGAAAAATACATACTGAATATAATATTATAAAGATATTCAGGAACAATGTGTTTCATTGTATGATGAAAGCATAAGGTGACTAGATTTTGATAATATTAAAGGAGGACACTAAAAATTAAAAGGCCATCTCGAAAACTTTTGTTCGAGGAGGACAAAGAAGGAACATTTGGTATTGGACCTAAAAAAAGGTCATCACGGAAATTTTTGTTGAAAGGCTATCTCGAAATTTTTGTGGAGGACAAAAAAAGAGTTTAAAAATATTGTTATTCAAGAGATGACAAAGGAGGGAAATTTTTTGAGGAGAATATCTGGTAACCTTACTATATAACATATAGAGATAGCCTGTAAAAAACCACGAAGTATGCACATAGTCATAAGCTGCGTCTGTTTCAGCATATGAATGCTAAGGCAGTAACATAATACGAGTACGTAGTACTCATTCAGTGAAAAAATAAATATAAAATCTGCATTGAGGAGTTATATATAGATGAAATATTCATAAAACTTAATGAGATTCGTCTAAAATAGAGCAATTTCAATATCCTTTTAAAGAAAACTAATTGTATAGCTGTAATTGACGTGTAAATTTAGAATTTACATACAAATTATTTTATTTTTGTGACAAAAGTAAAAATGTTTGTGTTATAAATTATTAACAAAAATTTAAACCTTTTGCTAGAAGATTATGTACTTCTAGCAAAGTTTCAAACCATTTTGTATCATGATTATTAAAATTAATAAATTTAATAATAAAAAACCATTACACAATAATAATAATTACCATTAATTATTTAATATTTTTATTATTTGATTAATTAGTTAAAATATAAACATTTAGATTATTATAAAAATACATCTTATGTTTAAATAGTGACATCTATCGACAAAATAATAATGTTGACATTTACCATAGGGTTTTGTTTATATTTATATATTAGAAACCAAACAATGCATCATTTTAACGTTATACCTAAAATACATATGTGATTTTACATTTAAATAAATTTATCCTTGAACCGGTACTCACATTTTCATTCATATAGTCGCACCAACTGTCAAACACGTCCATAAAGATTCTCGCGAACGCGTTCACTAAACGTTAAATCACGAACACTTATACAATAAAATAAATCACAAACACGCTTTTGTTTTTTTAATTTAAACAAAAGATTATAATATAAATAAATATCAATGCGAATTTTTCTAATAGTTCTATATTCGTGATACAGTGGTAAGCTTTTAATATACTAGTATCAAAAATATTTTTAATTATTTAGGTTGTATAGCAAACGGAACATTGTACGCAAGCGGTTCAGCAATGTGGACAGATCGCCCTTGTCAGTATTGCTATTGCATAGCTGGAAAACAAAGATGCGTTCAACCAAGATGTCTTCCATCACCGGATGGTTGCTTTCCACGGCGTGCTTCACATTCTTGCTGTCCAGTGAAATATGAATGTATCCATGATCCAACGACTACTTCTACAACATCTACAAATCATCCCTTAGCAAATAATGAAAAAGGTATATCTTAAATATATTTATGATGTATGATATATTGTCATTTTATTAATTTAATTAATTAATGTATGTTTTAGGTTGTCAGATCGATGGAGTGCTTCATCCAGAGGGGGAAAAAATAACAAGCGTAGCTAAATCGCTATGCGATAATTGTTTTTGCATGAGAGGAATGGTTAGATGCGTTCCTTTATCGTGTGCACCTCCCCTTTTAGGTTGCACTCCAAATATCCTTCCTGGAGAATGTTGTGCTAGCAGTTATAATTGCAGTAAGCATGTTATTTATATTTACCAAATATAAATTATCTATAATAATATTAAAGACCCATAAAAGTTTTAAAGTTAAAGTATAGTTTTTTATAATACCTAAGGCCATTTTATATTAACAACAAATAGACTTACCCCCGCGTCCGTACATTACGGAGTACATTACATAACAATATTTAGTTGGCATTTCTTAAATAAATTAGAGCATGATCATTGAAAGAGTAAACGAAAAATTCTGAATATTCTAGTAACTGCGCCGACGTTTTGTAAATGATTTTCAGTGACCCTGTCGATATTTTTAAGAGCAGGCATGCGAGAGCATCGCCTTATTTCATTATATTAAAAGTTATTTTAAAATGCAGAGCTAATTAATTTATTTTTTTAGCAAAACACTTATCTCACATCAACAACAGAAATGATCTTTTGGAAACCATTAGTAAAGTACATCATGTTGAAGATCAAGGCACTATCCTAAGTGAGCGCTCTTTCCCAGACGATACGCCTCTGAGTCCGTCTCAAATAGCAGACATTTTAATGAATGGTGACGAAAGAAACTATAGAAGAATTGAAGCCAACAAAAATATTACCGAAACCAAAGAAGATACTGATATCGATTTGAGTGAATCTACAACAGAAACAATCTCAATCACTGACGTAACTGAATCAAACAATATAACTACTACACAACTGATTGATACTACTACGACAACTCCGGAAGAAATTACATCTGAAAGTAATTTAACAGACATTAAAAATAGTACAGAAAATAATGCTACGTCTGATGTGATACTTTCAAACGATATAAAAATCACAAAAGTTAAAGATATCATCTTGGATGAATCCAAGACTTTATTGAACGATACTGTAAATTGCACGACTGAGATTAGTTCGATAGAATATAATGTATCTTATGATGACACAATTAATAATAAATCAGATTATGGCTATCATGATATTCAAGAAAGAACGCCAATTTTGACTACTGGATACGACGACGTAATTAGTTTAGATAATGTTCATGAGAATTTGACAGGAAATTCTTCTGATAAATTCAAGTTGAGCTCTAACTTTCCTTCTACTTCTTTAATTATACCTAAAGGAGATGATATATTCATGGTGAATGTGTCTACATATGTTAGGACGAATAATAGTAATGAAGTAACGTTGAGGCCAGTTGCTGCAATTCCGCCTGATATCGAAGCTCTTTTGAACATTAGTTTGAAGAAGAACAATCAAAAGGACGATTATTTTGATTATGATTATAAATCTCAACTGCCACCTTCATTGCCGAATCTCGAGTAAGTATTCAGTAAATAATATATAATTAATAATATAGTGTAATTATATTTTTAATATATTTTTACAGAATAATTCCATTTTTGGCAATCGACGCTGTACCAAAAGTTGAAAAAATCGCTCGTGAAAATGAGAAAGAAATAGATCACTTTGCCACAGTTTATCCGTCTAAGGATGACGAAAAATCATACCTGGAACTCTTTTCTACAATACCTAGAGATAAATACAACGCTACGCCTCATCCGTATAAACCAAACGATGGATATAATCCTACTACTTATTCTCCCTATCCAGATGATAAATATTTATCTAGTTATAATAGAAATCCTGTTATATACAAACAACACATCAACGACAAATTCCAACCAACTACTTACAACACAATGAACAATGAAAAGTACGATGGAATTCAATATGGAATCGAAAAATATGATGCTACCGTTTATCCATCTTTAACCATTGATGAAGCTCTCTCAGAAAAATCAGAGTACACTAACCATAACTTATTTTCACCGCCTGCAAAAACTGAAGGTAAATCTACATATATAATTTATACATAAAAAAATAGTAAATACCATATTAGCAAGACTTATTATTGTACATATGTATGTATAATAAGAAGTCTTGCTAATACACCGCGTCCTAGAAATTATCATTATTTTTCACACCTCGTACATGAACTTTTTAATAATCTAATGCCTGAACTATACTCTCTGGAAGTTGTCCGAACCGAAGATACAACTGAAGTCGGCCGAGACCTACGACTTCGAGTAAGCGACCACACTGCCACAAATTTCATATGCTGTCCGGACGGCGGCTTCTGTCACGTACAGCTGGTATATTTGCGCGCGATCGAAAAATGTGCCAAATAATTTTTAAATTGTCATTTTATTAAGTTTGTGTGGGCACTTACCAATACAATATCAGTGAAAACTTTTCGGTCGTAAATATTCAATTTACGCAAAATCTTTGTCGGCTTTTGCCAAATGCCATAAGGCATAAAAATGATACTTCAGAATACGAACACCACATCTGTGACTATCCTAGAATTTGTCGCCATCGATTCTAAATAAGAATTCGTTATGGTGTGACATTTATATATACCGATCTAGGAAAATACATAAAGATATTCGAAACGATTTTTTTAAACAAAATCAAGTACCACTAATTATTTTTTAATTATTTAATTGTATATGAAAAAAATATAATAACGATATCTGTTAGAATAATATACTATCAAAAATATAATTAATCCCTTTTGGTGCCCTAAAATATTCAAAGATGTCAGTAAGAGTCTGTTGAAGTCCCCGAAAAGCATGTAGTATTATAACTTGACCACGTAACCACGATGCAGCGCTCGTCATGCGTGTTGACCATAGGACACCTACGCGCATACTGAAATTGAACCGAGTTACTCGTTTAAGGGGAAGTATCTTACCGCTCGCGCTCGAAAGAGCAGCTCCGACTTTGGTCCGTTTGCCGACAATGTTCAGAAGCGCTTGAAGCTGGCCAAGTTGACTGAATTACCCCCACATTACCTCGGACAACTTCCGAGAGATTTTAGAGCGGGCAGAACCGAACTCGACCGAAGTAACCCACTATATTCTCCGTCCTTGGCCAACCTTGGCCAACTTTCAGAGAGTGTAGTGCAGGCATAACAATTTTCAAATCACAGGTGGATTTCTACCGAAAGAACCCTCGTCGTTGGAAGAATATTTTAATCTAGGTTTTTCCGGAGAATCTAGTAATCCAGTGACGGACGGATCAGTGATGATTACAAATCATGCTAAAATTAATACTGGTATGACCTATTTATATATTTTTTAAGATATGATCAATAAAAATATAACTTATTATCTAATATCTACATAGATAACTGTGTATCAAATGGACGAGAATACAAGAACGGAGAACTCATAACAGAACCTCACGCTTGCGTTATATGCTTCTGTTACTACGGCGACATTCACTGCCAAGATCCTGAATGTCCACCTATTAAGCCTGGTTGTCGAAGGATAATTGAAAAGGCCTCTAATTCTTGCTGTGGCATTGAAATATGCAGAAGTAAGTAAAAAATAATTAAAAGTAATTTATGGCAGATTTCAAATCAACACATAATTTAATATATGTAAATAACTTATAAGCAGTCAAAAATAATATCACCTCAACAGGGAATTTAGGTATTTTTATAAAGACAACGAATCCGCACTTGTGTTAATACACTTTCAGGTCATCAGCATATAATATAGAGTTCTTAATAACCGCGTATATGTCATTAATAAATAAAAGAAATACCACGATTCCCCACACGTGCTATAAAAAAATAACTTCAGCAGTGCAATAACTTTTTCAGCTTTTAAAACAATTTTTATACTTTTTGCAATTTAAAATTGTTAACGTTTTAGACTAAAATTGATTGATAAATATGATTGATTTAATCAATTTGATTGGTACTAATATTTTTTTAAATTTTAGATGATCAACATCCTCCACAAAAGCCTTCATCTATTAATAAATATGATAAAGAAGAAGTTCCGCACGAATCGACGACCATGAAAAGTGAAACTGTTCCGATGATTAGTACTAAAGTGCCTTATTATCCTAAAGATATTACAACGATTAAATACGTGCAAAGTTCTAGACCATCTATTTATACAACACAAGAACAATCTACTTTAAATCCATCGATTAAAACGACGCTTGATGAGATTCATTCTATATTATATAACACTTCTCCGAAGCTCGAAACGTCAACATTTAACGAGAGAAGAACTGAGACGACTCCTTATCAAACAACATTAAAAGACATTCCCGAAATTGAAGAAGAAGAAGACGAGTTCTCCTTTGATAGTGTATTGAAACTTCTATTAGGAGATTCGTCGGATATTACTACTAAATATCCGATTCGTACGACCAGACGTTATACGACACAAAGTACGACTACGACTCCAACAACGACGACTCAAAAAATCGAAACGACTTCTAAATCTGTACCTTCTACGACAGATTATTATAAACCGACTCATAAGTATCAATTCAAGAATAATAGAACTGCTATAACTAACGGTCTACTGACTAAAGATTTGACTAAACCGATTAAAATCACAACTAGACAGCCGGCTTATTATTCTACAGTGAATAGGCCGACTAAATATAAATATCCACATTCATCAACTACCACTCCTCCGCCTGTGCAGATTGTGAAGAAGATTCCATTCTCTTCGTTTGCTGTGACTACTGAGCCTCCAAAAGTAATTTATAAAAAGCCATCAGAGCTTTCGTTGCCGTTTGGTGCTGGACTTCTGAAGTTAGCCGGATGCAATATATATGGAAGAATGTACAGAGTCGGAAAAATCATATCGGAACTATCCAGTCCGTGCTTAGAGTGTATGTGCACAGAAGTAGGAGTACAGTGTACTCCACTTCCGTGTTAATCAAATAGTGTTTAAAAGACTTTGAAGTAATGAAGTGTTGTAAATATTTATAAAAGATTGCTTTATTTTATTAAATGTATATTCCACCATAGTTGTAAGTCGATTCACACCACAGTTGCCGATGATCTCATAGTAAAATAAACATATTGATAATTAAAAAAAATAAGTTTCAAAAACTATGCCGCTTTTGAACGTTTCCGAAGCTTCGCACGTTGAACTTTCTTAAACCTACTGCTTTTGGACGTTCTTGAAGGTTTGAGAAAGCTCAATGACGAACAGTTTATTTCTTATAATATTTCCGTTTTTACACTGTTCTTTGTTAAACAATAAACAATATAAACTCATGTATGATTTATGTCTTTAAGGTACGTTATCATTGTATATGAAAGAAAGCTTGTAAATAAATCTTAATACAATAGATTCTAATGTATTTATTATTAAATAAAATGGTACAATACATTATATTATACACAGTATAAAAATTTACTGTATGTACATTAATACACAAATAAATAATTTAATATTTGATTAATGTGCATAACACAGATATGTTAATAAGCATAAGCAAAAGAGCAATGTTAAAATTAATTAGTAGATGTAGCTTTAAAAATATATACATAAAAACCAATAAAAAAATACTTCGGTTTCTTAAGTAATACACTTATTAGTAAATTGTAAAATCGATAGACTTAATTGTAAATTGGAACTCCATAATTATTAAATTTGGAAGGATTTTAATTAAAATGAAGTTTTATTTTGTTATTTTTATATATTATTATGAATAATTAATATTTTGGAGAAAAGCCAATTTACAGTTAAGCACATTTAAATACTAATTATAAAATATTATTAAAATTAAAACAATAAAAAATCACAGCCAGTGATATTACATATAATAAAAATGCACAAAGTGTGAATTTGTTTGGGAGTATAATTTTTATATTATATAAATATAAATTCACATTTAATATAAAAATCGCTATTATGACTTGAATCAGTCTTAATTTTGAACATTTGATCACATTAATCGACATATAACACAATTTATATTACTCATATTATTAAAGCAATCTGAGGAACGAATACAAATCGGACAGCAAAATTTTATTTGAAAAATTATAAATTTTAACTAAAATCTAAAAACAATAATTAAATGACCGAAAAAAAAAGTTTGCTATTGCGCCATGGTGAGTACTGGTGCCCGGTATTTTTCTGAAAATATTTTCTGCGCTCTACCAAAAGATATGATTAGATCAGTATAATAATAAAAGTTTTCTTAACCAACGTAAGAAATGAATCAAATAATAAAAACTAAAGATTTAGTTTGTCTTCTATTGAAAATGTAGCTCGTTTTTATTACAAAAATATTTTGTATCAGAAATAAAATATTTCTCTTAATTTCAAAACTAATCCGTTTCCAGATTGCCTCAGATGTTACAAGGACTTTACATACATATATGATGTTGTATCAAATTGAAATGGTTTATCCAATTTCAAATATCACAGATGAAAGCATCATACATCGTAGTGAAAATTTGACGTCTCTGACGTCACTAAAATTACAATCAGACCTCAAAATTGAGTTCGAATATTTCCAAAATATTATTTATTTTAATAAAATGTTTGTAATACTCATTTTATCTTTTTATTAATATTAAACGATATAGAAAATAATAGAGTCCTGAATACAACTGTATATAAACTCGTTTTCTTGAATTGCTGTACACTGTAAGTTTCTCTGTTCATATTTGTTGGTCCTTATTAAAATTGTAAACGATAATAATAATCACTTTTTTTCTTTTTCTTCTTCGTTCATCATAAATCTGTGAAAAAAATATTGAATATCACAGTTGCTGCCGTTGCCAAAATTAGGAGAAATATAGAAGTCCATTTCAATGTCTTTATTCTGGTTGTATTCTTGTCTTCTCCTGAAAGCATAAAAAGAAGCAATCAAATGAACATCTGTTATATTTGAAATGAAGAAAATAATTTATATTTTTTTTAATAAATCTTCTGTTGTAACCTGACATGCGTAAGCCCAATACGTTACAACGGGCAAATCTGTATCAACTGAGTAAATTAATCAGACATAGTAAATTCCTAAAAAGTACGTATTAACCACCAGACTGAAAGTTTGTGCCGGTTTTTTTTAATAATAGTGCATTTTTATAAATAAAAATTCGAATGCCGCTGCCGGGGCTCGAACCCACAATCTCAGAGTTACTAGTCTGAGACGTTTCAGACTACGCTATTCCGTTCTTTATGTCATTAGAAACAAAATGAAAATCGAGTTCTAGTTATAAATTAGAATGACGTAGATCTTAAAAGTTGACATAAATTATTTATGAAAATATATTTGTATTTGGCAAACACAACTCATGTTAAAGGAGCGTTTTCATGCACTAACGTTCTATCCGCAACAGTCAACAATAAAGAATGTAATCGCGTCTTTTTTTTAGCATTATACATATATAATTGTGTGGGGTATTATTGTTACACCTTGCGTTAATTTACTGTGACCAAAATGATCATCTAACAACAAGGAAACAAGACAATAGCGTAAAGGATAGGACTACACAAAAGCCCTCGTTACGACCAGAAAAAATCACATAAATAACACGCAAGTTCGTACTGTAAATATTGAAAGAATATTTTTTTGTTGTGAAACAGTCACGGTAAACAATAAATCACCGAATCCACAAGATTCTCGTTGCAGTATACGACTTTGGACAATGCCCATCAAGTGAATGTCGCTTTCTAAAGGCGTACACCGAGTTACGGCTTAGGCATTTGTCTGAGTATATTGACGGCACCACGTCAGGTACTCATACTTTTCCCTAATGAGAGAAATGTCTTACTTGGGAGATGGAAGGTTACGAAGAGGAGATGAATAGCAACTTACCAGTGTAAACTATCAGTCCTAGAGTGATTCCAGCAAACGCTCCAGCGCAATGGGCAGACCAGCCGATCTTCGGAGAGTTCAAAGACTCCGAATAGTGATGAGCGAAAGAATAACTAATGTCGGAAAAAGCCAGCACCGCGACAGAAAATAGTCTGCTCTTCTTGTATTTTATGGAACTGTAATCCTGTAATTCGTACGATATGTCTCAACCGAATAAAAAGTCATATGAAATTGATACTATCACTTGCACTCACCACAATCACGTTGGCAATGTGAGATGTGAGAAGGGCATAGACTCCAGCCGATGCCCCTACCATGCATAACTGAGGTTGTATTACGGAAGCCCCAAATGATCCCATTAATCCACCCCCCAAATATATAGCAGCACATCTAAGCCAACCTTGCTCCATTTCCAAGGGAGTGGCTATGATAGTCTGAAAATGAAAGTGTTTATAAGTAAAGATTGAAACTCATAAAGGTAAATCATTCTTTTAGCAATATTTTTAAATGTATTAAATGCTAAATTGTCGTCGATTTGTTAAAATTTCCTATGTTACAAAAGCAAAAATTTTCACAAATGAGAAAATATCTTGTTTTAATCTTATGACAATAAAAACATTCGTTGCTAATAAAATATATACACATGGAAATTCAGAAATAAAATTATAGTTTGATCTTAAAAATCATTGGATCATTTATTATATTTAACATTATGTATTTATATTTTTGTGTAGGATGCATTATTGTTAAGCTGTTTTCCTTGCACGTCTTTTTAATATGAAATATATTGTGGCAAAATAAAGTTTTTTTTTAATTTTATTTTAATGCAGTTTCTATTTTTTAACGTTTTTCATTACATATACGTATTTGAAAGATTTTTTCCAACAAAGATATAATTTTTTTAGTTTTTTCATTGGTCACCATTTTGCAGCAAGGTCACTTATTTTCTATTTTTAGTAAACTAAGTCGAGATATTTACGAGGTCTATTTTATAAAGAAAAATTCACGTCGACCTTATCCAAACAAAGGTATTAACCGTTTATTGAAAAATCTCGATTTTCCTGAAAGTTTGTGTGTCTGATATTTAAATAAATAAACATATTTCTGCATAGATTTATTTTTTTAAAACCATCACAAATATCAGATTAATCTTTTTGAGACTTATGAAACCTAATTTTTGTATTGATTTAACCCTTTGAATAGTGAGCTAATTTTACGTATTTTTCCATAATTATTTATTTATTATTATTTTATTATGCATTTATAGTAAATTATGGGAAAAAAACCATTGATTCCCAACGTTTTATTGCTTTTATTTAGTTTACAACTTTTTTGTATTAGTATATTTTAATAATTTATTTAAACACTTTTCTTTTACTAAATTTCATAAATTTATTTTAAATATATATATATTATATACTATTGGGCGTGTGTGGAGTTTTTTTCAAATCAATGCAGAGGCTTTCAATATTTTTTATTTAATTATTATAAATAATTATTTGTATGTTAATTTATTTCTTATTCTTACTTTCCATATAAATCATTTACACTAAATCAAATTGAAAAAAATAATATATAAATGTAAGGTTTTTTATTTATTTTTTCTTAAGTTATGTTTGTAAATACATAACTATCTGGACCATCTATTGACCGCCGTACATGTACGGTAATACTCCTCAAAGGTTTAAAATAACTTTTCACAAGTTTTAAGAGTAGTGTTTTGCTATTTGCTCGTATTTTAAAAATAAATTGTTATTTAAATTATCTTCTTCTTCAGATTAATTTAGACTCGGATCATTTTTCCTAATTTAATTTGTATCTTTTGATGGTGGTATATGGATTCTGTGAAGATTTCAACAATAAAGCATTGAAAACTGGCAGCGCACGCAAAGTTGCACAATAGCCACGCCGATTTTTTATATCCATAAATTACCACAAAAACTCAGTGGGATTCAGATAAATATTTTAAACTTGAACTATAAAAATTCTAAAACTATTATTAGTTTTAGAATTTTCATAAGGTTAGGGATGGGTTTAAACAGATAATGGACGTTTCGCAACTTTCAAATAGAGTTTCATAGAAATTTTAAAGCATCAGTTAAATTATACTTTCGCTAGTAGGAATATTTATCTACTGGTAAAATGTATTTAAGTAAAAATAAAACTTCGCTGAAAAATACGTATTCACTGTAACATTTATCAGAATTGGTGATTAATATATAATTAAAATTCCAATCGACCATCACAGATTAGGTTTATCTAGATTTTTCTCGCGGAAGAATTAGGTAAAAAATCGTAGAGCTACATATATCGTACATATTAGGTATTAAAAATTCTCAAATAATGAACTCAGTTTTTTTTCTAGAACGTACATTATTTGTACTAGTAAATTTTATCTAGAAAATTAAAAATGGGCAAAAAATAATAAAAAAAAATCCATCACATTTTCTGATCACCTAACAAAAGTTTTCGAACCATTGCCAACATTCTGTCTAGAAAATGAAAAAATATCATTTCTGGAAGCATACATCAACTTGACTATTCATTGAGGAAATATTCGGCTGCTTTCTTGTATTATATATAAGTCAGGCTTTTGAAAAAGTGTGGCATATAGGATTAAAATCTGTGGCGACCACACACAGTTTGATAAGGTTTTTGTCTCAAAACATGCGTTAATTTACTGTGACCAAAATGATCAAAACAATAGCGTAAAGGATGGACCACACAAAGCCCTCGTTACGACCAGAAAAAATCGTATAAATATTCTTCGTCATTGAGTGAATATTTCTTTGTTGCGAAACATTCGCGGATATAATAAATCACCAGATCCACAAGATTTCCGTTGCAATTCAATACGACCATGGACAATGCCCATCAAGCGAATGTCGCTTTCTAAACGCGTATTTTGCCGTTCTGAGAAGCGACTGTAACATCTGTCGCAAATATAAATCAGCTAATTACAAATATAAATTACAATAAATAAGTTTGCGGAAAATATTTTTATATCGATCTTAATAAATCAAAAATGTAATACAAAAATATGTTAATGCAAAAAAATCAAGGAATGTAAAAATGAAAAAAAAATTTAAACATACATGTATGAAACTGAGATTATTTTGTATATACGCGATATATCGAGAAAAAACAGTTCTATTTTGGAGCCCATTACTATTATGCGAAAAATTGAAAGGAATTGTTTAAGATTAGAATACATTTATCTTAATATTGCACGTCATTGATTTTTTTGTTACGATCAAGGTCTGATTGGCCTCAAATTTTATTTGGTAATGACTCAATTGAGCGATCTATTCTTCACATAATCGAACAGAAAATAACTCTCAATACTTACTTGTATGATGATATTCAAGGTCAGATGTATGAGGCCATAATGCAACAGCATGTAGGTTATAAACCTCCATACTTCTTGGCGTTGATGTGGATCGTACATAAACATCCTTTCAAGATCTTCGCTTCCCAATACATAAACAAAGATCTGTAACAAAAACACATGGCCATTGCACAAGAACTGACACAGTAAGATCGTGAATACAAAAATATCTCACTTCAACAAGACCGGCGATTAAAATGAAGTAAGGCGGACACAAATACTTGGACTTGCTTCTTCCATCCGAACTGAAGGAATATGTGGTAACGTTTTCAGAAGAATCAGAATCTAAGCATCTGGTTAAATCATTGACTGCTTCTACGTCTTCTTTAGCGGTCCATGCTAATCCTGATATGCTTTCTTGTGGTATCGGTGCTACTTTTCTGCGTAGCGCTGGAGATCTATTATCTTCCAAGTCTTCCCTAGATTCAGTCTTGATCTTGCCAAAGTTAACAGTCGCTATGCTAATTCCAGTCATTCTGCAGCTTTGAAGCGTTGTCCTGAAATAACGAATTGTAGTTTGACGGTTAAAAACAAAGACAGTCTACGAATGCTGATTGTTATGACCCTGACCTAAAGTGACATAGCTAGAAGCAATGACCCTAGTGTTACGCGTGTAATTAACAATTATTAAAATGTTTATTATAGATTATTATAAACAAAGCCACATGGAACGTTGACCTACGATTAGCGAATGTAATAAAGCGATTATAGATAAAGTTTATGGCAATGTAACATGAGGAAAACTACTATACAATAGTTATAAAAAATAATAATCAACCATAATTTTGTTTATAATTAAATAAAGTAAGTATTAATTTTAATCAAATAAACATTTAATAACTGTAATTGAGTCGTAAAATCTTAAATCTTATAGTAAAATAAAACATCATGATTTATGTTCAACCTCCCACCAAGATGACACCTCTAATTTTAGACAACTATTTTTGTTTACAATATATTTTTTTAGATGTGTTCAAATTGTATGATTTTTTGGGTATAAAAAGAATAACAGAATTCTATATGTTTGTTTTAATATAATATATTATCAACATAAATGTGGTGCGTGTTTATGGTATTTTTACCAAAATTACACAGTACGAAAAAGATATAATGATTCAATTTATATGTAAAATTACGTGTTAATTCCATTAGTTTTTTAGAAAAATTGATTTTGAATACTTTTGTATAGAAGAAACACTTTCTTGATTGATTTTAATATTATTTATTTATTTATTTATTTTATTTTATTAATTTATTTAGATTAATAGCTAATCTTTACATCTAACAAATTTAGTAAACATATATAAAAATATATAAAAAATACATAACAGAAAGAAAAAATGAAAATATACAATAATAAAGTCTTAATATTATAATTTATTTCTATATGTACGAAGGTGTTTTTTTATTCCATTTATGAAACCCGTTATATTTTTGCTGTTTCGGATTTCTCTTGGAAGACTATTATATAAATCAAAACCTCCGTACATAATTCCCCTAGCCGTACTCGTTTTCTTATACTTAATTATCTTTAAATTTTCTCTATTTCTAGTATTATATTTATGTACATCTTTATTTCTTATTAAATACTTATTAAAATATTTTGGTAATATATTATTTTCTAACTTATATATAAATACTAAAACATTCATACTCAATATTTCTTGAACATTCAACCATTCTAATCTATCAATCATACTTTTACAATTAGTTAATCTATTTTTATTTAAAATTACTCTCATTGCACTATTTTGTAATTTTTGCAACATTTGTTTATCTAATTTATTTAACATATTTAATAGTGTTGCACAATAATTAAAATGGGGCAATATTATACAATTGTAAATTATTATTTTTGTATTTATACTTAATATATTTCTTAATCTAGATAATAAACCTATTTTTCTACTAATTTTTTTTAATATGTAATTACAATGTTCTTTAAAATTTAATTTTGTATCAACAATTACTCCTAAATATTTTATATTATCCACTATTTCTATACTAGAGTTATTTATTACTATTTTGCTACTATTATCTAAAACATTTTTATAATTAATAAACATACATTTAGTTTTATTCTCATTTAATTTAAGTACATTATTCTTTAACCATATTTCTAATATACTTAATTCATTATTTAAATTATTTACAATTTCTTTAATGTTATCACCTATGCAATACATTAATGTGTCATCCGCAAATAGATGAATTTTACATTTTTTCACGGTATTAACTATATCATTAATATACAAAACAAATAACAATGGTCCCAATTTAGACCCTTGTGGTACTCCATAAGACACTAATTTCTCTTCAGAATATACATTATTTATTTTAACTTTTTGTTTTCTTTTATATAAGTAATTATTAAACCATCTTAAAACTATATCACTTATACCTATACTCTCCAATTTCTTTAACATTATTTTTCTGTCTATTGTTTCGAAGGCTCTCTTGAAATCCAAGAAAACTGCTCCAATGATTTTGTTTGTATCCTTAGCCAATAGCCAATCATTTATCACTACTTGTAATGCAGTTTCAGTGGAATGCTTTTCTCTGAATCCCGATTGTTGTTCACATATTATGTTTTGAGAAGTAATAAATTCCTTTAATTGTTTGATTACTACTTCTTATAAAATATAAAAATATTTATAAAATATTTTTTTTATAAAATATTTTTTTTCATAAGACATTAAGCATCCTAGTATATTTATCTCGATCAAAATAATTTATGTGACAGAGAAGTGCAATTTTTTGTACAACACTGTACATTTAAACTTTTTGTCAAAAAGTTGGAATTATTCTATATATATATATATATATATATATATGTTGTTTTTATGCTATCTAATATTATATTTTAATTTTATAAAAAAAAAAGTTTTTTTTCAAAATTACAATTTTTTCTGCCGAAAAAAATAATCATATATATTACAATTTTTTACACCGAAAATTTCAGTGTTTTTAAAAAATTTTAAAAATTCCTAATAAATGCAAATACTTAGTTAACTTTTAAAGATAAGTAAAATGTGTATTATATTATACATATATATTAATTATTATCTATATTAAAATTAACATAAATATTATGATAAAATATAAAACGTCGTTCTATATTGTAAATACTTGAGTTTGGTTAACTCTTAAAGATAAGTAAAATTTATATTGATATTAATACAAATATTGCGATAAAACGTAAAACGTCATGATATATTATTTCATGACGTTTAACATATTTGTAATAATCGATATATATATATATTTTTACTTTAGAAAATCATTAAAATTACAAAACAAAAATATGTGTAATATATAGGTGATAAATAAATACAGCAATAGACTTTATCTATATACATTTGCATTAAAACGAATACTAACAAATAAATTATAAATTTAATTGTTCATTAGTTTCTATGACTTGTGGTTACAAGTCATTAAATTTTGTCTATGAGCGTGGAATAATTTTAATACATAAATTTTCTTATCATAAAAACACGTGAAAGGGCTCACCCGTCCCAATACAAGAAAAATATGTTTCTACTATGAGTCAAAGGATTAACAGAAACTTTATGAAGTGCCAAAAAAATTAAAATTTTATAATTTAATATAATTCTTGTACAAGCAGAATATTCTCTTATCGTTTTTTTAAAAGTAAAGAATAAATATTTTTTGTCACTTCTTAAAAGATAGTAAATATTAGTTACCTAATCGAATAATTTATTTTGTGTAATTGATCGCAAAATTAAAAAAAATCCGTTCACACCTCTTGCTAATGATCTATCCATCAACCGACGGATAACAAGCGAATAAGACTCTTACGATCATAAATCATTGATGGTAAATAATAAAAATATACTTGAATGCCATTTTTTGTACTACCGTCCTCCGAGTATGTCGTGTGTATTTTAAGCAAATACTTATATTTTTAAACGGCGAATGTTTGAGGATGCCGAAACGAAATGTATCATAAAACTCTCATTGTGAAACAATTCTATCGAATTGTTAAATAGGCATTTCCTATTCCTTTTCGATACACAGCTCCCACTACCCACATCTCTAAATGGGTCTGCAAAATAGAAGCATAACCAGAGAACTTTGTTATTGCTTGACTTTTATTATAATTTAGTCTAAATCTGACGATGGTATTGTTATAGTGTGTGCATTATACAACGAGAATACAATATATTTCTCTCTATTTCACTGTATACAAAGATCTCTATTTAAATTGCTACTTAGTCATCAAAATGCACATGATCGTCTCCGGCCAAAAGGTGACTGAAATTACAAGTGCCACTTTATGGCATATAGGGTTCATTAATCGCGTGACACTGCCATAATAAATGACTGTACGAATTAGTACCGGTAATAACGGTTAAAGTAATTAAACACTTTTAAAGAAAACTTCAGCCACTTAACGGCTAGTTAATAGCTATTATTCGGTAGAACGAATTTGTTGGCAAGAGTCAAAAATACAGTAGAAGAAAAATTATGTCCATTATGAAATTGACAGATTCACAATGACCGCTAAGCATTGAAAATTTTCTATTTACTTGAAATTGCCTTTTTGTGTTAAATTTGCGATATTTAATGATGCAGAAAACGTTTCAAGTATTCTTTGTTATAAGCAAATAAAAATTCTATAGGCGTGGAGATTTGCCACTTTATCTGTACATATATCCTGTCGTGAATAATTAGCATGAATGATATCAGCTTTTAATATATTATTTTTATAGTCAAACTTATTTACTTTTAAAATTTATTGTACAATCAAAATTTAAGGAAATAATAAGTTAACATTAAATGGGTCAACATGTAATGCCAGCGTATTAAGGAGCCGGATGGCCACAGCTATAGGCGAGTCGGTGAGTGCGGACGTCCTAGCCCTAACGTCTATCAAAAGAGGACGCGATCGTGATTCTCGAAAATGTTCCGGAACCCAAGGCTGGAATTTCTCGAGAATAGCTGGATTGTCGACAGCACCTTTTAGTAATTTGAAAAAATGCTTAGCGACTTACAACTTTCTGCGAGAGCTCAGGGAATCGTATCCTAACGCTCCTAAAAGAAAGGCGCTGGGATATATGTACCGATAATAACCAAATGTCCTTTTGTAAAGGTATCTTAAATACATTTTTTGAATTTTTTCTACTAAAAGGGAACATTTAGCTATTCGGGGATTCCAAATTATAGATCCCGATTCAAGAATGCTACGAACTAAGGTGTCATAGAGGATGCGAATAACTGACGGATCGTCAAAGTGAAAGGCATTCCTCATAACAAAGCCGAGCATCTTGGAAGATTTATCACAGACGTCGTGTATGCGTAGAGAGAACCTTCATTTGCTCTCGAAAGTGATTCCGAGATCTTTAGTGGAAGTTTCTTTAGTCAAAATATAACCACCGAGATGGTAGAAATAAGCTGATGGCGAATGGGATCGAGAAAATGACACAGTATAGCACTTTCCGACACTAAAGGGCAGACGGTTAACATAGAGAATCTAAATCACTTTGTAGAGAGAAGGAGTCCACAACAGATCGAATGCTTTTATATAATTTTAAACCATCTGCATACAGAAGAAAACTTGAATTTGTAATTGCTGTATTGATGTCATTAATAAATAACACAAAAAGCAGAGGGCCCAGATTGGATCCTTGAGGTACCCCCGAAGGGGTAAAATATTCTTTCGACAACCTGCCACCATAGGTTACAAACTGTCTACGATTGCTTAAATAACTCAAGAATAACCGAGTTAAATTATCCGAGCAACCGAGGTTCGACAATTTTTCTAATAATAACCTATGACAAACTTTGTCAAAGGCTTTCGCAAAATCTGTATACACGACGTCTACTTGAATTCCTGCATCGAGAGAAGTTGTCACCGTTTTGGTGAACGACAGAAGGTTAGTAACAGTGAACGGGCAGGACGAAACCCGTGTTGTTGCTCTAACAAAACCGAAAGTGATTATAGAGATATTTATGAATAATTATTTCAAATAATTTAGCAGGAGCTGACAACACTGCGACTGGTCTATAATTCTTTATATATAATTTGTCACCCTTTTTATAAATAGGGTTGACTTTTGTGCATTTCCATATATCAGGAAATGATGATGATTATGCATTAAGAACCCTATAAATCATTTTTTTGCCGGCCAGTGCGGACCGTACATGACAATAGACGGAATAAACTAAAAGCACTATAATATTCATTAGAGATTTTCTGCATGTTATTATTATATAACAAATGACAGCAATTTTTGATCTAAAAATACGAATCACGAAGTTGTAATAAATCATACTTGTTATAAATATTTAACAGATGTTTAAACTCCAACGCAAATAATTTAATTATACTCCTAGCTCGTTGTAATCGATCGTGACAACAAAAAGTGGATGAGCATTATATAATACATCCCTCAGGCTAACCATGCGTATAAAATCAGATACACAACTATCGTTTAAAAATTAATTCCGATAACTCTCCAACTGGAACCATGAGGAACCGCCAATCATTACCACATGAGATTGAGATAGCAGCCGCTTCTCTCTTCGTGTCAACCCTGCTCTAACTCAACGTCTAGAATAGAGAGTTCAACCCGCTTTAGAAACGACTGGATCCTTCGTTTGCAGACACGGATAAGATAAACGTAAATATAATTACACAACTTTATGTGAACGTATGCACAAATATTTATTCTAAATAAAAATATCTTATTGTATTAAAAAAAACACCCCTGACATATACATTCAAATCGTTGAACAAATATCATTAAAATCATTAATAATATACTTTTATCTGCAATGCTTTACTGTATTACATAATTTTTTCATTCATCAAAATTTCTCGAGAATTCTCTAGAAATTTGAGGAGTGAAGCGATAAATCAAAATACACTCTAATATTATACTATGTTTTAAAAATATGATAGTATCCATACCGATATTACTACGGACTTATGATATGTAAGTATTGCTCAAAGTGTATTCAATCCAAATTTGGATCAATAGGATGGCGCAAAATCACTTCTCAGAAGTCAAAAATTCACGTCAAAAGCAATAAACGAGCGTTCCCACTGCAACTATTAACGGTTTATTTTACTGCTGTGAATAATGAAAGGTTAATCGAAATCAGTTTTAAAACATCGACTAGTGTAATTATAATTTTTAATAACAATTATAAAGTGCATTTATAACGACAACCAATTTCGTTTCACACACGTGTGTAAGTTTTTTTTTTGCATAAAAAAAATGTTTTTTTAATTTGTTAGTCACGCTATCTGACCATAAAGTTTGGACGGAAATGGTTTAGTCGCAAATATCGATTAGTTCGATGGTGGGTTTGAAAAACTCGAAGTCACAACATACACTAAATATTATTATTATTTTACGAAATAACAAGAAAAAAATTCTAAACATATTTTTATATGAAATAATCTTGATTGAAAATAATCGTTTCCATCTCGCATGCTCTTATGGTTCATGCCTACACGAGCGATTTTTTTGTGGTTGTATTGCAGAAATATTTCTCGACTTTTCTCAGATAAATCCGTAAAATATGTCTATGGATTTTTCATTTCATAATGTACGAAGACCACAAGAACCTAATCTATAAGAATACGTATCGTTTGATAATTAACACAAACGCATTGCATGAGGAGATAATTAAAAACTAACACATAGACCAGAGGTATCAGTCAGTGACTAATACATTAAATACTTGGGTTTAATTTAATTTTTATCATGTCTGGGAGATCGGAAATAGTTATTTTTATATAATTATATTTCCGACCAATTATCACATACTAAATTATCCTAGATTTTTTTAGGAAAATGGTAATGGATTCATATGATTTTAAATGATTAAAAAAAAATTCGCACTAAATGGGGACTAAAATGGTTATGCAATATTTGCGTTTTTTATTCTACAATATTTACATAAATATATTTACAGATCTCTGTTTGGTAATTCACAACTTACTTAGTAGCTGTAAGTAGTGATTCGTTGTAACGAAAGATTTACAATGAATAGATACAAAAAAAAATTTTTTTTTCATATCCTCTAATAGTATCGATCAATATTCTAATTTAACAAGACGCTAATGTGTCGTACCAAATACGAAGTGACACAACTTTTGAAGTGCCTCGCATGTCGCATAATTTGTTATGGTATTTTAATGGCCTGTTAGAAAAAATATACCGTGTGAAAGCTCAAGTTCAAACCGATCCTTAATTGTATTTTTCCTTTAAATAATAATTCCTACAACATTTCATTTTATTTTGCGCTTACTTACGTAACATAGACCAACGCCCAAATCTCATATTTTATTCTATTTCTAAATCATGGTCACCATACAAGCGATCGATACTCTATTTCGGCATCGAACCTGTCGATATTGACCTCCACTTTGACCATACTATTTTAGATCGAGTCCGACTTCACGCGTCGACGAGTTTCAAAATTATCGCGACCGATTTTCAATGCAATAACAATATAAATTGCAATTTTTTTCATTATCACACACACACACAAATAAGGTCAAACTTGGACATAAACCTCGCATAAACCGCAAGGTCCGCCAAATATGCTAATTAACGGCGAAACTAAACTTGACCGCGAAGTTAAAATTATTTTTATAATCATCACATATTGTAAATATACAGGTGTAAACACAACGGAATGTAATGATGATCTATTAAATTATAATTCAAATTAAGGTCGGAATAGCGTAGTCTGTAAGGTCTCAGACTAATAAACCAGAGGCTACGGGTTCGAGCCACAGCAGCAGAATTTTAGAAACCAGCCCCAGCTTTATATTATTATCTATATTAGCTATTCATAGCCTATTTATCTGCGGGCACTTTTATTGGGCATTTCTAAACTTTTTACTAACAGTAAGATCAGGTGGTAAGAAATCGAATTTGACTATGACGTTATAACTTGACATGCTTTTTTGCGATTAAGTTTTTAGGGCGCTTCCATTAAAACGCTTGCACATTTGTTATTAGCTTCTTTATTCAGTAATTTATCACCAATTTCTATACGGTGCTGTTTTTGAACAAATTTGCATGCTACTCGTTTCACGCTAAAAATGAAGTTTTTAACCACTTGCGCTATTAATCATAATTCAGACGTCACCATAACAACCACTTGAATAACAAAAATAAAATAAATTCACACTATAAAATGCGTTAGCCTATTATAATTTAAGACCATACATCACACAACAAAAGAAAGATATTTGTTTAACAAAAGACCAGCGTCAACAAAAGAAGTATAGCACAAACCTTCCGAGGACGTTTACCACTCATTCTTACCGCAAATAATAACAACCCTTTGTATAAGAAGACACGGGCCAGACAATACGTTCGACTATTACCATTGTTCTTCCTTGTGTGTGTGTTTTTTATTAAGGCGTAAACACATTTTGAAGGTGTGATAAAAGCGATTCAATTGCTTCATAAACATTTTTATCTGCGCTAGCTACGATCAATATAAAATATATGACCCTTGGTAACATATGAGACTGAAAACACATGTAGTGTAGTATTTTTTTAATCCTCACGAACCTTTTAAAAATATTTGTACAATTCATAAATTTTTACTTTGTATATATAATAAAAGCTAAAACTAAAAGCCTTCTCAAACGTTTTAATTCAATACATATTCTTTGCTCAAAATAAATAAATCGTCAAGCGTGACAAAAACACACTACGCGTCCAATATATATTCGCATTACAAACAGTGATACAAATGTTTTCAAAAAGCTTAACTGAGAACTGAAAATCTCGTTGGTTAAATATAGGCGCGTACCGTGCGATACTCTCCCTTTCGCTCGCTCGCGTGTTAAGAGACGAGAGTGAGTGAGAGATAATGGCGTGCGTTAGATGCGTCCCGCGCCTGGCTAAATACATTTTTTACAAAAGCCCCACTATCTTACCAATGAAAACTGTTTTTGAAATTGCTCACAAAAAATAATTGGGAAGATATATTTGAATGATTTTTTTCTAATTTAGATAGCTTAGAATCAAATATTGAAATAGTTATTAAAGATATTACTAATGACGAATTTAATAATATGACGTTGACAATCGAAGAATAATTAAACAACTAATAAACCATTAAAATATTTATTCGGTAAAAAATAAATTGTTAAATTTAATCGACGAAATGAATTGAAGATTTTTCAACCAACCGGAGAATGTTTTTTTATGAATTTTTGCTCACAGTTAAACTAACATCAACGGAAAACGAGTGAGTATTCTTAATGGCAGAAATATTGACTAAAAAATTATAAATAGACTATCTAATTCGTTCTTAAATTCCTCGGTTTTCTAAAAACTTATTTTTCAAGAGAAAATAAAATATGAATTCTTATTTTTATAATATAATTTTACAATTTATGTTCTACGCATATAATTGAAATTGCATTTTTGTTATTGTTATAAATAATAAATAATATATATAAAATATGCCTTTTATTTTTTTAATAAATTAATATATATTTTTATCACATATTTAAGTACATTACAAAATTTATCAAAAGTTGTTTGTGTAAAGGGAGCGTTCTCAATCGCTTACGTCCTGATAACGCCAATCAAGAATAAAGGACGCGATCGTGACTCTCTAGAACACTTGAAAAATTACAAATCGCAGCTACATTACTCCTTAGAAACTTCAATTTAATTGCATTTTTGAATAAAATGCAATGAATTGTAAATCCCGAAGCTCATAGCATAATGGCACTGGAATACAAATATGAATAAGATCCGTACTTCATATAGAGATATCTTAGATTATTATTTTTAAGTCCTATGTTACACTGGGATTCCACACATACCATTATAATTCGAATTGGCAATAAATTGTTAAAGTGACACGCGCTCCGCATAACGAATCCGATCATCCTCGTCATCTAATCGCAAACTTTAGCGATGTGTATTCAAAATTTTCTAACCTGCTCAAACGTCATTCTGAAAAAAATCATCTGAGCCATAAGAGAATTCCAAAGGGCAAAGGGATCTAAAAAATATAAGAACGTGACATTTGACAATGCTGGAAGTATATAATTGATCGACTACTTCCACAGCGTCTTCAGGTCATTTTACAAAGACAGTGAATCCGCATTTGTGCAAAATATAAATAAATTTGAAAACATATTAATAATAAAAAACGAGTTCTCAATTGCGAGCCAAATTAAATCCTAATGGTACTTCAAAATGAGCGAAATACTCTTATATAGGATTTTTAATACCGGTATTACCGCGAGAAAAGCAGGCAATACCGGTATTACCGATATTCACATTTTTATTATTTTTTTGGTATTTAATTTTGTAATACCAGTAGTTTCGAATATCGATTTTTGCCACAATACCGGTATTACCGGTATCGGTACTACCGATATTATAATTTCTACGCACATACTAACACTAAATAAAAGTTAAGATGACCGTTTGAGAAACCGAAGTTACTTAACTTTTAAAGTTATCGTAAACTTAGTTTTCAATCCTCATGCGACTCAGAGATTGATAACTATTTAACCCACTGATATACTTGACGTATTACGCCATTCCGGCAGTTTAAATGTTGCAAATTCAATGTCAAACCAGTGTTTTACAAATTGTTAATATTAAATGTGTATTATATAAATTACTTATCTGTATAACATTTCACATAAGTGTTAAATTGAAATGAATATGATTAGATATGCAAAGAACATAATGTGCAACTCGAATATACACCACTGTTTCTTAAACATTTTATTAAAAAAATATATAATAATGTATTACTTCGTATTACAAACACCAGATGCTTTTAATATATTGTATTTTTAATAATCAACAAGGATTTTAACTTAGTATCATGTCATACTGATTACGCAATACCAATTTCTAATTAATTAAAATGTGCTTTGACGAAAACAAGAAACATGTCAGAGAGATAGGAAATATCGAACGACCCTATTAACCTACTAAGGGCGCGGAACAGTCGCCACGTGGATAAGCTATAAGGTCGGCCTTTGACCCCCCCATTGTACGACAGTAGTATGGGGGATGCATGGGGAAATTTTCAGGATGCTGTTGGCAATTTCCCGGCGAGAAAAATACACAAGGGTTGATGGCGCCAAGGGATGCTCGTGTAAGCCAATTTAATCAGACTAGGCGTGTTGAGTTAAATTGAGCAATTACCTTTAACAAACTGAGCAAAGTTTTCCTTGCAATAATATTAATCAATATTGCATTAATAACTCACATATAAATATTATTTTTATCTATCTAATTGATTGCGATATGGTAAACCAATTGATTTTATCTAAATGAAAAAAAACAAATGCTAATATAAACAAAAGTGTATATTTTACCATTAATTCAAATAAATTGATGTATGCACAGCCTTCACAGATAGTTAAACTTTCACTTGTATATTTTATTTTAGATAATAAAAGCGAAATAGTATTTTTATCGCGGAAAAACGAAGTTATTTTTCGCGCGCACTATGCACGTCCAACGCCCACAAAGCGCAAAGATAGACTGACTGCTTATCAAAACAAACGATAGACTTGTGTATGAATGTATATATGCACATTTTAAACATACATAGATTAGTTTGAATATAATGTATGTTAAACTAATACACTTGATAAAAAAAATATTGATTCTAAAATAGATTTAACATAAAAACTCAAGTGTGAAATTTTCAAACAAGTCAACCATGCTTAATCAATTTACACTTTTAAGTGTAGGTTAATCCAATTTCATTTAATGTTCAGTGATATAAAACCAATTAAATTAATTTTAAATAATATTATATTTTAAAGACAGCAATATAGATTTTAATGTGTTCTTAAAATAAAATCGGAATGAGGATTTTATGGTAATATTGACGTTTTTATACCGTCAAATTTCAATAAAAACGACTTTGTGACAATAAAATTTGATATTGGAATAAAATGCAATATAATATGCTACTACATATAAATATTTTTGTAGTATTGATTTATTTTTTTAAACTGCTTTATTGAGTGCAAATACACCTTGAAATAGTATATTTATAGAAAGTCTTGCACATACTACAATCTTTTAAATAATGTTATTGAAATTTTTATGTTTGTAAAAATCTTTCGGAACATTAGATTAAAAATGTTAATTAAAGCAAATAAACAAATCAAAACTAATCAATTAATTTTAAGTAGTGATTTTTATTTTATTTTTTATTTTTATATAAAGTTAACGCTTTTTGATTTGCTATAAATTAACTATGAATCTTGTTTATTGCCTTAGTATTTTTTTAGCTCAAAGAAAATAAAAGTAATATGCCTAAATAGCTCCTTTCCCCAATCCCCAGTAACCATTTAGAAAAAAAAACAAAGCAGGTAGATTCACAGATATTTACCGTTGATGCTGTATAAAAAATAAAAACGTGTTTATCATAAATACCAATCAATAGACTCTAGAACTTAAAAGGAATCAATGGTTCTCTAGAAATTTCAAGGGTCCATTTTTTTATGTTGTTCTGTTTTTTTCTAAAGGCTGCTGTATTCATTATATAGTGCTTATGTTATTTTATTTTTTTATGTAGCATGTAAATTTGCAAACTATCAGCATTTAAAATGTCATTAGTTTTTTGTTACTACCTTGAAGCTAAAAATTATTTTAAAGGACATTGATATCTAACGACGCAGAAAAGGTATTCAAACACTTTGATCACGGCAAAATTTTTAACAAATTTCCGAGAAATCCTATCTGGTCTTGCTATTTTTTTCTATGAATTAGTATTGTTTTAATTTTCCTTGTTTTATCCTAATCAAAATATATATTATAGCTTAGATTGTGAATTGAATAAGTCAAAAGATAATACAATTCCAAGTAAGTATGTTCATTAATTGCTTTGTATCATATTTTATCAATCAATATAAATTTATATATTAATATTTTTCTTCGAAATGCTTGTGAAAGTCAATTTATTTTAACTCTAGAATATAATATATAACGACATGTGTTTATTTTCGTCTCACTTGTCACTTTGTTCCTTTACTTTACTAAAGCTGGGTGATTTTAATGGCTTAACCATTGAACTGAACTCCCATTTGCTACCTGGATTTAATATTATTATTTTTTATAATAAATTATATGATTACATATACGAAACAAATAGTTAGAGCTTTAAATCTTTTGCATTGTAAGCACAGTGTACGACCAACGCGATAGTGAAAGCTCCCTAAAAAGCTCACTCCCCAGAGGAGGTGTCTGTGAACTTTGCTACATCAATTCACAACTAGCGGTACGCGAACTGAATTATAATAAATATTATATTAGCTAACCCAATTGATAAGTAAACTGCTTTATATATTTGTTAACATACAAACTATATTTATTTGTATCGGATATTTTTTAGGTAAAAATAAATGTGCTGTTAAAGACGCAAATAGAAACTCACTATCAAAAAAAGTGTTTATTTCTGAAGTTGTAGATGCAGCGTAGAAACGGGTAAATTTATACATTGAGCTACGCAAGATGAAAATAGACCCAAATCATAAATATCTAAATATGTGCTCTTTAAAATACATCAAATATAAATATTATTATTTTTTTATTAATTACATCCTTTGGGCTCGTGAGCATTATGTTATTAATAAAAAATAACACTAAAATAATTTTAAATTAATCATATTTATATTAACCTTTTAAATAGTGAGTAAATTTATATACTTTTATCAATTTGTTAGTTCACACCTAGGAGTGAATTAATTTTACGAATTTTTCAAAATTATTTATTATTATTTTATATTTTAATTATAGTGAATATTGCTTTATTTATTTTAACACTTTTTGTTAATTTATTTTACATATTTTTTTATAGTATATTATTCGCTTTTGTGAATTTTTTTATATCAATTCAGAAGCTCTAAATATTTTTTATAAAATATTTTTGTTATGCTCATTTATTTCATACTTTTTAATTATTAACATTAAATCAAATTTAAAAAATATAAATTAATAAATTTATGTAATGTTTTTTATATGTTTATTTTTTCTTCAGTTATATATTTAAATATATAACTATCTAAGGTACCTCAAAACAGTGAAAGATTGACCGCCGTACATGTACGGCGATTCCGCTCAAATGGTTATTAATAGATATAGTTACTTAATAAAAACGTCCTAAATCTTTATAAAATAAAACATAGCGCATGACTATAATTTTAATATTAAAAATAAATAATAATAAAAAAAAATTGTAATAGCATCAGAGTTTCTCAGAAGCTGATATATAAAATCTGTAAGGATATAGCAGATTACATATTATATAAACTAATTGCAAAACTATATCATGAAATTAAATAAATAAGTAAATCAGAAATAAAATTAAGATACTTTATGCACTTAACAAAAATATATTACTACTTTGTATCAGTGACTTTTATCCAAGAGCTTGCGTTGCATTTTAAGTTATTTTTTATAGTATTTGTGACTTACAGAACAAGTTTATGCATCACGGCGACATTATAAGGTCGAACTAGCGTATTCCGTAAGGTCTAGATTGGTCGTGGGTTCGAGACACAGCAACAAAACATAAATTCTTATTTATATAAAAATGCGAATTTTATTTATAGAAAATTGGCCCCATGTGCAAAGTGACGTCTATTGATTTTAATCAAAATACACATAATAATTTATAATTAATTATATAGTTATTACATATTCCCAGACTAAAAACCTCGTGATTAATATTTACTTTCATATTCACTTACCCTGTTGTAACGCATTGGGCTTACGCCCATCAAGTTACAGTGAAAAAATAAAAATAAAAATAAAAAAAATAGAAGCGCACGTGACGAAGTCAGGCGTCAGCATTTTTAGTACTTACTTACTATGAAAAAATATTTCATAAGACATTTACAACATGATATGATAAAATACATTTGGAAACAAATAATATCAATACTACATCTACCATTTTTAGACATCCAAAAATAAATTTAGTTAAACTTTGAATAAAAAAAATATTATTTTCTTTATTAGAATTTTTGATATAGATTTTTTTATTAAATTACTATTTTTGTGTATTTAGCTGCGTAGTTAAAAAGGTCTTACTCTTGAACTGTTTTTGTTTTTTAAATTTATAGATGAATTGGAAATTTTACTTACAAAACAAAAGTCAGAACTTTGTCGGCAGTTGGATTACCTCAACACTTCAAAGATGGATGTCTAAATATGCGTCATTTATAAAAAAATATCCTTAAGATCTGTTGACGCAAAAATGAGTCATTTGTAAAACAATCGATTAAAGTAGTGCATTTTCGAAAAAAATGTGTGGAAGATTTTACATATATTCTGATAGTGTCATTTTCGTTCAAAAATGGGTTATATTATAACATTTACTTAAAAATACACCCAAAAATTACATTTGATTTTATTTACCATATTTATAGAAATATTTATATAATAAGAGGCAATGTACACTCGGTGTACATCACAGTGAAGGTAGAGTAATAAAACGATTAAAATGATCAATTAAAGTTGAAAGCATCTTCTTAATACATACATTTTTATTTATTGCTATGTTTTATTTTCACAAAAAAACTTGAATTTAAATGTGTTACTTTAAAAGTTATTACGCTTTTACAAAAGACTTGAAAATATTATATTTACACTTCAATTATTTACAGCGTCCTGTTAGATTGACAACGGAGAGAATTAAAAATTGTTTTCCTACTTCATCCGTTAATTTGGTCGTTGACATAATATATACCAAGCGCGTACGGTGAAATACTTTCCCTTTCGCTCGCTCGCGTATTAAGTGACGAGAGTGAGTGAAAGATAAGGGCGTGCGGAACGCACGGAACGCACGCCCTTATCATTTTTACTTACGATCGTTATAATGTATTATTCCCGTCTCTCTACATATCCATAGTTACATTTGTGTTTGTATCGCGGTGAAGGAGATATTGCGGAATTTTGGAATGACGCCAAAAGTACCACGTGAGTGGGCTGGGGGGTCGGAAAATTTTCCTTTGAAGGAAAATATACGCATCTCGTTACGTTGTGCGCTTCTGCGTCAGAGGCTGGCCAGACACCCCGCAGGGCAACGATCTCCCAAAACGTCGTTCTCGTGTAACCATGGCAACGTACGTGCATTAATATTTTGCGCGTCACGCCCCCTTTCGATCGTAGGATGCACAATATCCGTTGAAAACTTTCGCTGCGACACCCACGTTTTTTGCGAAAGATTCGCATTATACGTATAAAATCTTACATACTCCCACGAGACTCGAGATATACTGAATCACAAAGTTATTATTTATAGCTCATAACCAAGACATTAATATCTTAAATCAAATATAGAGCAACATAATAAAAAAACTGTACGCTACTCAATTGTAACATTTGTGTTTTTCTATAATCGTATATAATGTTCTTAAGTAATATTTTATATTTATTTCGAAAAAATTTTTCGGTCAGTGCTTGAAGAAAATGATGTATTAATGCGACACTCCGTTCCATCCCACAGACAGATGGCACCTAACACATAGTACCCATTGTCTCCGAATTTTATTTTTTTAAATTATCATAAAATATTCTACAGATTGTTACAGACCATTTTTTTGTTAATCTTTAGTTGCAAAACACCAGACCCAATGCGTCACAACTGTAACTTCTAAGTAATTACTTATACACCAGACAAAAATCAATATATTTTATAAACTATTTTTAGGTTTGGTTCCGAGTATGAGTTTGATACCCAGATAGACAATGGAAAAGCTAGTAACTGTTTATTTTAGAACCATATAGCAATAATCACATATATAGAGAAATGTAGATGTTGATATTAGGTGAAATTAAAATGGCAGATCTTGTATACTCGGATAACTCTTTTAGTGTGATTGAGTCGTTGTCGTGATATGGTCTATATGATGCATGATCTTGTGCTCTGTTAATTTAAGTGAGTCTGTTTGTCTGATCTGTATGATCAGCATATTTTATAGCGATATGTATAATTGAGAACCAGTTATATTATCTTCGAAGCACACCCATTAGTGAAGGCTGTTTTAGATGGCCTAATATTGCGATCAATAACCAAGTGACAATAGCATTCAATGCTAGGTTAAACGTCTCGACATTTGAGAGCTTGGTTTTTGAAATTATTTTTGAAAATTTGTGGTTATTGTGCAAAACTAGATGTCTCGCACGATTTCTATGTCCATCATGACGCTAAATCCTTTATCCTAAGTAAGATCTCACTTTTATTGTTGAAAGCCAATGTTATTGTTTGTGTATCTCTCAATTCTTTGCTTGATAGAGAGTAATCAGTACTTATATACATATATAAAAAACTGTAGAAAAATTTAATACATATTTACATAATACGAGTTTTCAGAATTTTCAGCGAATGCAATATAATAAAACTTGTTTTTTTTATTAAAACTGCAAAATTTCGGTATTTTTTTCATAGTTTTAGAATCCATGTTAAAATTACACTAATAACATTTTTCATAGATAACAAAAACGCGATAATATTACTCATTAAGAAAACATTAATATATGAAAAATGTATTTTAGATATCATAATTTGTGTGGTACATAAATAAAGATAATATACAGGTTAATTCATATTAATTATTATTTACTGATAATTATTATTTACTGATAATAGATATTTTATTATAAGACACTTTAAATGGGCAATATATATATATATAATTGTTCCATAAAACGAATTGTTTGTGCATTACTGTACTGTAGGACAGATTAGGTGAACACCTTGTGAATAACTCTCTGCAACGAATCCTTTTCCGAATGCACAAACAATTCATTTTATGGAATATCTACTCATAATATTTACCTGATAATTAGTCGTGTTTTCTTTGCTACTAGGTGTTGCCATATAGTGAATTTCCATTCCAGGGAAAAAGCAATAAAACCGTGCCATCTATATTGCTTTTGACGTGAATTTTTGCCTTCTGAGAAGTGATAATTGTTTTGTGCTCTCCTATTGACCAAAATTCGGTTTGAATTTATTTTGATCAGACCTTTTATATTATAAGTCCATAGTAATATCGATAGTATTGCTATTATATTCTTAAAACATAGTGTAATATCGAAATGCAAACAAACTATAGAGCAATATGTGAGATGCGACGTCTATCCTTACTTATTCTTCCGATTATTTTCCCCTGAGAGATGAGTTGGCTTAGTTTGTATTTTGAACTTTACATTATACAAGTTCTAAAAATTTAATTAGGTTAGGTCTGGTTTTGAACAGCAAATGGACGTTTCGCAACTGTCAAATTGAGTTTTATAGACACTTTAGAGCAGCATATTTGCGCCTATTAGTTAAATTATATTTTCGCTAGTACAGATATTTATCTACTGGTGAAAATGTATTTCGAATTAACTAATGAAAATATAACTGTACCAAAAATTACAAATTCACAACATCTGATGTAAATAAAAAATGATAAATATAACTCTTAAAATAATTCTTTGTTCAATCGCACTTTTATTATTGGTTTACAACTTAGCTAAATATATTAATTAATTTTTTTATTAATAGATGTCTTCATTCAAGTATGAAAAATAATAAGATAATTTAATTATATACTTATATTAGTCCTGAATAATTATATATTATTTTATTCTATTTCGTCATAATTAAATATACAAATTTTAAAATTCAATAGTATTTTAGGAGCATTCCATAAATATTTTTAAATTTTATTTTATATTATGGATAAATTATGTTATTTCATATGTAATGCATATAAAAATATAACTTTTGATAAATTTAACTATAATTATAAATTGTGTACGGAAATATACTTTAACTATAAAATATAAATGTAAAACAAAAATATAAATAAATAAAAGTTATAATGCCTGCAAATTATAATATATTCCAAGTATTAGCAGTGACATCTCTTTTCCTAAGCTTAAATCACAATTTTTATAATAATATATTTTGTTCTAAAAGATTCACTTAAATACGATAATATTTAAATATATTTTTGTCAACAACAGATGTCACTAAAATAATATTATTCACTGGTTTCAAAAAATGAATAAATTACACAAATAATTTTGTTTGTATTTTGTACTTGACATAATAAAAGTTCTAAAACTATAATTAGCTTTAGAACTTTCATTAGGTTAGGTTTGGTTTAGAACAGCAAATGGACGTTTCGCAACTGTCAAATTGAGCTTCATAGACATTTTAGAGCAGCATATTAGTGCCTATCAAGTAAAATATATTATTGCTAGTAGAAATACATATCTACCGGAGAAAATCTATTTGGACCTTACTAGTGAAAATATAACTTTACCCAAAAATACTTATTCACTGTAACATTCATATATCAGATGTAAATAAAATTTGATAAGTGTATAAATATATATATTACTACAAATAGAAAAGTTGAAATCATTTAATTGTATTAGCACCTGCTAGATAATTTATATTTTCACTAGTAAAAATATATATCTACTGGTGAAAATGTATTCTGAAATGACATATTTTAAAAAATATTTTCAGGATAGATTCGAGACTATTTTATCTAGACTTTCTTTTAGGTATAATCTTATGGTGAACGTAAATTATGTAACGTACTTATGGTAAAATGTTCCCACTGAGATCATAGGAGTAATGTTATGGTGAACTGGATCGATAAAATGACACAGTATGGTGCTTACCGATACAAGCCTATCTCTATAGAGAATCTATATCAAAGCAACAAATTTCTTAATAACATCCCATAACAAACCTTGTCGAAGATCTTCTCAAAATCCATATATCCGGCATCGAGAGATGTCTTAAAACTATTGGTGAACGTATGGTCTTAACTGGTAACAATTGCTAATTTTGTAGCGTAGGAGACTTCTCTTTTCGTTGTTCAAGTGGTCGTTATATTGCTCTCTCAACTTGTGATTAATGATGCAGGTGGTTTAATATAACACAATACTTCATATATATAGAAAATACGAATGTATAGGAAGCTTAATTTTGCTGCGCAGCCAAGTATTTTAGATGTTTTCTCAAAAGAGTTATGTTTTATATCAGCAACTTTCAAACTTTAAATTTTCTCAATACGGTATATTGTTGTGTATATATTTTACAGAATTGAGTTATACCGATTTAATACATTACAGAGTCACTGATGGTTTTAAAAGGGTTGAGTCGATTGTATCCCAGAATTAACACATAAATATGTACACGTTTTGTGTTGCTTGCAGGCAAGCATTAAGAAGCATTATTTTTTTATTTACATTCCACAGCATCCGTTTTTTGTGCCCTTTGGAGGTATCCCTTCTTACATAGTTCGTAGCGTCTTAAAACCACTTAAATATACCTATACAGAGAGGACCCTTAACACTTCACTCTCGGACCACCGCCGAGATAAACAAACTCCTCCCCAAAAAATGCATTACATCAATTTATTCCGTGCTAGTCTCATTATATCATCAATCTTTGGTCCGCCGCTCTTTATTTATGTTCCAGGCGTTGAGGTATCAGATTTATTACGTGATATTATTGATAGAGCTAGATTACTTTGTCATCGTCATCAATCAAAGATATCGATGAATCATTAAAGAAATATTATAAATGGGGCTGTGAATCGAGGGTCTAAAATCCCCTACTGATCTTGATCGTTTTTCTATTGTCCACTATATATTACGCGGAATGGAATAATGTGTTCGCATTTGCACCCTCCGAAATATGCGTATAGGGGTGGTTGAAATCCGAAGTGTAGTTGCCGCTCCAAATTATTACCATCTGTTTGGTATTTTTGTTTATTCTCACTTTGGAGTGCATCGTTCTAAAATTGGTTTGCGTATTTTGTAACGGAAGCTTGTAGTAAATAACTTGCAATAATTAACAATTCTGCAATTAAGGTGTGTGTAAATGAATGCCGTTAACAGTATATAAAATTAGCCGGGAAATGAGCGGTACATTTACGAAATTTGGTATATTATACATAAATTCGTGCAAGAATTGTAAATTAACTGATTATACAGCGAAATACCGCAACTTTTAATATTTTTATTATTTATAAACATACATTCGGGGCTTTGTACTAATGCATTGTGTTAATTAGGTCAGCTTTCACGCTTTTGCATTTGAAAATCTGAGAGGTTTTATAACAAAGTACGGAACGAGGTGTATAAATGAGTTTTAAATCCCACCCCTACTATAATTCCTACTTCCATACATTTCATACGCAAATACAGTGTGTTTTTATATCAAATAACGTGAGAAGTCCAACTAAAATATTTATTTATAATTATAATCATAGACAATTAGTCAAACGCCGTGATTTACATTAAGAGGCGGGACGTTAAGCTGGTCCTTAAAAATGGCAGTTGAAAATATATTAGTTACATGGTGTTTGATTTGGGATCAAAAGAATGTCATTTGATGACATTAGTTACTTGGGAACATCGTATAATACATTCATATGCTTTCTGTTTTAATAGTAATATTTCTTGCGACAACCCGGAGACAACACCCATTAGTAAAAGCGGCTCCATATGGCCTATTATGACATTATTAAATGAGAGGTCCAAAAGACAATGACATTCGATGCAAGGACAAAATAATTGTATCTGACTATTGATATTATTGATATCTTTTAAAAAAATTGTGGTTATTGTGCAAAACTAGGTTTCCTGCACGATTTGAAATTCTGTTGTTTGCGCTTATTTATTTGTCATATGTAAGATCTCTCTTTTGTTATTAAAAAACAAAGTAATATTTGTGACAAGAAGTAGACAAATTGATCTCTCAATTCATTATGATGACAAACATATTGTCGTCTGGAACAATGCTGAAAATGGGAAAAATGTTTCGCGGACCGACGTCAACCCAAAATAAAAACCAATGTTAAATAGACTATTATTTATTTAATCTAATGCTATAAAATTAAATTTTTTTGATAGTGCGACATCTGCTGTTGCTTTTTTGCAAGAAAATTTGATATGTTTTATATTTTTTTTATTGTCCGCGGACCACCAGGTTGAAGACCACTGATCTAGAAGATCTTTATAACATTTTTAAAAGCTCTCAATAGTTGTTTTGGATTTAAAAAAAAAAAAAATTATTATTCCGTTCTAACTTCACAAACGTAAACCCAATCCGTTACAATTGGGTAAATCTATACCATCTGCATAAGTCAATCAAACATAATGAATATCTACGAGTAAGAATTAACCTCCAGACTGAAAAACAGTGACATCCATATAATTAATTATTAATTATTATGTGTACATATTATAATTTATAATCAATAGAAGTCACTTTTTATAGCGCATTTATATAAAAAAAATTGAGTCTACTGCCGTGGCTTGAACCCGCGGCCTCATGTTTACTAGTCTAGACCTCACAGACTACAATAAATTGTCTAAAAATAAAATAAAATTATCACTAGAAATGTCAAAAATTGCAGAAAAATTTAATAAGCAGTTTATTTATTCACTACATTTTTTACAAAAGTCTTTTTAATCCGAACTATTTTCAGAATTGCATCCAAAAATATATTTGAATAATAGGAAAGATTTATTAGAACGGATTTTTATAATAATTAAGATAGTACTGAAATAATTAATAAAGATTTTAAATCGAACAAGAATTAAAGAAACAACTAAACAAACAGCAAAAAAATAATAAATGTAGTTGACGAAATTAATTTAAGATTTTGCAACCAATCGGAGATCAAAATTTAAATCTATACTATAAAACAAAAAATGCATATGCCTGTCTATCCTAAACGGTGTAGAGCAGGTCTCAGCAACCTTTTTTGGCTACGGGTCAAAATAATTAAAATGTGACTATTAAAAAGACTATTCGGGTCACTGAATATTTTTGGCCCTAACAACCATATATTTGGTCTAGTCGTGACATCGTAACACGTTAAAAAAATATATTTGCAGACCTAAAATGGGTCACTTCAAAT
The DNA here is from genome assembly GCF_051122295.1 of Plectrocnemia conspersa. NCBI lineage: Eukaryota > Metazoa > Arthropoda > Insecta > Trichoptera > Polycentropodidae > Plectrocnemia > Plectrocnemia conspersa. Next base: position 26,136,343 of record NW_028277175.1, read on the forward strand.
CATCAAACGGGTCACTTGGTGACCCGCGGGTCATAGGTTGCCGAGCCCTGGTGTAGAGTATCGATGTAATATTTGTACATAACATTCACTTGCAATTTTTAAATTGAAAGTAAAATATTGTACTGAACAGCGACGTGCTGACATTACGTGCTACTGTAATGCGTGAAAATGAAAAATTAAAAATATTTTAAATGGTTAAATAGTAATATGTATGAATAAATAATGAGTTGAAATCTATTCCGAGTATAATAATCGTTATTTATTTATTTATTAAAATTATAACCATCGTGACCTGACAGGCAAACCCAATGCGTCACGATAGTCAAAAGTACTAATACATCATAATACATACAAATATAAACAAGACAAAACAACAGACACAAATCACCTCAACAGGTGTGCATTGTCCCATACGAACTGAACCAAAACTCCATATGTGCAAGAGAAAATGTCAATATTACTATGGACAGAATTGAGCAGATAAATAGCCTTGGCCAGAGAAGAGTTGGCAAGTGCTCCAGTTCTAGACTTAACAGGCAAGAATAGTGGACGCGACCGAGAACTATAACCACCTTCAGGAGCCCACATTTGAAGCTGCTCGAGCACTGAAGGATTGTCACGATGCCCTTGAGCAATTGACACGATGCCCTTGAGCAATTTCCAGAAGTGTTTAATTACATAAACACTTCTGCGAGTCGACAAAGAAACGTATCCCAGGACTCCCAAAATAAAAGCACTGGGAAACAAGAACGGATAATACCCGTATTCCTTCAAGTATAAATATCGAAGAAATTTACGTTGTACTTTTTCCAGCTTCAATTCATTACATTGATTCATTACGCCTGGGATCCAAATGATGGAGCTAGTTTCTAGTATGCTGCGGGCTAGAGTATCATAAAGAGAGCGCAATACTAAAGTATTCCTGAAGTAACGCGCATTTCTCAAGATAAAACCGAGCATTTTTAAGGATTTGCTATGAGTCTCTGCAATGTGCTGGCTAAATTTCCAACGTTCTTCGAAAGTCACTCCTAAATCCTTAGTTGAAGAAAACCTTTCTAGAAAATACCCGCCTAGATGGTATGAATATTTTGCCGGCGTTAACGACCTTGAAAATGAAATTGTGTGACATTTCTTTACACTGAAAGGCAATTGGTTATAGCAAGCCCATTTCCATATAGAGTTGAGACCCTCCTGTAGGTCGAGGGAATCAGAAATCGAATGCATTTTCTTGTAAATTTTCAAGTCATCTGCATATAATAAAAAATCTGAATGCTCTATTGCTGTTTCTATGTCATTAATGAACAATAAAAACAACAATGGACCCAAATTGGATCCTTGAGGTACTCCAGTAGGGGTCTTATATCGTTCTGAAAAGGAGTTATTATACTTGATGAATTGATATCTATTGGTCAAGTAATTTGAGAATAGATTTATGAGATCTTCAGAAAACCCAAAATCAGATAACTTTTTTACAAGTAAAGCATGGTTAACTTTATCAAATGCTTTTTCAAAATCTGTGTATACGACGTCCACTTGTACACCAGAGTCCAATGATTTTGAAACATAGTTAGACAAAACCATTAGATTAGTGACAGTTATATAAATCTTTGCTCACAATCAAGCCAACATCAACGAAAAGTGAGCGAATATTCTCAACGGCAGAAATATTCACTACGAAATTTAAAAATAAAGTATAGTATCTGAGTAGTCATTGAATGCCTTAGTTTTTCTTAAAACTTTGCCCAGCAAAAATAAAATATATATTCTTATTTTTATATTTTCATATAATTTTACAATTGCGATTTTGCATATTTAATTGAAATTGCGTCTTTTACGAGTCTACAGACAATTAAAAGGCGTATATTTATTTCGTTGTGTCTTCTAAGAAGCATGTGCAATGTTGATTGCACGGGGCAAACTCTAGCAGACTCTAGTAAACACTCAGATTCACCCCGCCCGGCAGACGCGCCCCCACCGACAGATGCAAAGATACGATCTGAGACTCCTGAACACGGTCATCGCAGCAAGAGGAACTGTCTCTAGACACTGTCGCTGCAGGCACCTACAAGACTCCTGATGATCTTCCACAGACATCATCCCTGCGCCAGCTTCTCCACCACTGCTCGGAGGAAACATCATATTAGCCGTAATACATGTAATATAATCTAATAATCTGCGTCTTATAATCTAATAATCTGGGTTGCCAAACCTTGAAGTAATTTTAGTTCATTTTTTTAATAAGCTTAATATAAAGTTAAATCAACTACTTAATTATTAATATGTTTAATTTAATTATATTTATTGTAATATAATTTTTATTATTAAGAAACGAAATTAAAAAAAAACGTTATTTAAAAAAATATTTTTTTGTTTTATGATCCCTAGCGACAACAGTGTAACAAATATTGTACACCAGAAATATATTCTCTTGTTTCTAAACCTTTGCGTAAACCTAGTTGTGCTCGAGTATTATATTATTTTTTTTGAAAGTGAAAGTTCAAGGACATGAAACGGCATAAATGTCGGGAATTCCTGGATTGTCTCGACACATAGGCTCTACTCGCAGAGCTTTAACCCTACCAAAGACTGTTTGGCGCTTTGTTTCCGTAAGTACATATATTATTGTTGAATTATATATTATTTTCAATGTTATCATTAAGATTCTGTGAACTTGTGCTTCGCGATAGCAAATATAACAATAATAGTGTAGGCAAAACATATTTTCTTAAATTAATATTTATTATATCACCATAGAAATTAGAACTGCAGCAACTTTAAAAATATGCTAATTAAAAAAAACTTTTATGTTAGTTGAGTTAAAAAGTTACTTTCCAATAAATTATGACGGTAATGATTTTGAATTGTGTATGAAATATTTCAGAATATTTGTTATTATTATTATGATTATTTTAAACCTTCAATAGAATATTTTAAATTGTTGAAAATAGCTAAGTTCGTTTTTTGATGATATTCTTAACTGTGGCGAATTCGAATATAATAATTCCTCACGGGAAAAGCCCAAGAATCCGGTAGATCTATATATTATATAAAAATGTGCAAGGATTTAAATTGCTCAGTATATTTTTTATTGTAGGATATTTTTAACGGAATTATGCTTTTTTTATTATTTTTTTGATGGGACGTCATTTTAAAGCAGTGACTGTCTAATGAATTTAGCTGAAAATTCAAAAAGTCAACTTAATTTTTTTATGGATATCTGATAAAATCTGTAATGCATTTAAATAGTGATATAGACTAAATAGCAGTAACTTTCACTTTTATTTATATTATTGTACCATGAAAATTGAGTAATATTATACAAGCCATGCCTTATTTTTTATATTAAAAAAAACCGAAAAGATTACGATTGATTTATTATGAATCAAAATGTCAAATCTCTGCATGTTTTACAATAATTAATGTCATAATGAATATCAATGTGACCATGAGAGAATTTAAAACCATCGTTATAATAAAAAATGCATAAATTAATAAAAGAAGCAATCCACCTCGACCCATGTGAATTGATATCATTCCATTGCAATGTCTAACTCATTACTTTGAATTAAGTGACGCTACATCATTGTTGTTATACATAGAAATACATTTTTTATTAGACTTGCGGTTAATTTGTGAGACTTGAAATAGTATTTGTATTACATAAATTAATACTTAGAATTCCAATCGAATCTATTAGAGGTATAAATATTTACGACGAAGGAGGTTATAAAGAAGTAAAAAATGTATACCTGTTTGAGAATGTGAGTCGGGATGGTTTTATGCGTTTTTTAAGCTTTCAGATATAATCAGAATAACTGTACTTGTAATCTTTTAATCCACCCTTAAATCTTTTAAGTATTGAAGTGGTAAGTTTTTTTGTAGTCTCACCTCAGCCGTTTTCGTTATCTAGCGTTGATTAGAATAGAGAAAAATGATCGAATCCGTTATGGTTATGGCTATGGTAAGATGCAATACAATAGAACTGTGTATTTAAAATAATACATACTTTTATTATTTATGCGTAATTAATGAGTAGGGATACATTGTGTACAACGCGTGTACTCGTATGTGTAGTAATTCAAAAATAAAAGCTATTGTTTACATTCGCAATGCTACTTTTGTATTCATGCTGACTTGCCACTTTAGGGATGTGCATTAAATTAATAATTAATTATATATTTATATAATCTATATTTTAATTATTATACGAATTAATTAAACTCAGTAAATCGGCAAATGAGTGAATAAGAAATATATAAATTATATTTTTAAGAATAATAATATTTGCAAAATTTGGAAAATCTTATATTTAGTTTGTTCCACAAAATTTATACTTTTCTATATTGTATTGTATATAATTCAAAGTTTTCAATATTTTCTTAATATGATAAGCAAATTCTCCAAATAAATTCATATTTTACCTTTTTTCAAACATTTTTTTGATCTAGCGTTATTTAACAATAAAAATAAAATTGAATTATACTTAGGATATTTTTTTAAATAATCATAATTAGTCAATAATAATAAAATCAGTCAATGTCAGACTGTTAATCGCGTATTAATTGAATAAAAAATATAATTTGTTTTAAAAATAGGTAAAAAAACCATAGAGGAGAATTTATAGCAATATGTTAAAAACATTTTGTATCAATTTGTTAATATTTACAAACTTTTAACCTTCATTTAAATGTGTATTATTTTCATTTTGTCGTGTACATAATTATTTTTAGAATATATGTACATATACTTACACTGATCGACAAATTTTGACGTATGTGTTATCCCTTCTGTTTAAATGCATTAAATATGCAAAAAAGTATTAAATATGCATTTGTACGAAATGCAAGATTTTTATGTGCTAGAGGTAAGGTTTTTTCATCAAGTACTCGATGATAAAACTATACAAATTAACTTAATTTTCATATCAGTTTTGCTGCTGATATGCGCTTGTACGTATCTTGAAAGTGTATGCAACGTCCAGCAATAGTCAGCTAGCATAGATCAACTTCATTTTCTTTGGTACTGTTTCTCCAAATTTTCAGGGAAGAAATCAAGATGAGACGGTAGAAAGCGGATTTTCAAAGACATATTACATCTCATTTCTTTGCGGACCGAAAGCATGCTAGTCTTCGCTTTTATGGTTTCCGAAAAACTTTTTGACTACTTAAACACTGAATTGAAATTCTGACCAGTCAAAACTTGTCCCACAAATATTCGCTCTTTAATTTTTGCATCGCTGATCCTATGAAACTTTTTCTTTAAGTACTTTATCCTATATCCATCTTTAGACAAGCCGTTGACAATGTTATTCATTAAACCCAACTTAATGTGTAATGATAGAAGAATATCTTCAGATTTGACTAGGAGAAAATAGTAAACATTCTTTGCGCCAGGGATAAGGTGCTCTCTGGCAGGCCACTCCTACCTGATGTAATGATTTTTTCTGTCCTTACTATCCCACTCACATAGAAAACAACAATATTTCGTCTATTCCGTTTGCACACAGAGTAGTCGCTACATATTTTCCATCCGTATTTTTCATACTCAATTTTTGTCAACAGCAACTTTGTGTTATTGTACATCTCTTTCTCATTTGCAGCATGGCTTAAGAATTTCCATTGTGAATAAAAACAGCTTTGAAACTCACTTTCGAGAAGTCGATGAAAAGTCTACACTCTGTACTAGTATGTTGCAAACCAAGAGATGTTAACGGACCTTCAGTATCTCCACAGTAACAAAGCGTGTCTTCTATTACAAAATAAGTAACTAAGAAATGATGCCGAAGTCAAAAGTGAGTAATTTTGGTATCCTTGTCGAGAAGATTCCACTGTTGCAATCGCGAACCTAACATTTCTGCTTGCAGCTTTGACAAATTTAGGCCATGTTCCAGATCGTTAAGGTTACTTTGATTTAACAAGGGAGAAATTCGATTTTTCGTTATCTTTTAATTGAAAATTTTCTATAGGTTTCTAGAATTTTTTTCGTAAAACCGGATAAAATTATTTAATGAATATTTATTAATATCTTATTTCAATCACTTTTTTTTTCTTTTCCACTTTGTGTCTTCATTGAAATTAAATAACCTTCATTAAAAAACTTACCGTGTGAGTGATGTTCTGTGTGAGCAGTTGCCATATAAGCAATTATCACCGAACCTTTAAATGTATAATAGTTTTAAATTGATTCTCAATAATTTTTAATTGTGATACGTACGTATTGAGTCGGTTTTTATTTATATTGAAATAAAATAAGCTTGTTACAAAATTATATATATACATAATAATAATCGATAGTAACCAGGTGAGCGCGTGTCACATCTCTAGCGCCACTGCAGCTGCATCGGCCCATTGGTGAAATTGACGGCCTTTCGGGGAAAGGGGCGAAGGGGCCGCGCGGGGCGAGATTCAAAGAAGACGCCGGTAATGGCAGTCGGACGCGAGACTCGCGTCGGTGCGGACGTATGGAGATTTTTCGCCTCCTCTTTTGACAACTTTACTCGCGATAACTACCTGTGGCTCGAAACCACCTGTTCATCCCAATTTTTTCACCCGACCTTCGCACACGTATAAACACGCTCTGCATCATATGTAACAATAATTTTGACGTTTCTGTAATGTGAGTTTTCGAAATGTCACGTTTGAAGTGCTCGATTTTGTTGATTGTGTGTTTGGCCCAAACCAGTTTTGGCGCCAACAAAGTGACTCCCCAACCGGTGATCGTCTTGAAATGCTGCAGGATTGGGGAAAGACTGCGTAGCGACAGTGCATCGTCCACGATCCAAGATGACAACATCTACTGCGAACCGGGGGCATCCCCCATGTGGGTGCCTTTGATCTATGCGCCCAGAAGACACAACTACTTGCCATCTGGATCTACACCGCCGCACTGGAAGGTGACGGAGTCGCGTCCGGAATGTCCGGCGAATACCAACGCCACCCTAATAAAATCCACACAACCGAACTTCACGCTATTTGTAAACGGATCGCTTTGGTTGCACGATTTGCGCACTATGCTAGCACCTCAATCGTTCTGCGTAGATTCTTCGTTAGCGGCCATTGCTTGTCTGAAGAAAGAAGAGCCTACAAACTCAACCCCCGAGATGCAATCTATGCTATCGATTAAAAAGATCAAGGTGAAGAAATGTTGCGGGGAAGCGGGTGCTTATAGCGAAAAGGCTGGATCTTGCATCGCAGGATGGATCGGAGAGCCTTTTACACCTGATACCATCAAATTAATCAGAGATTCCGATAACGACACCTCGATAGTACAATTCGTGAATGGATTTCCTGCATGCGCCGCCGAAACCAGCGGCATGGTGATAGCCGGCACTCTAAAAGAAGCAGCTCTCGATTCTGAAGGATATTTACAAGTCAGTAACGCTGCGGTGCGATTGGGCAATGATAACTTCTGCTTGGAAATAGTCACAGAACAAGGGGAGGCCTGCGTGTTCGCTTGCTCCGAAAGTGTGCCTAGTCAAGTACCCAGCGACCACATAGACGGGAGCGATTTGAGATTGACCCTTTACCCACTGGGGTTGCTCACTTCTACCATATTCCTTCTGGCCACCCTAGGGGCGGCTATTTTGCTCAGGAGCACTCATCACGCGCTACACTGGAGGTGTCAAATGCACTACATAGCCTGCTTGTTGGTCGGTGATCTCATGCTGGCTATCACTCAACTGGCCGGGAAGAACATCGACGGAACTGCCTGCATTTTCATAGGTGAGTTTATTTATTAAATGTAATTGTGGGTCATACAGTCTGCTCACCTTGCACAGATTCGATTGCGCCATTGTGACTCACGTCTGTTTATTTCGATCGAATGACATACGAAATATTATCCTATGGGACTACCCTACTATTTTAGATAATTCATTCATGTTGCTACATGTCACGGTATTCGTTGAATCATTTTACCGTTACTTTGGCGAAAACGACCAATCAGCATATGCAAATTTTGTTTTGTGTTCACTGGGTATTATGCAATTGTGATTTACGAACGTGTGTATGTATAATTTTTATTAAATGTAGCTCTTTATACTAAAGTGAGCAGACGCCCTGCTCAAAATTTTGCACTAGAACGAAAATTTCCAAAAATATATATTTTTTGTGTGACGTAGCAATTTCTTCTCCTCAAAAAATTTTCAAAGATGATCTTTGAACAAAATTTTCGAAATGACCTTTTTTTGTCCTAGTCAAACAAAAAAATCTCAAATGATCTTTTTTATTGCTAGTGTCCTCCTTTGATATTTTCAAAATCTTGTCACCTCATCTAGTGAAATTAAATCTAAAATGAAATTAAAATAATATATTATAAATACTAATAACTGATTTTAAAATTAGCGCATAATTTTAAATATAAATTAAATCGTTGTTATAAAAAATGATAACCATAATGCCATAAAATTAAAATATTAATATTAGCTATATAAATGATGAAAATACTATATCATATTCTATATTATATATAATTTTAATTAATAGCACTACAATAACAGAATATTTAATTTTGTCTTCTGCAAGAAAATCTTCTGTAACGATTTTATTACAAACATTTTTACTTTTTACTACAGAGCCCAAAATTCAGCCTTAAAAGTGATAATTTATAAATGCATTATTTAAATTAAAGGCTAATGATTCTCGATTTTGTGTAGTTAGTAATAATAATAATAATAATAGAATAATGTTATCTCTATTTATATTAAATCAGATTTTTTTGTAAATCTTAACCACCTATTTCGGCTTGAATTTATTTGGTCAGAACCCTTTGAGTAATGAGTTAATTTAAACACATTTGTTAATTTGTTAGTATACACCTGGGCGTGAGTTAATTTTACGTATTTTTTTGTCATTTATTTCTTATTATTTATATTGCATTTGTAGTAAATTATATAAAAAAATGAGTATTTCTCAACGTGTAATTGCTTTGATTTATTTACTACATTTTTGTATTAGTGTTTTAATATTTTATTTTGACAACTTTTCAATATTCAATTTCAATTTATTTTACATATTTTTCGGCTTTTGTGCTATTTTTTTATATTAATTCAGGAGCTCTCAATATTTTTTATAAAATTAATATACATTTTTTTGTTATGTATATTTACGTACTCTTTAATTTTTTATTGAATCGTTTTTTTATTACTATTAAGGGAAGGGCAAAAGACATGCATTTTTCTGGCTAAATTTAAAGGGATCCTTGCTTAGAAATAAAATTTCAAATTCAAAAGCAATAAAATCATCAGTGGAAACACGGTTTTATTGCTTTTGACGTGAATTTTTGACTTCTGAGAAGTGATAATTCTTTTTGCGCCCTCCTATTGACCAAAATTCAGTTTGAATATACTCATACTGACTCAATGAAATTTCTTAAACTAAAATTAGTTTTAGAACTTGTCAAGGTTTTGGTTTGAACAGTAAATGGATATTTTGCAACTCTCAAATCGAGTTTAATATACATTTTAGAATAGCATATAAATTATATTTTAACTTTACTCTATTTGCGTTAACACAGTCAGTTCAAGAGCTATCTCTTTCTAAATTATGAATAATGATGAAATGGATAACTCTCGAACTGACTGTGTTAACGCAAATAGAGTAGTATAAATAGATATCTACTGGTTAAAATGTATTTGAACTTCAATAGTGAAAATACACATTCACTGTAATATTTATGCATTGCATTTAAATAAATAATGATAAGTACGTAAATGTATTTATTACTGCGTATAGAAAAATTGAAATCATATAATTTTACTAGCACCTGCCAGATGAATGATATTTTTACTGGTAAAAATATATATCTACTGATGAAAATGTATACTGAAATGACATAATTTTAAAAATATTTTCGGTCCGTTTTTTTAGATTTTCTTTGAGAGATAACCCAAGAATCTGGTTTAGAAGCAGGAACACGTCATTTCAGCTTTTAATATTTGGATTTTATTAAGATTCATAGTATTTAATTAAATGACATGCATTTTTCTGGCCAAATTCAAGGGAAAGGAAAATGCCCCCAACTGCCCCCCTCAGACTTAATATTTTTAAACGTTGTTTAGTTGGATATTCTGATTGATGTCCATTCATTCAGAGTCGAACTGTATGCTTTTTTATGCTGTTTTGTATTATTGAATGTAAATACATGCTTGCGAATTTTGCGAATTTTTTTTAAAGATATTGTTAAAAAATATATTAAATATTGTCGTTTTCATATTTTTTAAATATAATAAACAAGCAAGTTTATTTCGACTTCAATTGCCGACATTTATGACCAATTATCTATCTGACTATTTATGTATATTTCCTTTTTCTAACAATAAAAAGCGTTACAATCTTCCTTACATTCGTGTACTTCTAAAAATACTTTTTACGCTGATCCTTTGTTGTGTTTTTTACTAGTACCAATACAAATCATTTATGAAATTATCGAAAAAAATATTTTTGAAAATTTAGGCGGCGATTTTACATCCTTTGGAACAATAAGTCTAGGAAAATATCATCTTTGACAAAATATCGTCCTTCATTATCCGCTTCTGGATGCCCCCTAAATTTCTATACCAGAGTCCAGAGCACCACTAGCACATTTGTTCTAATAAAATATGTTCCTATACTACTCCTATTTTTTTGTCAGTTACGATTATCCGAAGGAACTTTATGAGAAAAAAGTGCGTAGAAAATTGTATCTGTTTGTTAAAAATGCAACATATATCTAAAAACTTATGTTATTGATGATTGTGATTTTTATATAATTTATTTATATATTTTTATTTTAATTATTGCATAATAAATATTTATTTCATAATATCTTATTCAATAATATTTATTTCCGAAAGATTTATCTCTCGTATATTTATATATTTTAATTAATGTTAAGCATTAAATAAATTTTAAAAATATGTAATTACTGCATAATATTATTTTACTTTAATATCTTCTGCTTCAAAGTAATATGGGAATCTTATTTTCGTAGTTCTTAGCCGCGGAGATGCACAGATTTGAAAAAAAATCAGTACTACTAGTATTTCCTTTTGTAATACCGGTAGTATGGAAGGTCGATTTTTGCCCCAATACCGGTATTGCAATTCCTAGTATATTTTTATGATCTATATTTTAATCTTAAATTTTGGCAGATGAGATGATCAATATAATAATACATATTCATTACCAACAAATAATCAGTATTTAAATAAAATGATCCGTAATTAAAACTAAATAATTAGCATTTAATGCGAAAGGAGCGTCATACAATATATGATGATTAATAAGTTATTTTAAATTATATGTTGCTCTAATCTATATACGTGTAAAAAAGCGATGTTCACTGTAACAGTTGCGAAACGTCCATTTGCTGTTCAAACCCAAACCTAACTCACTAAAAAGTTCTGTAACTAATTGTAGTTCTTAAACTACTATTAAATTAATGAATTTTTTGATCAAATTTAATAGATATACTGACCAAACATAATATTTACATATACCGACTAATAAAGCTATGTATGCGGATCAAAAATCTATTTATACCGACCATTACAGTAAAATAATACTGACCAATTAAATATATGTAAGTCTTTTATTTATCCTTTCTCATAGCAAACACTACTCTTGTTACTTAATGAAATCGAACGCGATTTTGAAAGTCGGCCACTCGATAAAAAACGACCTTAAACCGTGTCGGTACCAATTCCGTTCGGAATTCGCACATCGTCAAGACATTCTCCTCTCTCATCTCACACACAATTTACTCAACCTTTTACCTGCGGAAGATTCGTTTCGTTTGCAGGTGACACGCCCACGTGGAATTGTCTCGTATTCTACCACGTGACGTATCCAGGTCAGGAGACTCCTTTCCCTTGTGGTCCAAAATGTGTGCCGCCAAACAGCCAGCATCCCAAATCTCGATTATTTCTAGAGATCACGAACGGACGCATTCTTAGCATTCCAACCTTTTTGTATTGTTGTTGGTCATCTCATATATTATGTTTTTTGTTGGGTTGATGTGTATTAAGATAAAAAAATGATGATGATGATGATGAACAACACCGTGGAATATTTCGTTTTCACAGTTGTCTATGAACATCATGATATTGTTACATGTGGGGTATTGCTGAGGTTATTCTTAGGGTACCGTCACCTGTCACTAGTTATTAGCTACATTAAGTCATCAAGCATGCTCGGCTTTGTTATACGGAGCGCTGGTCACTTAAATAATTTATTGACGATTCGATACATTATCTATAATCCCAGCGAAGCGAAGTATCCCTCGTTGTTATATTTTTATTTATTATTCACATAGTACTCAGGTACTCAGTTTTGGGCTCTACATTTAAATTGCATATATTTGATTTTTTCAATATAAAATAATGCTTATTTTTTGTTATTGCGATTTCTTTAATTAATTATACACTTACACCTCGATAAACGCGGTAAGAAAAAACTTCCCATTCTCTCAAGTAATCTCAGTGGCATGAGATAAATTTAGACCAAGTTATATGCCGGTTAAGGTAAACACATTACGGTCCTCTATTTTCGCATAATTTAATATTTACATATTTCTATGTTTTGAAAAAAGGAGAATTTATAATCTCTAGAAAAAAATTAAATTTTTATTGCGTTCGCCCGATCGTTTTTTAGGCTTGAGTTACATTATTTTAAGCGCTCAAAAATGCGTGAACGGACAGACCACAAAATGTAGCTGTCACGCGAAAACGCGTGAACGGACCGTAATGTAAGATATGTGGTTACGCGCGCTGTTGAAAGTGACACTATCTTTTTCCGACCACAACTTTGATTTCGCTGCCCTAGGTCTAAAGCCTAAATGCTATTTAATAAAATAATAATGATACTGTATTAATCGAGTTACCTTATCTTTGACATTAATGCTACAAAATCATTAGTGTTTGTTTATAAAATAATATGTTTTTTATGTTAGAGTACGCTCGGGATAAGGATTCCGGTTTGTTATTGTGTGCGTGAACTGTGTGGCTCAAAACAATTTCGCTCAGAATATTATTTTTTTTAATTTTAAAAGAAAATATATGTTTATTTAACACACATATGATACATCTGAGCTAAGTTGAAAATTTCAACGGACAATTAAAAATATATTATATAATCGAAGAAACCAGACATTGATGTCATTAATTAAATATTTGCAAAATTCAAAATCTTTCACTAGTCAAAAAAATAATGAAGTCTTTAGCTATTCTTCAAAAGCAAAAATATGTAAAATGGGTAAAGAAATTATTCGCCGGTTGTTTAATGGCTCGATGACTCTATTAAATCATTAGAATCCGTTGAATAAATTAAAAAATTATCATTGGCGCAACGATAAGAATAAAAACTTTTTTAAGCCTTACAGAGAATAGTGTAAAAAAACCAACAACGTACGGATTAATGAAAAAAGAATTAAAATATTTTAATTCACGAATAACTTACAGTGTATATTTGAAACCTTGATATCAATTAACCCAGATATGCCCAAGAAATTTTGTTCTCTTAAAATCTCATTTATAAATAAAAAACAGTGGCACGAGTTTAGTGACCTACCCATGGGACAGTGGGCATATCTGGGTTTTAAACCAATAGAGAAGATCGAACTTCTGTGCCACACTGCACTTTAATGACGAATACCAGCGTTGACGAATCAGCGACTGTCCTTAAAAGAGAAAGCGAGACAACGAAGTACACGCTACATCGCTTCTTCCTCTCATACGCACACAATAACAAACCGGCATCCTTATCCCGAGCGTATGGAATTATTTTTAATAATTCCATACATATCTAGTTATGTATGGAATTATTTTTGCTAGCATGTGCATTATTTAAACCTAATTACAGTTTTTAGACCTGATTTACATGTAAAATTACGTTTTGGATTCATCTATCATTTAAGTAAATTAATAGCATGTATTTAGCTTATAACATAACATATGGTTTAGTTTTTAAACGAAACAATGTAAAACTGAAGCGAACGAAAAGTACCAGATAATAACATATTCCCAGAAAATCTGTACACAATAGCCGATTGTGTTTTATTGAAATATCGGTAAACAAACCTATTTGTGAATCTTGTGTGTGTACAGAATTAATTTTGCTTATAGATTGGAATACTGCGTTATTATTTTAGAACATCTTATGCTTATATTTTTAATATAAATATTTACAATATCTAAATTGATGTAATATTAAATTTTAGATTTGCGTTCTGGATCATAAATTGTCTCATATATGTATCTATATATATTACCTTGAAATATCAGCTACGACAACTTAAATTGTCAATAATAAATTATTTAATTCAATCATATCGTAGAGAACAGATGTGTTTTGAATAGAATTACAATAGCAGTGGCTCCCAAAAGTTAGCATACATGTATGTCATGCCCAAAATGGTTTTGCAATTTCAGTCCAAAGACATATAAGCCATTTTAAATGATTTGCTGGTAAAATTTCCAGTATTTTATTTCATTAGTTACTCAAAAATACTTCTATCTATATGTTACCTTAATAAGCCGTGTGAAGGGCTTACCCTACACTATATAAACATTTGAAGAGTAGAAACTTCATTAAAGATTTTACATTAATGATAGATATTATAGGAGAATTATCTTTACAGGCGGCCCTCGACTTTCGAACATAATTGGTTCCTGAAAAAGTGTGCGAATGTTGAGTGTACGAAAGTCGAGGGAAGTAAAAAAAATTGAAATTGTGTGCATTTTAAAATATTTATTTATCAAGTAAATATAAGATGTTTAAGAGGCGTTTAAGAGACACGTTTAAGTGGGGTTTGCGGGTGTTTCCTTTGAAAAGTTATCAAGAGTTAACTGTTTTCCACTATTCTTTTTCTTTTCATCATATAGTATTTTATAACATGCTATGTTTTTATTGATCGCCCAACGCACTTGAGATATGCGTTCTTCATTGGGATCACAATCTTCCACAATATTTAAAAATTTGTCAAGGTGCGTGAAGGCTTCATTCATATTTTTCATTGTTAAAGAGTTTTCCAAAATAAACCTGTCCCAATCTACATTAAACATTTCGCTAGAGGAATATTCTCAATCTTCAATAATTTTGGATAATTAGGAAATAAATTCTTTTGCAGCATCTTTATCCGCATCAGCCGATTCTCCAGTAAATTTAATATTGTGAAAAGAATACCTCATTTTAAAATTGTAAAATCAACCGTTACTTGCTTGAAAAACTGCGGTAAAATCTTTTTTTAATCTATCCTTCCAATCTTTGTGCAAACTAAGAGCTTTTGCTTGAATAATTGAAATACTCAGAGGGACATCTTTTTGATGTTGGTCATCGATCCACGATGACAAAGATTTTCCATTTCATCAATGTTTTTTTTTTGCTGTGTTTTTTTGGAAACATATCTTTAAAGATTGTGGAAATATATCTTTATTTTCCACAATTTTGAACGTATTTCTTAATTATATTTTTATTTTGCAAAATTGAACATATCGTAGACCTGTTTGTATCATACGAACGTCCGATTGAAGCAAAAGATTCACCGCTATCAGAACGACTAATAATTTCCATCTGTGTCTTGAATCGTGTGAAGTTTATGAGTCCTTGATTTATTTTTGTTCGTATCAACACAAGTTTTTCCGTTTCTCACTCGTGTTTATATTTTATTTTATTTAAAAAAAAAAAAATTAACTTAATTTTTTTTTATATGTGCGAAATAGCGAATTGTGCGAAAGTCGAACGTTCGAAAGTCGAGGGCCGCCTGTACTTTAAATTTAGATCAATTAACATTTAGAAGTCCAAAGGCATGTCATGCCAAATATATTTTGATGATAAAATTTCCAGTATTTTTTTTTTTATTATTTACTAGACACTTTAAAGCGCAAAAATGTATTTATTTAAAGCGTTGTATATTTTTATTTTATTTTATTTATTCAAATAAAACATACAATGTTCTTTATTATAAGTTGAACCAACTGAAAAACAACCAAAATAATAGGACCAATTTTAATCTATAGATCAATGACGACAATACTTTGTCTGTTACCGATGACAAACGACATTTTTAGGTCACACTTTTCGCCTCGGTAATATTAATCACTACGTGACTATATGCCGTTCCGTCCTATCCTACCTAGTCTTGAATATCCAAAGCCTTTGTGCAGTCACGTCCCAATCGTGATTAACGCACTGTTTACTTCTTCTTGGCCAATACTAAATACATCACGCGTTTTTATCATACAAAGTGGGCCATCGATGGCTTTCTAATACAAATTTTTAGATAAAAATCCATTTGGTTATTTTGGCATTTCAAAGCTACTCAAGCGCTACGAGACTGAAACAATGCTCGAGAGCATTCCGCTAATTGCTAAAGTTGAAGCTCTAGTAATCGCCTCGGCCTGGGGAGATTCGTTCCGTGTGAAATAGAGCAGATACAAAGGCATGACCATCGGGAAACTCTTGCCAGCTAACTGTATATTCCCAACGTGTGGTGTTTTGAGGAGGACAAGTGGCGGAAGTGTTCATTATTATAAGGTACACGATACAGAGCTGCTTCTAGTGAAAAGGGTTTATGCGAAAGTCTTCACCGGAGCCGTGTTGAAGGTCAATTATTATAAAGGAGGAACTCGTTCGGATACGGCGAATTATCAGCCATTATTCTCCGAGATTGTGTAGATATAATCTGGCGTTTCTCTGAGAAATAATAAAGCACTGTCGAGTAGAGGCGATGAGAGCTCACGCCTCTAAGGACTCTTCAATTATAGAGTTTTTTACCTTTTATGGTTTGAATTGAAGCTCAAAGACATATACATATAATACACTTTAAAAAGCATTCGTGGATCCGTGGCCGAGTGGTGTGAATTTTGCAACCAATTAAACGCATAAAGAGCATTTATTGTAAGATCAAGAGTACGCTGTAGTCGTCGATGATTGGTGATGAGTGATCCGTGTCCTTGAGTGATTTTTGATGTGATTAAATGTACTTCGAGGATGCTTGGATGAATATAAATGAAGTCAATTGCACTAAAGTCTAACTTCACCTGCCAAAAAAACGTTACTGCCGAGTATATATGCACGAAATTGGACTGTTTTTGATTGAATAAAAGTGATGCTTTCAGAGTAGAATAATACAAATTTATTCTATAATATATAATAATTATTTATTATATAATAAATACCTTATCTGACGAATATCAGATGAGGAAAATTAAGACCGAATCGAATTAGTTTTAGTTCCACTTCCAAATCGTTCCCTTAGTGAAAGCTAGTTACAAGGTCTCACGTAAGGTGACCGTCCGATAATTATAAATAATACAAACAATACTTATTCGATTTGAGGTCATTAGTATTTTTTTAGTTTAGTTTCGAAGCTAATGCAGGAAATTCAAGGGCTATTGTGCAATTAAAGGTGCTCTGCAGATCTTTGCTAATTTCTAAATGTCATTATTAAACCTCTCCAACACATGCTAAGATCAATAGAATTATGTTTTTTTTACAAATAATTTTAAAGCTAGAGAGACATGTCAGTTATATAAATTAACCAAAAATTTTTTTTACTCAGTGTTAAGTAAAAAAATTGTTTTATTTATGTACTTGCTTCATAATCAGCTGCTGAATCAACGGAAAGCTACCTGTAAATATAACTAATTAGCTGTCATAGTCTAAAGATATAGTTATTATATTAAAAATATTTTATTACGTACACAAATATGTTTTGAGTGCGTTTATAAGTCAGTGGACATTAACATTGTAATGCATGATCATCACGCGCTCTTAAAAGTCTGTATTATGATTTAATGTTTGCCGGGAGGGGTGCAACGGTGCGTGTAAGGATACGGGGCAGTATTGGAAAAATAAATTCTAAAATATTTTAAAACAAACATTAATGACATAAAATATTATTATTTTAGAATTAATCAATGATTCAACAATGAGTTCGTGGTTTAATTCGTCGTGACATGCACTTTTTAATACACTGCTATAAGTTTTTGTTTGCTCGTTGAGTTATGCAATCGATTTTTTTCTTAATTATAGTATCAGATTAATGGCAGTCCATGATATTATTAATTTTAATTTTACTATCTTCACTGCTTTGATCAAATTTATAATATAAACAAGTATATTCACCCGATGAAAGGGTCCAAATTTAATAAGCCCACGTTATTTTTCATCGAAGTGAAAAAATAATTCGAGATAGTTTTATAATCCACCGCCTTTACTGTTCCATCAGTAAGGTTGATACCTGCCATTCTGGAATATAAGAAGCACCCCCCAGCTCTCTGGATTTCGCAGTTGTCAAAAAAAATCATCTGCATTCTTATTTACATAGCAATATTTCCTTTCTAAAAATAAGCGCTTCTCAAAAGAGAAAATAAAAACATGAAATTTCTCGGTTCGCGGCATTTTTTTTTTTTTTGAAGAAAAAAACATTTTTTAGTACATCTTACTGCTTTTCAAATTTAAGCTTAAAAATCGCTTATTTAGATCATATCAAAAGAATCGATTAACACGCATAGTTTAGTATGGCGCTTGTTTATCTTATGTGTTATGTAAGAAAATGAGTTTATAATTAGTGTTAGAGAGATATTATATTGTGACTAATTTTATATTTATATTTTAAACAAATTTATTACTATTTAAGGATAAATTAATGCATTTAAAATATGTAATTATCAAAATGCAAATCCAAACGTATTAACTAATTTGATTTGATTTATTCAAGAACACTACTTTTCACGTAGTTTCTGGTAAATTAATTTAAAATTATACAATTCTAACTATTGGCTAATCTAATTTTTTTGAGGTCATTCCATGATTGTTTAACCAAATTAACAGTTGTATTGTACATATAAGATTTAAACCTAAACCTATTTTTCTTCCCAGATCATATTTTGTATAGAGCAATACAATTGCTTTTTAATTATTTGGGCATAAATGTCACACGTTCTTAAATGTTTGATGTTCCATTCCGATATGGTAGAATCAATGTTCCCTGTAAGGTGTGCGCGTGTGCGCGCGCACACCTACTGAAATGTCTCCGCACACATGTTTTACCCTCCGCACAGTCAATATTATAAAAGAAAGTTTCCTTTGCCAGATTTTAGTTTTGTTCGAATGCATGAAACAATACAGGCACAATTCTTTCGCACGCTTTCGGAGAAATGAGTCGAATCATTTCTCAGAAGGATTGCGAGGGTCAAGCAAAATTTTAAGTCGAGCGGGATCACTATTCCATCCCGTTCTATCGCATGCCAAAGTATAGGAAAAGAAGATCGTATTTTAGTGTTTAGGTACTCTACATTTCATAGTCTTTGACATGCTTAAACTTGCAAGAAACATTACACTCGGTAATGAGTTCAGTCTCATAGCAGTCCTTATTGTGAAAACAACGCAATTCTTTTAATATTTTTTTAATTAAACAGTAAAAGTGTCCGTGCTAAAAAGTAGTGATTTTTTTACTTAAATTATAAATAATACAAAACTAATAATCAACTTTTGTAATAAACAACAACAGGTGTGTTCAGTTTACGTAACAAACAATTCAAGTGAAAAATTACTTACAGAGTTACAGTACAATTTTACCTATTAATTATATAAAACTTATCCCCTTAAAATGTCGAAAAGGAGTGGATGTGATATTTCTAATACGACCATTAAGAAGAAATCCTGCGATAAATTTAAACTGGAATGGCTCTCTGAAATCGTCGAAACAAAAATGCCATCTTCAATGCATTTACAAAAAGTAAGAATTGGTGAAATATTTGTTTATTCCGAGACGTATGATTGTGTGAAATGCATCATATGTTCCGAAGCCAATATGCCAGGAGAATTCACGTCTGGAAAGAAGTGGACTGAATGGAGGCTGTTTCTTTTAAAAAGACATCTAAGTCATAAAGCACACCGGGATGCTATTACAAAATTGAACAATTTGAAAACAGGTAGACTTTTGAAAATAATGACTGAAACACCTGAAGAACGGAAGAATAGGATTGAGATCACTGAGCGCAAAAAATCTAGTTGCGATCTAGTCAAAGTTTTAATCGATAATGTTCTTTTGGCAATAAAAATAAACGCTTCTATGTGCTCTGTACAAGACATTCATAATCATGTATCTAAATACACAGATATTCCCGAAAGCTGGCGAAGTAAAAATTATGGGTTTGAATTTGTCGAATGCATTAATGCAGTCATTAAAAAGGAATATTTTGACGAATTTCGAAAGTCTCGGTTTCATACATTAATTGTTGATGAAAGTACGGATATATCTGTACAAAAAATACTAATTTTGTACGTCAAATATCGATATGGGATGAATTACAATACTATTTTTGCGGGAATAATAAAATTGTGTTCTTGTGATAGCAATAGCATTTTTTCAGCCCTAAAGAAATTTTATAGTGACAATGAAATAAATATACAAAATATGGTTATGTTTACATCAGACGGAGCTGCAGTAATGCTTGGAAAAAAGAATGGAGTAGCAGCTATGTTGAAGCGGGAAATAAACCACTTAACAGAACAACATTGCGTAGCTCACAGAGAGGATTTAGGAATCGATGATGCCTGGAAACAAGTTTCAATAATGCAGGATATTGAAACTTTATTAAAAACAACCTATACAATGTTCAGCAGGTCATCTGTTAAAAAAGGCCAATTTGAAGAATTATCTAAATTTATGGAAAGTGATGTTGTTTCATTTCGACCAATTAATGAAGTTAGGTGGCTATCGAGGCATTTCGCAGTTAGCGCTTTTGTGCGTAATTATAATGTCTTAATAGATTATTGCACAGAACAAGTGGACAAGTATAATGACCCAATCAACAAATATTGCTTGAAAATGCTGAAAGATCCTCAAATTCACGTCTCGATAATGATTTTGAACGATGTTTTGGGTGAACTATCATCAATGTGCAAATATTTTCAAAGGAGCAATATAACAAGTATAGAGGCCACTCAATTTGCAAAAGCTAAAATTAATCAACTAAGAGCTCAATATTTAAGTGAAGTAGTTCATTGGAGCAAAGATGTGAAAAATATATTATCATTAAATAGCAGCGATATAAATTTAACCGCGATTTTGAGATTCATCCAATTGCTCTGTGATCATCTAGAAATGCGATTTCCAGAAGAAGAATTATTGGAGTGGCGTGCTTTCGATCAGGCCGCAATAGGAAGAGCTAAAGAGTTTGAATACGGAAAGGATCAATTAGACAGACTTATATTTAAATATACTCAATTATTACAAATTACTGACAAAGATACAATCGAAAATATGCATAAACAATATTGTAATCTTAAATTTATAGTTGCCGAGAAAGTGAAGACTGGTTCGATTCAAACATTTGCCGATTTATTAACCTTTGCACATAGTGATCCAGATCAATTTGATTGTATATCAGTTTTACTAGATATTTGTGGAACCTTTCAGGCATCAAGCGCTGAATGTGAACGAGGATTTAGTTTAATGAATGCAATTAAATCAAGATCAAGAAATAGAATGGAAGTAGAACATTTAGAATGTTTACTACGAATAAAGTCATACATTTCATCCGGGGAAAATGTTGATTTAAATGTGGTTTATAAATATTGGGTCGATAGAACGGACAGAAGAGAGAAAAAATAATTATTGAAAAAAAATAATAAATAATTTATATGTTCATTGTATAATAATATAATATTTTCAATACACTAATAATAATATTAATAATAAACACTTGTAATAATAATATAATCTTTTCAATACACTAATTCATAAAATATATATTGTGTTCTAAATTGTGCAACAAATTAGTTGACTGGCTGAACCCCAATGTGATATAGTGCCAAGCGATTGGGTAAGAATATTATGCAATTTTCATAAAATTAATTATCTACTTTCAAGTGTTTTTGCTTTGGAGCATTAAATCTCCTAGGGTCGGTCCATTAGTATATTTATTCCGTTTAAAAAAGTAGGTACAATAGAAATCGACAAAATTCGGAGAAAGATTTTTTTACGTAGTTGAAAATTGAATAAGAATAATTTTGAATAAAAGTGAAAAAACTACATTTTTATAAATGTTTATTTTGAAAAAAAACACAACATACAAATATATAGATTCAATATAAATAAAAAGAAAATTCTAAAAGTTTAGTATTTATTATATTATATCAATGAATATTTTTTTTTCTTTTTTATTTATTTCAAAAATTATCTTTGTTAGTGTTGTTATTATATAAAATCACTGTGACTAATAAATATACATTTTAATGAAAAATTGTATGTATTTATGGGGGGGGGGGGGGTGTAAATTTATCGCACCGCCACTGCACAGATGCATCGAAGATCCGCACACACAATAGAAAAATTAGAGGGAACGTTGGGTAGAATATGTGAAATTTCCAAATTAAAGTAACTGGGCTCGTGGAAGTGTGCTCTATGTTTTTTTTTCTCACGCAAAGTAGCGTTATTCATTCACGATTGTTCAAGTATAAAAAATGGTCATAGTTAGATAACCTTGTCACGCTTAACCTGGCGAAGAGCACGCGACTGTTGAGATTTACTGGATAGCGTGTCGCAGCATCCATCGGTCCGTTTAAAAAACATTGGAATGTAAAAAGTTTCCGTTTTTGTTCAAGGACGTTGCATTAAAGACTTTGTAATAAAACAGTAAATCGGATTATTTATTATCAATGTTGTTTTTTCGGCGATGATAATGAGTGGTTAACATCTCGGATATAATATTTCAAATTGTTGACGATCTTTTTTTGTAGTAATGAGATCTTTTTACTGTTGTGTGATGTGTGGTCTAAACTTTGTATTGTGGTAGAAATCACTTTACGTTGTTCAAGCGGTCGTTATGGTGACTAATAGCGCAGATGGTTGAAAACCCTCAAATAAGTATAGAATTATTTTATTACACTTTTTATAAATCGTTCGACATTTCAGTCTGTCCTTAATCTATAAGAGCTCTTAAATTTCTCTTATTTGAAGCATTTTTCTACAGTATTACATTACAAATGCATATGATAAAGTTCCATGTATTTTATTTATGCAGTTATATAGAAAAATAAAAAATATAATAATTAAGCAAAATTCTCACGATTTTATTATTATGGAATTAATTCCATAATATTGTATTATTATTCAATTAAATAGTACTTGAAATTCTCCACTACTCATTAGCACAAATAGATTACATTTTCATGCAAATTTTTAAATTAAAATGTAATTAAAGATACTTCTTGATCACCGCGTTATTAAATAAAACTATTGCGTAACACAAAACCTAATCGCCCCTCGGACATAAATTAAATGCAAAACTGTTTAGGGTTTCGTCGTGTGTTGCGACGCTATTGCTAGGGATTCGTCCCTTCGAACATTTTAGTCACTTCCTGATTTCCCTTCCCCTACTTTTTAATATTGGGGGTTGATAAAAGTCGTTCAAGTGTCAAAACCAGCGATGAATTATTCGATTCTATGGTAAAGAATTATTTGAGGGGATTTTGCCGATTAAATTAAATATTTTAATAAATATGCGTAATGTATTATACCAATCGAAAGTCACGAGATTAAATCTCTATTATAATATAGTACAAGCAGCATATTATTGTTATTGTTTATTCAGTATGTAGTCTGAATAATGGCAGCATAATATAATAAATATGATTCTGCCAAATTACTGTTTATTATTACAATTGCTGTAGATGTATGAAATGTGTTTTTTTATAACTATGTACACACATTGTCAGTAATTTTATGATTTTACGCTGTCTGAATGTCCGCAATTATTTTGAGAATTAATACGATTTATATGCGCTTTCCATTGTATTAAATATATTATCGAGTTAGTAAAATATATTTATTTTGTACGTCACTGTTAATTAATATATGTTTGATAATCAAACTGAATGACTTTATACATTATTTTATATCGAGTATTTCAATTGCTCAATCCCTCAATATAAAATTGCTATTTCGTATGTTAACGGCCTGGAAATGACCATAATCAGCTTCGAGCTCTATTCGTAATGAAATCACTATAATGATTGCACAAAAAAGTCTGAATCTAAAGGTCACTAGGGTCTTCAAAATATAAAACACCGTTATGCATAAAAAATATATATGTACCAACAAATACCAAATACAGTCAATTGGTGAACGATCATGTTTACAGTGTGATTACAAAAACGATGTACGCGATAAGCGACAGTTACATTAAATATTTATTCAGTCTTTAAACGCAGTGTATTTATATTATGTTACACGATAAATTTACAATTTTATTAGTATTAGAAAATATATTTTTATCATGTTCTTAACAATATCACTATTTATGTCATTGTTGCTTAACGAGATTTTAATTGAAATATGTTACTTTTGAATTAGGTTATGTGACAAACTTTCAGGTCTTTGAGTAGAACAATAACGGTTGAATGAGTTTAACGTTTTATTGTTGTGTTACACTTCGTATGTGACAGACTGCAAATCTGTCGTGAATGACACATTTCCGAGAGAAATGTATTTTTGTTTTTAACCCTTTAAGATGTGACGTTTTCAAGTTTGATTAAATATGTTATTATTATTATATTAAACAATGGGGGAACATTAATGTAACTTCGACTTTTACCGATATGAAAAATATTTTTATCATGACAAAATCACAAAATCAGCATTTGTTCAACTTGTGCATTGTTTTCTCATATTTAATTTTTTATTTATTTTATTAATTTATTTAGCTTAATAGCTAATCTTTACATCTAACAAATTTAGTAAACATATATAAAAATATATAAAAAATACATAACAGAAAGAAAAAATATACAATAATAAAGACTTAATATTATAATATTTTATTTCTATATGTACGAAGGTGTTTTTTTATTCCATTTATAAAACCCGTTATATTTTTGCTGTTTCGGATTTCTCTTGGAAGACTATTATATAAATTAAAACCTCCGTACATAATTCCCCTAGCCGTACTCGTTTTCTTATACTTAATTATCTTTAAATTTTCTCTATTTCTAGTATTATATTTATGTACATCTTTATTTCTTATTAAATACTTATTAAAATAGTGTGGTAACATATTATTTTCTAACTTATATATAAATACTAAAACATTCATACTCAATATTTCTTGAACATTCAACCATTCTAATCTATCAATCATACTTTTACAATTAGTTAATCTATTTTTATTTAAGATTACTCTCATTGCCCTATTTTGTAATTTTTGCAACATTTGTTTATCTAATTTATTCAACATATTTAATAGTGTTGCACAATAATTAAAATGGGGCAATATTATACTATTGTAAATTAATTTTTTTGTATTTATACTTAATATATTTCTTAATCTAGATAATAAACCTATTTTTCTACTAATTTTTTTTAATATGTAATTACAATGTTCTTTAAAGTTTAATTTTGTATCAACAATTACTCCTAAATATTTTATATTATCCACTATTTCTATATTAGAGTTATTTATTACTATTTTGGTACTATCATCTAACACATTTTTATAATTAATAAACATACATTTAGTTTTATTCTCATTTAATTTAAGTACATTATTCTTTAACCATATCTCTAACACACCTAATTCATCATTCAAATTACTCACAACTTCTTCAATGTTATCACCCATGCAATAGATCAATGTGTCATCCGCAAATAGATGAACTTTACATTTTCTTACGTTATTAACTATATCATTCATATATAAAACAAACAACAATGGTCCCAATTTAGACCCTTGTGGTACTCCATAATACACTAACCTCTCTTCAGAACATACATTATTTATCTTAACTTTTTGTTTTCTTTTATATAAGTAATTATTAAACCATCTCAAAACTATATCACTTATACCTATACTCTCCAATTTCTTCAACATTATTTCTCTGTCTATTGTTTCGAAGGCTCTCTTTTTTCGAAGGCTTTTGATATATATTTTATAGCGCATTCAGTTTAAGAATCACTTGAACGGTCCTTCCATCGCGAAAATTCCGCCCCCAAGCAAGTGTCGCCTGAGGCGGTCCGCCCCATCTCGACCCCCTAGCTACGCTACTGCAATGATTTCATTTTATGTCTGGACCAGAATGACATCAAAAGTCAACTTGATCAACTTTTCTTTCTTACGAGGATCAAGTACGCGTCATTTAATATATTTAAAAAATTACGAGGATTTTCGTTTGCTTTTAAATGTTTCTGTTTGATATCAATAGCATTAAAATATTATCCCAAAGTGGAAACATTTCCATATCTTCCTTTTGTGCGCGATTATCTCAAAAAACAGCTTTTTATGAACGCATCCATTTATTTCTTAGTGTAAAAATATTCGTACTAGACCCCTAAAGAGAAATATTAACTTCGTTCAAAAGGTTAAATATGATCCGCCATTTACATCTATTCTTCATTCAACAAAGGCTCTACTAGACAAGGTTTCAGCTCTTGCAGAAACTGCCATACAGTTCAAACAGACGTGCCAAAACTCTTCTTCTCAATAACCATCTCATTTCTGCATGGATTAGATGTTAGTGATGTGATCCTTAGTTTCAGGTCATTCAGATTGCCGCATATATGTCGTCAATATAAAGTCAAAGGACCCAGACTAGAACCCTGTGGTACTCTAGAATATATTATGCTTATTTCAGCTGTTTCAAATCACCAGAATTAAGATCAACATCGATTTAATTAATTCAATAAAATTGATAAACCATTTTTAATACATAATTTTATAGAATTTATTGTATAAACGATAGCTGAATTTGATTCAGATCCATATCGGCATTTATTTTATGCGGATTAAATAACTAGAAATAAATTAACCGTGACCGTAATTGAACTGAAATTGCGTCTTGGAACAACAAATACGCGAGCTTCACAAAAATTTGCGACGCACACCTGTTTTCGAGATAAGCGTCAAACGATAATATTTTGTTAAGTCCAACGCACGAATTCTGCGATTTCGGTCATAGTAGACACCGCTGATAAATATTCCGTTCACAACTGTTTTACGAAGACGTAAAAGTCTTTTTTAGATGAAGCGTCTCATTGTGTCGTATTTCGAAACAAAATAAAGGCGCATAAATGACCATGGATTATGGAGCGGCACTAGTCACTCGGGTATATTGAGAGATCAAACGACTACTTTTTTTGCTTAATTATACAAATTGTTTCATTCTAAGATTTTTGATCTTTAAAAGAAATAGTATAAACGAGTATTCGATTATTTGCATATTCATATAATGGGGCGAATAATTATACAAAAAAACTTCACAAACATACTGACAATTCAATATAAAAACTGACCGTTTAATATACTTACTGACATGTTAGCAATTGACTTAATTACCTATTTTTTAAACTACTGACCGTTTGATTAAATCACTGATAAAAATGAAAAATAATACTGATCATATAATTATTTTTATCTTGCTTGTAAAAATATAATTTTCATGTATAAACTTCTGCGAATATGTTTTCTTTAAATTATGTTTTTGCAGTTCTTTTTTCAGAAAACTTCAAAAACTTCACAATTGCAGAAGTTTTTAATTAAAAATTATGTTTGATAAAACATTTTTTACTCATAAAAAATACGACAAAAAATGTTTTATAGTGTTGATCAGATTTTTGAATGTAAATATGAATTGGCCTTTAATATAGTGTCTTAAAATGACTAAGCACGTTTCTTCCGCGTACTATTATTAATGCGTTTTAAACGATTTCGATTTATTACTTGTTATGAATAATAATTATTATGTCATTTGATAGCGGTTAGGTCAGTAAATATTTACATCATTATCATATAATGCACATTGTAATATTTGCGGTTTTCATATAATGTGTCTAGTGCTTTTTTTAATTGATTAGATTTTTAATTGATAATAATGTCGAGAATATAAATATTCACTTCCACTAAAAGGGTTAAGACGACAAAAGTCTTTCGCATTCTCAACAGCATCATGCAGCTGAACCAGTTTTTTTCTATACCAGATTCACCGAATAAAACATATTCCATTGTATCTTCCCCGTTCTATTTTCAGTCGCTCTCAACATTTTACCGTCGCGTCTTTGTAGATATAATCCGATTTGATGGGTATCTTTTGTCGTCTCTTGTTGTTGTTGGCTGCCGACGTTCTTCTTCGAATTTTCGCAAAGATAAAATCGAAACGTGAGAATCTGTGTTTTTATCTTATTAACAATATGCTTTTTTACATTTTCAGCCGTGACAATCCACTTCTTCTTCTTGGCCGCTTTCTTCTGGCTCAACACGATGTGCTTCAACATTTGGTGGACTTTCCGGTGAGTTTTAACCATACATTTATAATTATAAATAGTAATAAGTCAATCCTACTTTTTAATCCCATCTTTACCAAGATCCCATAGTGTTTTGCTTTCTTTGACATTTTAATTACCCCCCCTGAAAGGTAACATCTTGTACCAAATGCGTGTGAATTAATTGCAGTTTTAATAGTTTCCGCAAAATATCAAATTTATAGTGCAATTAATTATATATTTATTTCCCTTACCAAATTAACAAATCAGTCATGAAAATTAGTTATCTTACGAAACAAAAAATAAACAAACGTCCATCCCGCTTATGCTTTTCATTTATATGCTTATATCATTATCATAATCTTATATGTCTGGAATCGAGCTCATTTGATCGTTACTTGGTTCAGTGGTTCTCAAAGCTATTTGCGGCTTTATGGCGTCCGGTTATTTGTCTACAGTAATTTTAACGATCGGAAATACGGTCTATTTTGCTAAAACAACGCTCAGCAAATAAACTAAATGGGATCAAAAAGATTTTGTGGTGTTTGTTTTGGCCGATTTTACCGAGGAAACGTCTGGCGGTGAAAGGGTTAAGACGTATCAAATTGCGTCTGGTTTTTGATGGTTGCGAAAATAATTAAATAGATCTAAAAGAAATGTTTATTTATTGGAATATAGTTTATATTTAGCTTTATCTTTTAATGTGCATATGTACATACATATGTTCTGAATAATTATAAACGTTAATATCATTATTTACAAATGCAGTTCTTTCATGATATAATAGGAACTTAAATGGTTACCGCAATTTATCAATGAGTGTATTTCCTGTTTTAATTAAATTATCTGTACATTTAATAAAATCATCATTGCACTATTGAGCAGGTGATGTCACTCCGTGCTCATATTCTTTCAATAATTCAATGACCTCATTCCCAGCTATTTCGAATAATATGTACAAATATATTACATATATCATTTAAATTCAAGAACATATGATTCTATATTTCGACAGTGATACTCCTGCCATTGTCTTGAATTTTCAGTTTGTGAACATGGCAGAAATATAGAATCGTAAGTTCTATTCGCGATGAATTCCAGAATTTAATATTTATATATATAATGCAAATATTTATAAATACATATTTTAATTTGTTTATTGATAATCGTCTGTTGTTAATTAGAATAAAGTATGAAGTAAAAAAATATGTTATAAAAATAATCCAGCGTAATTGCTCGAATTAAACCCGTTCACTATGTGTCAAAGCTGTTCGCAAACAAGCACATAATCAACTATTCCTTATTTTATAATAACATTTGTTCGATCGATTCCCAAATTAAATATCGATATAGATTTTTAGCGAACTTTCTTATCAAAGTATTTTATTTATATTATTTAAAAAATGTGCACAGGTTCTTAAACTTTGATTTAAAAGTACTAGTTGAATATAAATTTAACTGCATCAACTTGATGTAGTATATTTATATTTAAACGTGCTTGTGCTCTCTCTGCATGATTTATACAGTCCATCGTCCTGTGCAATTTCGTAATTGGCGCTATTCAAAGCTTTATAAAAAGAAGCATAAGATGACAGGAGCAGGAACCCGACTGTCGGGAATGTTGCGTGACTGAAGCGATCAATTCCAAGTCTTTGATCGTCGACCTCTCGTTGCGAAACACTTTGAGAAACACTGCTCGCTATCCTCTCCGCCAATCTTAGCAGTTGCAACGTGCGAAACTCCAGCTGCTCTATACTCACACGTACATATATGTACATACATTAATAGTGAGAGATAGTCATCTCGATTTCACTTCTTTTCGGTGCGTTCCAAAATCCACAAAATAAATTAAACTGAAATGAGTCACAAATTTCATGTGGCAACAATAGCTGGCGCCACGCGTTTTGTGGTTTTTCCAATTGCTCTATTTAGATACACCACAAGTGTGCTTCCTGTGATAATACATGCCAAGATGGAATGCCGATTTTACTGCTAAACCATAGCCGAAGAATATGTAATTAAATAAGTCAATAATTAAAGACGATAAATAGAAAAGCAAAGGCAAAGCCATTAGAATCCAAAGTGCTCTCTGCTCATATCTAAATATTGTATCATATTTATAATGAACTGAAAGCATAGCTCGTGATTGTTTAAAGCGTGTAGTACACATACATATGTATCGGTTAAAAATACGATACATATCAGTGGCATCCATTATTGTTTACAAAAAAGCATAGGTCTGATATGTCACACTATTTGTGCTTTTTGCGCCGGTTTTGCCCAACCGGATATCAGTACCTAGCAATGTCAACCATTGAATATTTGTGATTAATTTATCTGACAATCGGTTATCTTCAATTCTAGCTAGATAGCATAATATTTACCAAACGGATTTAAGCAACATAACTTTACACATCAGATATTTTGCTCTCGACTATTTATTTTGGTAACGGAGCCTCGAATAAACTTTTTACAACCGGAAATTTGCTTTCAATATCTTACATCTAATACCGTGTTAGCTGTCGTTTTGAAATATGTATAAATCAAACTCTATTTTATGTCTTCTTTATAGATATAATTTTAGTGTGTGTTGAAAAATCTTGTTAGATAAAGTAAAGCGAAAATCTCCTCGGTTCAGATAGTCTCAGAAAATAGTCGTCGTTCGATCTTATTGCGTCCGAATCTGACATTAATCTCCGAAATGATTTGTTCGAATTGGAGAAGGACCAGATTAAAATGTCACATTTGCAGTGGCGCCCGTGTTTTTTGGCCGAATAACACAATCCGGCCACCAGCCAACTTTACGCTAAATAATTATAAATTAACCGGTGAATTTTTAACTGCGCGAAACTATTCGCTCTGGTGATTGATGTGAGAAATCTAATTTATAATCTTATTAATATTATAAACTGTTTATTGCCTTATTAACATGTTGATAAATTTATATAATTTAATTTTCTACTATTTATGTTTATTTGTATATTGTTGTATATGTATATATTTAACTGTGTGTATACTTATATTGGATCTACAATATTACAAGAATATTTACAACTAAAACGTTATTGTATTGTAACGTTTGTAACATTTACTCTATAGTCAACATTCAATTAAATTTCCTTCTAGTTGTTGCGCCAATGATAAATATTCGATTTCTTCAATGGATTCTAATGATTTAATGGAGTGGCGAGGGTCCTTATGCCTGCACTATACTCTCTGGAAGTTGGGTTACTTCGGTCGAGTTCGGTTCTGCCCGCTCTAAAATCTCTCGGAAGTTGTCCGAGGTTACCGAGAACGGGTAATTCAGTCGACTTGGCCAGCTTCGAGCGCTTCAAAGGAACCGAAGTCGGAGCTGCTCTTTCGAGCGCAAGCGGTGAGATACTTCCCCTTTCGCTCTCTCGCGTGTTAAGTGACGAAAGTGAGAGAGATAATGATATGTTTTTTCGCAAACTGAGATAGAACGAGTAACTCGCTTCAATTTAAGTATGCGCGTAGGCGTCTTATAGTCAACACGCATGTCGAGCGCTGCATCGTAGTCACGTAGTGAAATTATAATACCACATGCTTATCGGGAACTTCAACAGACTTTACTGACATCTTTGAATATTTTAGGGCACCAAAACGGATTAATTATATTTTTGATAGTATATTATTTTAACAGATATCGTTATTATATTTTTTTTCATATAAAATTAAATAATTAAAAAATAATTAGTGGTTCTTGCTTTTGTTAAAAAAAATCGTTTCGAATATCCTTATGTATTTTCCTAGATCGGTTTATATAAATGTCACACCATAACGAATTCTTATTTAGAATCGATGGCGACAAATTGTAGGATAGTCACAGATGTGGTGCTCGTATTCCGAAGTATCATTTTTATGCCTTACGGCATTTAGCAAAAGCCGACAAAGATTTTGCTTAAATTGAATATTTACGACCGAAAAGTTTTCACTGATATTGTATTGGTGAGTGCCCACATAAACTTATTAAAATGACGATTTTAAAATTGCGATTATTTGCTACATTTTTCGATCGCGCGCAAATATGCCAGCTGTACGTGACAGAAGTCGCCGTCCGGACATCATTCACGGCATATGAAATTTGTGGCAGTGTGGTCGCTTACCTGAAGTCGTAGGTCGCGGGCATTACAATTCGTTGAGCCATTAAATAATCTGCGAATAATTTCTTTCCCTGTTTTACAAATTTCTGCTTTTGAAGAGTAACTGAAGATATCATTATTTTTTTGACTGGTGAAAGATTCTGGATTTTGCAAATATTTAATTAAGGACATCAATGACTCGTTTCATCGATTATATAATTTTTCTTTAATTGTCCGTTGAAAATTCAAACTTAGCTTAGAATTGATATTTCCAATTGCTTTAATAAAAAAATTAAGGCTCCTTCGGCTGTCAATAATAATCGTTAGACAATTGTTAATAACAGTTGTTGCTAATTTACAAAAACAATATAAAAAAACTTTTATGGATTATCGAAAAATAAAAATATTCCTGAATCGTTTTGCATTCAGTTGATTCCCATGCATATTTTTTTTCTTATCGGAACGGGTTCTTATATCACCAAAGCAAAGATAAATCCGCCGGCCGGTTAGAGTAATAGAAAATCGCAAAAAATTGTTGATCATTCAAATAGTTTAGATCTTCCGAGAAAGTATATATATTTTCAAACATCTAGCACAAACACCATCGGAAAGGCTTCTAAACTGAGTATCTTCTTTTATTACTTAAGAAAAATATGGCGAATTTTAGTGTTAAAAATTTTTAAACAATTTTTCGTTATTCCCAGACCCCTATTAAAATCTTCTAAGAAGTATACATATTAGTCATGAACCCACCTTTACTTATACAGCGCTATAAAAAAAGGGCAGTGGTTGTAAACCCTTTAAAAATATTCGTACAAATTTAATTTTATATAATAAAAAATGCTGTATAAAATTTCTCGAGAAATGAGAATTCTTGATTTAACATTTTTCTCTAGATATAATTCTTGAAAAAACCCCTGAGAGAAATATTTTGAATTAATTTTAATACTTTCATTAGGTTAGGTTTGAATTAGGACAACAAATGATCGTTTCGCAACTGTCAAATTTAATTACATAGACATTTTAGAGCAACATATACTTTTACTATTACTTAAAATAGATTTTCCCTAGTAGCAATATATATCTACTGATAAAAATGTATTTGAACTTCACTACTGAATATATAACTTTATGAAAAATACACATTTGGTATAACATTTTTACATCGCATGTAAATAAATAATCATATGTATGTAAATTAATATATTACTACATATGGTAAAGTTGAAAGCATATAATTTTATTTGCACCTGCAAGATAAATTATATTTTCACTAATAAAAAATAATTCTACCGGTGAAAATGTATTCCGATATGGTTTCACTAAAATGACATATTTTAAAAAATATTTTCGAGATAGTTTTGAGGAGTAGCCTGAGAATTTCCGAGACGTCATTTCAGCTATTTTTTAATATTTCTGCTTCAATAATATTCGTAGTATTAAATAAAGTAACATGCATTTTTATAGCCAAATTCATGGGGGGCTCAAATGCTCCTACCTGCCCCAAAAACGTTTTAGCTACGTAAACTATAGAAATAACTAATATTTCTGACACTGTTTGAATTTGACATACGAATAGAAATTATTTTATATAAATATGAAAATACTGAAAAAATTCAACCATAGTAATTATTTACCAGACATTCAATCAAGTATTTCTGAATTTTACTAGAGTTTCCAAATTTTCGCTATTTTTAACTATTCAAATATTAAATAGTAAACAATAAAATATTCGAGTATTTTCGTAAGGATATGAAAAATCGAAAAATATAGTTTAAGGAATAAATATATGTTCATTGTTTAGCACATGATTATAGTAATTAGACAATCAAACACATGCCAGTTAAACACAGAGACAATTGCACACAGTGAGAAATGAATGCATAGAAAGTTTGAAACGGTATGAATAAAATAAATTATAAACAATTATTTGGATCATTTAACCATCACGCGGTCATTAACCTTTCATTTTTTATTTATTATATCTTGATTAATTGATAAACATAGATTAGCTATAGATATGCTACCATAACGTCCTAAAATTTGGCAATAGATAAGACGATTTTTGGCAAACTGGAACGCCTTTATATGTTTCAGAAATAGCAATACAAAAAGTAAACAGCTGTGCATTTTTTTTAAGATTAGGATTTTATCTTACATTAATAAGAATCATATGCTTTAAAAAATGTTTGTTGTGTGTTCTTAAAAGCAAATAACAAACGTTATATTTTTAATAAAAATCAATTAGTACCAGTATTGTACGCATGGAAATGCAATTCAGGCATTTAGAAATAATTATTGATTGTAGGTTACATCTTAAGAAAACTACTGAGAAGCGTAGTATCTAAATGTACACACAGTATCTTTTGACGAAACATCCAAAAACTCGGTTACAGTCTCAGGGAGTCTCAGTGTCGCAGGCTCCCTGGGGATGCTTGGACTGTTCATCCTGGCTTGTCACTTCTGACCAAGGATTGTATTCGGCGATTTAAATAACTCAATCAGAATTTCAATTGATGCATCATTTCTTATCTAGCCGGTTCACCACCGGGGCCATTCAATTTTTGTTATTTTCATTATCCGTGGGACACATGTTGGTCGCCACATTTTAAAAATTATAGTGCACATAGCAAGTACTTGCATTTATGATGTGGTGGTTTTATTTTATACTACAAGTCAGAATAAAGAGCACATATTTTAATATTCAATTATATTTTTTATGTATATAAAAATATAATATAAGAAGCTTTTAATTTATTGTTAGAATTTAAATAAATATAAATACAACATATATATTATTAAAACTGGAACAATCGTGACTTAATTACTTAATACATTTAATAGGACTAATAAATCATTAGGCACACTTAGCGTTTTGATTTACATTCGACACTAAAGTCCAAACCGCTTTTTAGTGCTACATCCATCCCACTTCATTTTTATGATCAAACCGAAATGCACATGCGACATGACCAGTTTCAGTATGAAAAAAAAGCATGGGAACTTATTTTATGAGCTTTCAAATGGGTGGGTTTTGCTGTGAAGTCATATATAATAAAAAATCTGCGTAGAAAGCTATTTCGCAGTATAAATTTATTTATTTATTAGCTATAAATTTTTATAAACAGATGACCTCAAAAAAAGTGTTCCACGCACAATTGTTAACAATGGATCTGAGACCGTTTTCTCCGCTCTTCACAATACAATAGCGAAGCAATCAATGAGATCGAATATATTAAAACTAAATAACAAGGAAAGGCACAAAAATGGGAAGCCCTGTCTTGTAATATGTCGCTTTTGTAAACACTGACGTTTACGGTTACAAAACTGATTAACGCACGAGTCACTAGCGGCTTAAAAGTTAATCGATTTTTTTTTATAATTCGCCCCTTGGCAATAACACCATAGAAATCGGTATGTTTGTATGCCATTCATATACCCACTGAAAAGATGTATGTAAAGTAATTATACGTGCATATGTATATGTACATTGATTTTGATAAGGCTTTTGATAAAGTTTGTGTTTCCACAAAATGATGAATAAAAATATTTAAAATATTAAAAGAGCTATGGGATTATAGATTAATATTTCTCCCATTAACCACTAACCAATTGGCTCCCGACATTGACATTTACACGTACAGTATGTTCATGAATTAATTAATTACCTAGGCACATACACTCGGTGATAATATCTAATAGGCGTCGCTATTACAATATGAAATCTCATTAGCATTCCGGATTGTTTACAATACGGAATCCATTATTCCCGAGTTGTCCACTCCGTATCCAAAATGACAATCATCCAGCGAAGATAATGACTGGGTGCATTCGTAATGACCTGCACTAATATAGAACTCATTGTTCAGATCAAAGATCAACGACCCACTGCGTAATGAATTATCCTATAGTTTTATCATCCGGTTATAATTATAAACTTTAATTAAATCTGACGAATCTCGAACGAATTATCTTAATCAGACTATTAGGAAAGAGTGGGCGGATATTTTATATATATATATATATATTATTCATTATGGACGTATTAAAGAACACTTGAGTTTTTTAGTGACTAATGCAATGTTATCGTACGAATGTTTACTCAAGTGTGATGGCGAATTTTGTTTAGAAAACTGTAGTGGTAGCAACTCTTGAGTTACTCATGGGTATATTTTTTGCGTGTTTAGAATTAATCGGTTTATGAATATTTATATTAGAGGGTTAGACTTGTAAATAGGGTTGCGTTTATTATGCTAAGCTTAGGACGAAGATTGTCATTATGCATACAAATTACATTTTTATGAATGAAATTTAAAGCTAAAGTTTTGACTATTTATATGTATTTATTTTTATGCTTAGTTTTATTATTTTTTACAGCTAAGTGTGACACGTAGGCATTAATTATATGCATTTTTTCCCACAATGATATCAAAAATTATTCCCCAAAATAAGTGTTTTATTAAATATTTCTAATATGTATATATTTTGCTATTTAATATAAACTAAACGTATTTAGAATCAGAGCATAATTTTACATATAAATTAGGTGAATAAATCTTTTGGCAAAAAATATTGTTAACTGAACCAACAAAATATACAATTTATTCGTTTCAGAGAAATGCGAGTGTTTTCATTTGATAAAGAATATTAAACTGAGTCTTAACAGCAATATTAGCTCATTATCGTGCCTTGGGGTATTTGTTCATTTAATAATAAGGACGTTAAAAAACTAATTGCTAGAATAAAACTAATATTTAATTATATATAAATAAGATAACAGTGGTTTTGTCGCTTTCTAATACCTTTGTGTTTTTAAATTTGTATAGTGTCTGTGAGATCGTAATTAGTGATTATTATATAATTATAAATCTGATTAAATCAAATCGAACTAGTACGTACAAAAATTTTTTGTATAAAAAATCGTGGTTCAATATATGTTATGAAATATGATCCCCAAAAAATAACACTAAAGCTACGTGTCATAAGTAGCCATAAAATTACATAAATTACAATAAAGAGAAAAAATGTACATGAAAAAAAAGTACTGGACAATATTTTTATAGACATTTTTTGCGCTTGATAAATCTACAACTTTCTTCTCTTGTGTCATATATTACAAAACAATGACATGTACAAATAGTTTGCTAAAAAGAAAGTGACATTTAAAAAAAAAAAATTAGTGTTTTGAATCACGTCGGAGTTCACCACTTTTGAATTTTGCTGCCAAAGGGGTGTACCTTTGTAGCCAAAGAGACGCCGCAAATGCTTTTAACAGATTATTTTATAAACATATATAAATTACTACATATATATATAGAAATGTAGATGTCACTAGCAGACGGTGAAGTTGAAATGGAAGTTTTTGCGAGTCTTCGCTGGCGTGTCGAATTGTATTATTCTCGGGTGTGATGTTTGTGGAGCAGCTGTGACCAAGTGTTACGTATTTTATAATGCTGGTTCGAGACAGCTCTGGTGAATTGCAGATGATTGCGAGCCAATTTAAGGACATAATAACACAGTCCGTAACGTCTCAGACTAATATCTTTGAGGTTAAGGGTTCGAGGCCCGACTGCGGCATTCGAATTTTTATTTATAAAAAAATACGCTATTGTTAAAAACCGGTCCAAGACATCTATTGATTATAAATTATATTTCATATAATAATTTATTATTAATCGTAAATTTTCAGTCTAATGCTTAAATAGTTTATATCTTATGAACTTATCCAAATGGTTCAGATTTATCCCATTGTATTGCATTGGACTTATTAGACGGAAGTTAAAAAAATGCTTCGCTTCTTGAACACATGCTTGATATGTGTTCACTTCTGAAGAGAACGGGCGATCGGTAACCTAAGAGTCGATGGACAATATTATTATGCGCAGGATAAAATGCATTATCTAGCGCGCGTCCTTTCCAAACAAGAGTAGTTTTTTTGGTTATACTTATAGATGATTATCGTCTTAAGTAGGATGTGCTACTAGGGGGGCCAAGCAATATTTCTAATAATCAAGTAAATGCTTACTTTTAAAATAGGTTAATCTCGCTTTCGTTTGCCCAAAATGATAGGATAACTTCTAAATTATAACAAATTGTGCAGATAGTTAAAACCCTACAACCGTATTACTACATTCATCATGTAGGAATATTAAATATTTAAATAAACTGAATTGTATGACATTTTTACCACAATATCATATATAGTTAAATCTAAACTTATTTTATACCATGTTTTTAAAATTAGGTCACTATGCACATATTAAGAATGAAGTGTCTGTATTACGTATATACTTATAAACAATACCTTGTTTAAATTCTGCTCATAAATCCACTCGCCTTTCTTGAAGTTATTTACTGACTGCTCACCTTTGACTGTCTCTTTTCTTTATCCATTGTTTCAGCCGACTGGCCTCGTCCTGTGTCCTCGAGACTCGCAAAAATGCGAGGTCCTTACCTTTATACTATTTTTTTTTAACTAACTGTGATTTATTTTTTCATTCGCATATTTTTATTTTAGCGCCTTCATCGTTATCGGACGTTATATTTATATTGTTTACTAGTTTTCATATATTGTTCTTAACGCAATGTGTATATAAAATCATTATTCGATTGTATTATCTATCAACATTACAAAGACACATAAAACATAACCATTCTCATTATTAAAATGAAGCTTAAGTTGTTCCAAAAAAACATTCGTGACTTTCTCGATCCGGCTTTTTATCTCTAGTGTGTGGTCCCAATATTCGTCTAGAGTTTACCCCAAATAGATTTTGGGACTTAACTTTATAGGCTTTTGCTATTTTATAACCGGAAGCAAGACAAAAAGTAGCGGAAATTTCCTAGAATCGAAACTTTTGTTTGCTTATCAGTAAAATCATAGCGAAAAACTATTTTCGGCGATTATTGCGCAAACGGAAATTGCGTACAGTGAAATTTTTAAACAAAAATTCTGATCATAGATTATCAATATACACATATGTATATTTAACAATACGTAAACATATGTATATAAAAAATAATGTCTGTATATATAACATACGTTAGTTTATTAAAGACAAATAATTAAAAGGCATATTTTTTGTATTTTTTTTATTATTTATAACAATGAAAAAACGCAAATTTAATAATATATACAACACAGCAAAAATACATTTTTTTATTTTTGCCATGCTAAATAAAAATTTGGAAGATCAATGCATTTAGGGACAGATATTTTATTCCTAATTTTCGTAGTGAATTTTCGAGTTGATGTTCGCTTTCCGTTGATGTTGACTATATTGTGAGTTAAAATTTATATAAAATATTTAAAGTAAATTTCGTCGATTACATATTATTTTTTTGCTGGTTTAGTAATTCTTCTTTGATTGTCAACGTCATAATAATGAAATTGTCTCTTCGTTAATTATTTCAATATCTGATTCCGAACTATCTAAACTAAAAAAAAAAGCATTTCAATAAATCTTCATTATTATTTAAATATAAAGCGTAACCCAAGTACAGTGTTTGAACTTTTTTCAAAAAAAAAACACAAATTTAAAGATATCTTCAGATTTTTTTTAATCGAACATTCAATGTATTTGATTAAATAATATCAATTAAATGGCCGCATTTGGACCAATCCTTTCAATATATTTTCGATGATATTTTCGTACATTTTGACTATAACTTTGCCGATGTTGGTTTTTAGTTGCTCAAACATTGTGGGTTTGGCGGCGTAGACACGATATAGCGTAACCCCACAAAAAATCCAACGGCGTTAATTTCCTATTACTGTAGGTTATTAAATGATTTCAGCAATGCTCGATCAAAATAATTCTTAGGACGAGGATCTCTGAATTATTAAATCTTAATCGCTTATTTTTATATGTTGATCATGTCTAACGACAGCATTGTAACAAAAATTCTTTTGCTTCCAAACCTATCTGATGCTCAATTTTCTGTCATAAATATACGAAGGAATATATTCAACACATGGTTTAATTAATGATTCGGTGCATAAAAATAACAATTAATGAGCCACAAATCAATATTTCCCTGTGTCTTTACACGCATTGGTGCATCCCTTCTAATGAACAACCAAGCACAAGTCAGGAATTTATCATGCGTTGAACAATGCTGTAAAATAAATAGTACTTTATTAATCTACTGCTAAAATATTTATAACAAATATAACTATGTGCTCTATAATTGCTCTTTTTAGTGTATTTTATCTAAGTCTGTTTCAAAACCAGACCCTTTTGAGGGCCACATGAAGTTGTTTTGCTTCAGAACGAAACACTATATAGGACATGTTTGTCTGCAGCTGCTGCACGTAATCTGCTTTTGCGAAATTGGGGCCAATGACGATCCGTACTTGAAATTTGTTTACATCAAAAGAAATAGTATGCTCCCGAAGCATTAATGCGTCCGCAATTATTATGTCGACTATGTTTCATAATGGCAAAACAAATATATCAACATGCCCTCGCGAGACGCCACTGCTCTCGGCAGTCGGCGAACACCTGTTTTTTGTACGGTATTATTAATTTTTTATTAGAGCTATTTTTGCAACGTTGCAATATGTTTTACATTTTTTTTTAACTGGTACAAAAGTAAATCGTTCTATTTATTGTGATTTTTTTATATTGATATTACTTCTTAAATAGCACTGATTGTGTTAACACAATAAAATATTTTTTACCTAGATATTTATAATCGATTATGCACTATGATTTTTTACTAAGAAATTCAATAATTAAATAATAATAGTTATGAAACCAATCTATTTCAAATGTAGGTTAAAATTCTGAATCATTTTCGCAAAAAAATATAAGTACTACTAAAAATAAAAATGTAGTCGACGAAAAGAATTTAATATTTTACAACCAAACTCTAGACTCAAAATTTAAATTTTTGCTCACAACTGAACCAACATCAACGGAAAACAATGTACGAAATATATGTTTTTATTGCTATAATATAATTTTACTATAAATTTTAATCAATTAATTTACTTTTTTATACAAATATGTATGGGCATAAAAATACTTTTCGTTTCAATTTAACCGATATGCAAAAAAGTCTCAATCCCGGAAATTCCCGGGACTTCTAAATCACTAGTTAAAACTATACAATGTATTATATTTACATAGTTCTCGTATCTTAATTGCAAAAACATTTGTTGAACTCAATGATTGTTCATTTAAAATATAAACAATTTCGATACATCTGAGATTAAAAATAGGCATTGCAATAATTCTAATTACTTTAATCTAGATTGCCAATTTCGGTCCGATTCACCGATCCGTACAACGCATTATTTCGCATCCATCAGTGTTTCTCAACTCGGCATTTCCGGTGCCGTTTATAGACACCTAGAGTGTTCATCTGCCCACCGAGCTTATAAATTATCGAAATAAACGTTAAGTGGATCGGATCGGAAACTTTAAACGACTTTATTGCAAAGTCAGCATCATAGCATCGACGTGGATTTTGTCGGAAAAATCTGAAAGCCACAAAAATACGCATGTCATTTATTATATTATGATGGCGCAACGTCCATAAAGATATTTCTGGTATATAAAGTGTGTATCCATCCGTCTGAATGTCTCACGTCTGCCGCCAATTTGTTGTTCTTTGTCATCCGATACACAAAGACGATGACGGGAGCTTTTCATTCCCCGACTCGTTAAAGCTTATGTTACTTTCCTGATCTTTTTCTCTATGCATTATGGATATGAAGTCATGTGTGGATGTGTTATTTGTAATCGTGGAATATATTTTCGTTCATATTCAAATTTTTACATTCAAAATTAAAAGGAATTGCTGTGTCACGTCACTGATACATGATCAGGTATTTACCGTCGACGATTAACCGATTCAATATTTGTTTTTAATGCTCTGCTTAACCAGTTAACTTATTTAATTAACATACAGGTCCACGTGATTTTGACTAGTATACGTAGCATACCGAATTTAAATCTTATATACCCTTGAATAAATTAAAGTCTAACGTCCCTTTTATATACATATGTATACTGTATCTAAGAACGACTTATCAAATCAGACGGTCAAAATGAAAGCTGCTGCTTTTCTCGATTTTATAATAGACGTCTCGGTAAATTCGGTATAGCTTTGAGTTCAGGTGAACTTTCGTTATTTCAAATCAGAAGCGAGTTGATCAATTTCTGAAATTTCCAGACGAAAGAGCCGAATAAAGTGAATGAATACGTTAGTGTTCTATTGAACTGCACTTCTAGTTTCACTCCTCTAAATAATTAAGGGTGAATCCATATTCTATGTAGCGGTAGATATTAAATCAATGTACATTCTGGAGATGATTTTACTTGTAAACATGTTTTTGCCAGTCACATACTTCCGACCTCTGTTAAAAATTGTTTAGAAAGCATGCATATTTTCAAACATCTGGTACGGACGTACCCTTTTTATCCAGCGGTTGCAAAACATTTAAATCAAATTTCATTTATTATTAATAATACAACTCTTCCTGGTAATGCCTGAGTTAACTCGGAAAGTTGTGTTTTGTGAATTTTCATTTAAAAAATCAGCAATTTAAAAAAAATATTATAGCATTAAATTTGCATGAATATTTTGAAATGTTTTACAACGGCTGCATAAGATATGATGGGTCCGTGCTAAAAGATTTGGAGTCATTTTAAAAAATACTGTCACCAGGAAGGGTAAAAACGGCTATTTAAAAAAAAAATCATTGTCGGCAAAAGGACCGGAGTCAGAGCTGCTCTTTCGAGTGCGCGCGGTGAGATACTTTCCCTTTCGCTCTCTCGCGTGTTAAGTGACGACAGTGAGAGAGATAATGATATGGCTTTTCGCTAGTGGCGAGGGTCCTTATGCCTGCACTATACTCTCTGGAAGTTGGGTTACTTCGGTCGAGTTCGGTTCTGCCCGCTCTAAAATCTCTCGGAAGTTGTCCGAGGTTACCGAGAACGGGTAATTCAGTCGACTTGGCCAGCTTCGAGCGCTTCAAAGGAACCGAAGTCGGAGCTGCTCTTTCGAGCGCAAGCGGTGAGATACTTCCCCTTTCGCTCTCTCGCGTGTTAAGTGACGAAAGTGAGAGAGATAATGATATGTTTTTTCGCAAACTGAGATAAAACGAGTAACTCGCTTCAATTTCAGTATGCGCGTAGGCGTCCTATGGTCAACACGCATGTCAAGCGCTGCATCTTGGTCACTTGGTCAATTTATAATACCACATGCTTATCGGGGACTTCAACAGACTCTTATTGACATCTTGAATATTTTAGGGCACCAAAATAGATTAATTATATGTTTGATAGTATATTATTCTAACAGATATCGTTATTATATTTTTTTTCATATAAAATTAAATAGTTAGTGGTATTTGATTTTGTTCAAAAAAATCGTTTCGAATATCCTTATGTATTTTCCTAGATCGGTTTATATAAATGTCACACCATAACGAATTCTTATTTAGAATCGATAGCGACAAATTCTAGGATAGTCACAGATGTGGTGCTCGTATTCTGAAGTATCATTTTTATGCCTTATGGCATTTTGCAAAAGCCGACAAAGATTTTGCGTAAATTGAATATTTACGACCGAAAAGTTTTCATTGATTTTGTATTGGTGAGTGCCCACAAAAACTTTTATAATTATCAGTAGCGTAATTTTAATAATATGACAATTTAAAAATTGAGATTATTTGGCACATTTTTCGATCGCGCGGTTGTACGTGACAGAAGCCGCCGTCCGGACGGCACATGAAATTTGCGACAGTGTGATCGTTTACTCGAAGTTGTAGGTCTCGAGCGACTTCAGTTGTAACTTCGGTTTGGACAACTTCGAGAGAGTGTAATGCAGGCATTATAGAGTACAATATGATATTAATCACATTCGTTTCTGGCTAATCGGTTAATCAATAAACTTAAAATCGCTCAAGTGTCGCGAGACCATCACCGTGAATTATTTTCTTTTATAAATTCTTTACTAAAAAGTAAGACGTCCACGACAATTTATGTTGTTTTTTCAGTCACTAATTTATTTTCACACATCCGCTGATCCTCGCCCGTTAACTAATTCATGTCCAAGCCAATTCGTATTATAAATAAATAAAATTTACTATCTTGCACAATATCGTCGGTCGGTGTGTATTTTTTTCTTTTTCATCTTCTCTCGTATATAATATATTATTCGCCGATATATTTTTCCAGAGCGTTGAAACGTTCATTGGCGCCTCGTAAGAATTTAAATTCCTAAAGAGACCTATCTGCCCACGGACACTTCTATTTATAATAAAACCTAGGAACAAAACAGTTTCAGGCGGAGAACGAGTTTACGCGCTTTTTGGCAATGAAATGCATATTATGTATAACATATTTATTATCTAATGAACTTCGATCTGTAGCGTGTGAATAAGCTTAGTAATCTTGCTACGGTCTAACGAAATGCGAATATGCAAAGTTATGATAATTTATTGTTGTCGTTATTTTTTTCCGCATTTTGAGAGAGTGTAAAAAATATTATTTAAAGTGAGATTTATGCGTAAACCGTTGCCAAAACATGCCAAAATTTGTCCTTGGAATATTAATGTTGAGAAAGAAAAAATATGTTTGATGAGTAGTGCGTACATATTTTGT
Source organism: Plectrocnemia conspersa (assembly GCF_051122295.1). Classification (NCBI taxonomy): domain Eukaryota; kingdom Metazoa; phylum Arthropoda; class Insecta; order Trichoptera; family Polycentropodidae; genus Plectrocnemia; species Plectrocnemia conspersa. The sequence continues at coordinate 26,181,296 of NW_028277175.1, forward strand.
CGGTGTTTTCCGGCCATTTCGGCGACATTATACTAATATTAAATTAAAATATATGTATATATGCACAATATGAGAAAGCCGTGGGAGATTTTCACAACAATTTAAATAATGTTTTTATTTAATGTGTTGTTGTCTTGTTATGTTGTGAACTTACAACAGGATAAATAAATGTGCGACAAAAAATACAATACAATTAATTAAAATGAAGGATTTGCTTACGTTAACGTAACTAAATTTCTAAAGCCACAATCTTAAACGAAACATGTTGAAAATAAATTTAAAAATAATATTAAAAATATAATAAATAATAAATTTATATGTATATAATATTATTACTACTCACGTTTAATCGAGCTACCAATTGAAAGTTTCATAGGGAATATTTCATTACTTTCTTTCCTTAAAACTTGTTTTATTGTATTTTTTTATGAGCAAGTGTATCTGTGGTAATAATTTACAAGATAATTTAACATGTAAAGCCTTCTCAGTTGCACGTTAGCCTCAGTTATGTAAAAACAAAATCTTGGAGAAATCTAAAGAAATGTCGATCACGGTAAAATCTAAAATAATAGCATATCTCGAAGAAAATGTTTTAATTCTAGATATAACGCGAAGAGTGGTTCTGTTATTCGAAAATGTATTAAAATATATCGCGAAACAGGAATTCTAGAGGGGGTGCAAGGGGGTGGTTGGAAGCGTATGACGTCTGCTCGAGAAGACCGCAGAATAAAGGATATCATAAAAAATATCGATTCAAAACTACTGCTGAAATACAAGCAGAAAACTCGAATATTTCGAGACGGACAGTGAATAAACGTTTGATTGAAACTGGACTTAAAGCGCGAAACCTTGCAAAAAAAAACGCTGCTGAGAAAATGGAAAAGAATCGCCATGAATGGGCAAAAGCTCATCGCCATTGGACCGTCGAAGATTGGAGAAGAGTGGCTTTCTCCGACGAATCCAAATTTAATCTGTTTGGAGCAGATGTGAGCCGTAAAAAAAGCGAAAGATTTCATCTTTTATGCATTTATCGATTCATCAAGCACTCACCCTATGTGATGATCTGAGGGTGCTCTAAATTTCGTCCAGGGCACCATGAATGCAAATGTATAAAATGATTTTATTGCAACCCTTGAAGAACTTTCCCGATACACTGCTGAACCCATTTTGCAAGACGATTCTGCGCCATGCCATCGAGCTCTGTAATAGTTTTTACATTCAAATTAATTCTCTATCTATAGATTACACAATTCAAAGAGTACATCATTAACATGGCCAGGAAACATCCCCGATTTGAACCCAATTGAAAATTTATAGGCACTCATAAAACAACAATTAAGAAAAAAACGATAAAAAAATTTAGTCGAGCCGAAAAAACATATTATGGTATGGGAAGAGGAGATCAATCTTAAAATAATTGAAAAACTGTATTTATTAATGCCAGGTAGAATACAAGAATTTATTAAAAATAAAGGTGAAATTACCTCAAAATAATTTTATTATGTTTCAAAAACTTCTAATTTTTAAATATCCTCGATATTGCTTTCTATGAATAGAACAAAAAATAGTTCGCGGGCACGTGTTGAGTTAGAGGCTCGCCATTATGCACTTGCTGAGACGACGAAAAATACATCTTACCCAGAATTGACGCAATTATACAACTGTAAATATATTTAATTAAATGTCAGGATCGTCCATGAAAGTGACCATGAGCCTGCCGAGAGGGGGAGGGGAGAAGGAACAAATTCCCGGGGCCCGTTCTCCTTAAGGGGGAATATCATAGCAAGAATATATGTACAAAAAAAAGTAAAAACCGACCTCTGAAGTACCTTGATTCGTTTTTATATATACAAAAAATAAAAGAAGTGGAACATTTCTTTCAAAAGCAACCATTTTCTAGGTAGTAGTTTCACAATAAACATTATTATATAAAGGAACAGGTTGTAGCTTATTGACGCGACTCCGTTTGTGTTAAAATTTGTTTACAAATTATAGTTGACACTTGAACCCACGTTTCATTGCTAATTTTTAAAAAGTCGTTATGAAAAAGGCAGTCTTATCAGATAACAAAAAATAGTATAGTTCGACTTGGCTAATTGAGAACTAAACTGAAATGGCGTTGGATCTCTAATTTTATATTTGTAAACCTTGACGAAAAGCTTCAAATAATTTATATATATACAAAAACACAATAAAACCTAATAAGTAATTGATTAATTTTGTAACTCATTAGTGAAGACAGTAACAAACTATTCACCGATTATATATGTATAGTAAGTTTTGATATCACACAATGTATTTTAAGGTAATTTACTATGTACCCAAATCAAAGTTCATAATTATATATTGTGATAAATATATTGTGGTTCTTAAAAGTAGATAATTATTTATATTAAAAATGTATTAAATAGTTCAATTACTAACTTATTATTTTTTTCTGTTTCAGGTGAGTAATCAACATTCACGTTTACCATAAATATATAAAATTACGGGACATCAGTAAGTGTTTGCTATTTTATTTAAGTTCTTAGTAACGTTTTGTTTTTAGTCAAATACTATTAATATGCATTTGCACATCTGCAGATCAATTGACGACATAAAAGCAATCTAATTGTAATGCAATTATATTACAATTATTATATAGATCAAATTTATATTTTAAATGGCATTTTAGGAGCAATTTCATCTATTGTATCTTAGCGTATTTATTTTACAAAAGTGAAGGCTTGATGAATTTTAACTCGATTTTATTAATTAATACACTTCCATCCGACCCATTAGAGAAAAGTAATTCAATATAATAGGAGGCATATTTTATTTATATAACGTAAAATTTGTGAAGCGTCAATTTTTTCAGTGTTAAAAGTTTTTTTTAAATTCATTGCTAAATTTTACCTTTTAAAATTAGTTGAAATTATTTTTTTAGCACCTGTAACAATATTGCTTTTGAATGTTTTATATGATGTTAAAAACTTTTATTCGAAGCGTGTACTTGATTAACATTTTTTTTTTCTCAAACATAAATATTATGATATATAGTTAGTGAAAGATTGTTTACGTTTGCATATCAAAAGGTGAGACGACTATAAAGCAAAACTTTCCACACGTTATATAGTAAAAATATAAACATTGCCACGGTCTTTAACACGCACTCTTATTTCTTAAAACACTGACCATAATTGCGTTCAAAAATAGTCGATTATAATTTAAGAAGATGCGCAGATATCTCAACGCGCGTCGAGTGGTTACAAATATAGCTAAATAAATTTTGGTTGTATAAATAATTTGTACGTGTTTTGTAACATAGCCCCTAGACGTTTAATGAAGTTACATAAGCTATCTGTGACAGACAGGGATTTATCCTGACACGAAGGCACGCGTGTTTCGACCGTGAGAATTAAGTGTTTTAGCTTCTTGAGATATAAACACGGTGTATTTATATAAATTGAGGGGAATTTAAGATGGGATCGATGTTTGGAAGATGTACAAGATCATCTCTAATGGAGGGTTGTTTTTGGAGAAATTTTGAATGGACGTGGTTAAGTTGTGATGGAAAAGCAAACGAGTAACCAATATCTATAGTAGATTATATGTAACAAATATATGATCAATACTATGAGTCTTAAAAGACAAATCTTAGAGAGAGAATGCTGTTAATACATAAACTGTGAAAGCGTCACTTCATCTATTTAATTAATCCATTGATTTCAATGTGTTTATGTTTATTTATTAGCAATTAGAGTACGCTCGGGATAAGGATGCCGGTTTGTTATTGTGTGCGTGTACATGTATATGAGAGGGAGAAGCGATGTAGCGTGTACTTTGTTGTCTCGCTTTCTCTTTTAAGGACAGTCGCTGATTCGTCAACGCTGGTATTCGTCATTAAAGTGCAGTGTGGCACAGAAGTTCGATCTTCTCTAGTGATTTATTTTAAATACTTTTGTGTTGATATTGGTTTAAAACCCAGATATGGCCACTGTCCCATGGGTAAGTCACTAAACTCGTGCCACTGTTTTTTATTTATAAATGAAATTTTAAGAGAACAAAATTTCTTTGGCATATCTGGGTTAATTGATATTAAGGCTTAAAATATACACTGTAAGTTATTCGTTCTCTTATCCATGGATTAAAATATTTTAATTATTTTTCCATTAATCCGTACGTTGTTGGTTTTTTTTACACTATTCTCTGTAGGGCTTAAAAAAGTTATTATTCTTATCGTTGCGCCAATGATAATTTTTTAATTTATTCAACGGATTCTAATGATTTAATAGAGTCATCGAGCCATTAAACAACCTGCGAATAATTTCTTTCCCCATTTTACATCTTTTTGCTTTTGAAGAATAGCTAAAGACTTCATTATTTTTTTGACTAGTGAAAGATTTTGAATTTTGCAAATATTTAATTAATGACATCAATGTCTGGTTTCTTCGACTATATAATATATTTTTAATTGTATGTTGAAATTTCCAACTTAGCTCAGATGTATGTATGTTAAATAAACATATATTTTCTTTTAAAATAAAAAAAATAAATATTCTGAGCGAAATTGTTTTGAGCCACACAGTTCACGTACACAATAATAAACCGGAATCCTTATCCCGAGCGTACTCTACACCTATAAAAAAACTGGGATTTACGAACGTGTATCATTTTTACCACGATGAGTAAAGACAACATTTTAATATTTTTTGTAGTCAATTTTCATATATATTTTATGGAAAATCTCATCAGTTCTTTTATTATGTTATTTGCATTGCAAGTTTCGATTTAGGCAATCAACACCCTTGACATTTTTGATGTTATTATAAGAACAATTTTGACTTTCATTTTTGTACATATTGTGCAGTACTGACGCTTGTAACGCGCGTTAACAAGCTTTATAAATTAGTTTTAACAACACTTAAAGTACGGCCGTTTATATTTATTTTATTACATATTCCGTTGTACCATAACAGGCATGAGCCCAATGCGTTACAACAGGGTAAATCTGTAACAACTGAGTAAGTCAATCAGATATAATGAATACTTCCAAGTATTAACCACCAGACTGAAAGTCTGGGAATCGGTGACATCTATATTAATAATTTTAAATTAATATGTGTAATAATTTATAACCAATAAATGTCACTGCAGCTGGTGCTTTTATTTCTTGTATATATAAAAATGGGCTCAAGGAACTTATACCTGAATTACATCAGTACATACATCTCAAACAACTGTAGTTCAGATTCATTATTTGAGTTCGATTTTTATTTTTTTATAACTTTTTTGAGCTCTGAAAATTTTTCCCCTCTCTCGGCTGGCCTGCATATACAGGCGGCCCTCGACTTTCGCACATAATTGGTTCCTGAAAATGTGTGCGAATGTTGAATGTACGAAAGTCGAGGGAAGTAAAAAAATTGAAATTGTGTGTATTTTAAAATATTTATTTATCAAATAAATATAAGATGTTTAAGAGGCGTTTAAGAGACACGTTTAAGTGGGGGTTTGCGGGTGTTTCCTTTGAAAAGTTATCAAGAGTTTACTGTTTTCCACTATTCGTTTTCTTTTCTTCATATAGTATTTTATAACATGCTATGTTTTTATTGATCCCCCACGCACTTGAGATATGCGTTCTCCATTGGGATCACAATCTTCTATAATATTTGAAAATTTGTCAAAATGCGTGATGACTTCATACATATTTTTTGTTGTTAAAGAGTTTTCCAAAATAAACCTGTCTCAACTACATTAAATATTTGGCTAGAGGAATATTCTACATCTTCAATATTTTTGGATAATTAGGAAATAAATTGTATTGCAGCATCTTTATCCGCATCAGCCGATTCTCCAGTAAATTTAATATTGTGAAAAGAATACCTCATTTTAAAATTGTAAAATCAACCGTTACTTGCTTGAAAAACCGTGTTAAAATCTTTTTTTAATCTATCCTTCCAATCTTTGTGCAAACTAAGAGCTTTTGCTTGAATAATTGAAATACTCAGAGGGACATCTTTTTGATGTTGGTCATCGATCCACGATGACAAAGATTTTCCATTTCATCCATGTTTTTTTTTTGCTGTGTATTTTTGGAAACATATCATTAAAGATTGTGGAAATATATCTTTATTTTCCACAATTTTGAAAGTATTCTTTAATTATATTTTTATTTTGCAAAGTTGAAGATATCGTAGACCTGTTTGTATCATACGAACGTCCTAATGAAGCAAAAGATTCACCGCTATCAGAACGTTTTTTTAAAAAAAAAGTTAAAAAAAATTGTTTTTTTTTAAATGTGCGAAAGTCGAGGGCCGCCTGTAGTATAATTTATATGTCGTCTGTGTCAATTAGCTGTGTAAGCTCCGCTGGATGGGAGTTCAGGTCCGAATTCTCGTGTATTCCAAGTTGAAAGTTCAAGTGATTTGTACTATAACAATAATATAATTCGTAAGAATTCAATTATTATGCTATTAAATCATAAACCCCAGTGATTTTGAACATGTATTCCAAGTTGAAAGTTGAAATGAAAGTTGAAGTGAAACTTGAGACGTGATTTTTCTATACCAGCATTTATATACGATCTATAAATAGGAGATAAATGATTCTTTTCTTCTTTAACTCTTTAATCAAATATTGGTGATATTGAGCGAAACTGGATCTATTGTAGTAATATCATATCATAATATCTAGTTAATAACATTGTGCATTAGAGTCCTAAGTTGCGTAAATCCAGCAACGATGGAATTTTGTGAATCTGCTCGGAGATATTTTTTTTGTGTTTGTTTAATAATCAATGGATCACATTTTAGCGTTTATTTCATCGAAAAAAAATGATATATCGCTGTTCGTTATCCAAAATTCCTTTTAGCCTAGCTGCTAAAACGCCGTTTTTTTGCACGCGTGTAGAAAAAATATATTTGTATTTAGCTTATTCTAGTATGATTTTGACTTATTCCAAAACCATATCAGGAAGCACCTTCAAGCTACCGATCAACCGTGACCTTATAAGCGTTGCATAATAATCGTAATGTAAATGCTAGTTAACCAGATTTTCGGTGGGCGTTAAAGTGATTTGTTGTCTTATTGACCCCTCGCCGAGAAGTAAATCAGATCTTATGCTGTGCATTGTATAAAGATGATGGCGACCTACGCAGATTCCTTCCTAGTTTCATTGTCGAACCGAATGCTAATGGTGCTTTTCAATTTTGATCGATGTTAAGATTACCATTCAAATTGGATTGTGCTTTGAATGAGTTTAAAATAAATTAAAAATGTATTTTAACAACACCTCATGGTGTTTCTTAGCCATTAAAATACATATATAATAAATGTATTGTATAATCTAATCACAAAACAATTCCCGATTCATTGATTAGCCATACTATGACCTAAGTATATTTATTATTCAGTATGCACAATAGAAAGCGCGTACATTATGATTTATGCTAATGTGTAGAAAACGCGTGTTGCACTTCTGTATTAAATAATCGACCCACATTTTCTAAAACGGGGTATCGTCAGACTGATCCGTGATGAAGAACAGACTGAGGTATACTTAGTACTCATTGTATTTAGGTACACACACATACAAGACGTTACGTCTGTCAACCGAAGCGCGTATGTGCAGATGCAAGATAATTTAGCTAGCGGTTGTCAACCTTTTAAACTCGGCGTATATCTCAAAAATTAAACTGCAAGTCGGTTGAATATTTCAACAACGACACAATCAAATAGCTTACTGTTTAATTCGAATCATGTCCTATAGGACGTGACAGAAGCCGCCGCTTCTCTCTTCGCCTTCCGAAGAATCCAGAATTTAACCCGGTTCAAAGACTTCAAACTGTCCATGACTTTTTCATAGGCATTGGGCAACTAGCCTCTTTCAGTAGACCTAGAGTACCAATGACATCCGCAGTAAATCTTCAGTGCCTTACAGACAGTTTTGATTTGCTCCCTATTTATTTAGTAAGAAACTTAGTGTTCCTTAAGATGCAAAAAATAATGAACCCGACACTTTAGTTTATGGAATTTTATTTCTATGTCCATCAAAAACTCAAGCGTTTCAGGTTGAGTGCCCGTGTCGTAGATGCTCGAAGGAGCTCACCTTTTTTTCCAGTTCCGGAAGCGTCTGCTGCATCAGGAAGATGTAAGCGGGAGCAACAACTGTGGCAAACTCATTCGTCACAGATGTGACAGAAATAAACGGGCGGCCAAAGCTAGCGACACTAATTATAGTGGCTGCAGCTTTTCGGCGACGCGACGCCTGATGATGACCGAGGCCAATGAGCAATTCGTTGAGCAAGTACCTGTTAAAGAAACAGGGCCGAAATGGGCAATCTCTTTTTCTAACTACAGTTGTGATTTTATATTTTTTCAAATCTGTTTACTTGTATAGAATGCAAAGTTACATCGTTATATAAATGTGCAACAATTTTGAGTCAGTAATTTTTGCTATATATACGTGAAGTCTTCGTAGTCTTATCTGCATCTGTTGAACTTAACATGTTGAACCAGATTTGACGTAAATAGGTCTTTTTTATTTTAAATTAGTATAAACGTTTGTCCAAGTGGAGGAGCTCAGGTGGAATTCTTGATGTATTGGCGGAAGCGAGTTCCGAATAGAAGTGCATATCTAAGCGCTGTGTATCTGTTTTTATACATTTGTCCAACCTATGGAATGTTTCAGGCTCAATCATGTTTCGATACAATTACGACAATAATTGTCATACACATCATCCATAAATAAAAGTATGTGTTCTACATTAATTCATCCAAAATTATAATAATTATGTTTTTATAATAAGTTTGTTACTATATCTAAATGACAAGGGTTCAAATTATATGTAAACCTATGTTTATTGTTTTAATTTCTATCGTGTCAAGGAGATTGATATATAATTCCGATCGATAATCACGTATTAAGTTTTCCTAAATTTGCCTTATCTCACGGATGAATAATTAATAATACAGATGTCACTGACTTACATACTTATATTATATTTCAGTCTAGTTTCTAACTAATTAATAGTTATTGGTTGTGTTTACTTCGTTGTAACGTATGATTTATATTAAACAAATACACTGTTTCACTTCGCTCTTATCTTACGTTACACTATTTTTATAGTATCAATCCGAAAATTAAATTGACTTACCTTATATTTAATTTAATTATTTGGACTGTCTGTTTTTTATTTATTAATTAGTAGTTATTGATTGTGTAGTTAGTAAATATAGTTACATTCACACATCAATGTTGAAATGTAAAGTTAAAACTGAGCACTGAAACAGCAAACATTTTGAGAACAATCTGCAACGTGTTTGCGACTTGTTTGACGTTTCAGAATTTAGCAAACCATTATAATTGAAAATACAAAACGATATGTTTATAAAATATGTATCAATCATAAGCAGAGATATTGCACACATCAGCTCTGAACAAATTGCCCCAATAAAAAGTACTTTAAAAATGTATGTTATATACAGTCGGGAAATGAGTTCGAAGGAACTGACATTTTCTACGTCCTGAAATCGTTTCCATTTAAAAACGAGAAAATGAATGAATCGGATCTCACTTTTCACAGCCATTCCGAGATTTAAATTACTACGTTATATGTATTTTACATATCATAAATCGCACGCAAAATAACTGTAATGGTTATTTTTTTAATCGAACACATTAGCAGTAAGATAGAGCATTTCTCTCGTGACCTTTGGATGTCGAAGTAGATTGAACGTGTATAAAAAAATGGAAGACATTCTCACGTACATAATTTTTCATCTCATGTGCCGTTTCTCATTAATATTTATTCGGAAGCAACAATAGGATGAGCGGTCATCGGAGAGGGAAAAAAAAGGAAATTGCTTTTCCCACGAAAGGTTTTCTTCCATATATGTGTTGTATTTCAATTATATTAAAAAAATAATGTACGCAATTAAATAACATGATCGAATATAGAAGCTGCTTTTAAAAGCGTCTCTAATATAGTACAATATTTACATTTCTAACCTCCTATATGTGAGATAATCCCAAAATAAAACTAAAAAATCGCTTTTAAAGGATTTTAATAATTTAAAATATAATTCCCTTCTAAAGATATAACCTTCTTCTACCTTTCGGTATATTTTTTTATTTTATTACATAAAATTTTTGAAGCTTTGATTCAAAAAATATACCATATATTTGTAGATCGAAATAGATGGTAGTCAGAAGGAGCAAGGTCTAGATATCAAAATGGATGAGATAAAACCTTCCATACAAATTCCTTGATTCTATTAAGAGTCAATTTCGCAACATTGGGACGCGCCTTTTTTAAATTCCTCGTGCAAACGATCCAGTTGATCACAATGAATGCTTGATTTTATTATTTTACCTGGCTTAAGAGTTTCGTAATGCATAATCCCTTTAAAATCCTACCACAAACACAGATTTTTTTTACAGTGCGCCCTGGCTTTGAGGTAGTTTTTGCTACTTGAACTTTGCTTTTCTCATTCCTGATTATCAAATGATCAAGAAAAGGCTACTCATTTTCAATATCCAGAAGCTTGTGCCTGCTCTACACTCAGGAAGTAGGCCAAGGTTGGCCAAGGACGGAGAATATAGTGGGTTACTTCGGTCGAGCTCGGTTCTGCCCGCTCTAAAATTTATCGGAAGTTGTCCGAGGTTACCAAGAACGAGAGGTAAAGTGGGGGTAATTCAGTCGACTTGGCCAGCTTCGAGCGCTTCCGAAAATTGTCGGCAAACGGACCGAAGTCAAAGGAACCAAAGTCGGAGCTGCTGAGATACTTCCCCTTTCGCTCTCTCGCGTGTGACGACAGTGAGAGAGATAATGATATTCTTTTTCGCAAACTGAGATAGAACAAATATCTCGGTTCAATTTCAGTATGCGCGTAGGCGTCCTATGGTCAACACGCATGTCGAGCGCTGCATCGTGGTCACGCGGTCAATTTATAATACTACATGCTTATCGGGGACTTCAATAGACTCTTACTGACATCTTTGAATATTTTAGGGCACCAAAAGGGATTAATTCTGTTTTTGATAGTATATTCTTCTAACAGATATCGTTATTATATTTTTTTTCATATAAAATTAAATAATTAAAAAATAATTAGTGTTATTTGATTTTGTTAAAAAAAATTCGTTTCGAATATCCCTATCTATTTTCCTAGATCGGTTTATATAAATGTCACACCATAACGATTTCTTATTTAGAATTGATGACGACAAATTCTAGGATAGTCACAGATGTGGTGTTCGTATTCTGAAGTATAATTTTTATGCCTTATGGCATTTTGCAAAAGCCGACAAAGATTTTGCGTAAATTGAATATTTACGACCGAAAAGTTTTGACTGATATTGCATTGGTGAGTGCCCACACAAACTTTTATGATTATCAGTAGCGTAATTTTAATAATATGACAATTTAAAAATTGCGATTATTGGGCACATTTTTCGATCGCGCGGTTGTACGTGACAGAAGCCGCCGTCCGGACGGCATATGAAATTTGCAACAGTGTAGTTGCTTACTCGAAGTCGTAGGTCTCGGCCGACTTCAGTTGTAACTTCGGTTCGGACAACTTCCAGAGAGTGTAGTGCAGGCATTAGAATATGCTTATACGCGCCGACTTATCTCCAAGCCTTCCCAATTTTTTTAATGTGTCTATGCACTGTTGAATCAAACTGGTTTAATTTCTCAGCCAGCTGATGGATAGTTTGAGTAGGATTTGCTTCCATTTCTACGGCTAGGACATCGTCCTCTATCTGGTCTCCCACATCCAGATTAGAGTCTCTAATTACTCGAACCATCAACTACTCGAGTATCGAATATTAAAATTTTAAAATACTCGAGTACTCTAGTACTTTCGAGTATTTACCAAATGTACCAAAATAGCTATTATTCAAATTCGTGCACATATAAATAAATAAATAAAATACTTAGTATGATAATTTTTACGATTATTTTAACTTCACGAACATACTTTTTAAAAACAATAATGCAAAAAGTGTCTCGAATTTAATATTACTGCTAACCTTTGGTTTTATTATTCCCGTTATGGAAAAAACCCTTTCCGTTGCTGTTGATGTTGGTCTTATTGTCATTAACGCGTTGGATAAGGCTTCTAATTTATATCTGTTCGCTTTTTATAGATATAAAATTTTTTGAACTCTCTTTTTATGTTCTCTTCTTTCATTCCCTTCTCTGCTTTTCTCTTATTTCCTTCGACTATTGACAAAATAGCATTTTGTAATTCTTCTTGAATAGATTGTTTTTCTTAACAATATACAATATTCTACTCCTTCTGATTAATGCGAAGAATTTAAATCTATATCCTTCGAAGATGTATTTGGGTGAATCCCTTTCACTCTAGAGCTAAACGGTTCGCAAAGAACTGACTTTACTTTAAATGCCTTTAAAACACACAATTGTTTTGATTTATATTTTAAGCTGAGGGATCAGTAAAAACAATTGACAACACTTTGTGCTACAACTGCATAGTCATAAAACCTAAAAAAAAATTTTGTTGATATTTCATATTGTTCATTGCCATAAATTAGATAAGTCGTATCTGTCGAACAGAAAACACAAAATAAATTTCTCCGTCGTACCCACTAACATAGCCGACGACCGGAACTATGCAACTATGGAACTATGAAAAAATTATACCTGATAGTAACCGCTCTAACTCGGGACTTCGGGCATAAACGCCAAATAAAAGCAAGACGTTAACCTTTACCGGACCGAGTTAAAGTTATTTTTGTTTCTGAAATATTTCAAAATTTTTAATTTCGAGTATTAATCGAGTAATTTTCAAAATACTCGATTATCAAGTACTTGAAAAATAGACAAGTATACTCGAGTATCGAGTACTCGATTACTCGAATTGGAGACTCTAATCCAGATATCGTAATTTCACGTTCGAATTTTTTCGAACCATCTTTGACGTTTGCGAATATCTAATAAATCACCACCCACTTCACAAATATTTTTAGTGGCCGTATTTCCCATTTTTTTAAAATAAATTCACGTAAAATAAAATTTTGTATTTATTGCTTACTTTGGAATATAGAGTCAAAATTTGCACCAACACAGATTTAACAAAAAAAATACTGACTGAAAAATACGATATTTATTTTGGGATCACCTAATACGAATTTCGATTTTTTTATGTTTCCATAACGCAAAGAAACAATAGTTATAATAAACATTACACATTATTCAGTCTTTGAAAAATATGTAATTGTAATAATAAAATGATTTTTAAGAAATACACATATATGGTCACATAAAAAAATTAAAATAGAGAAAAATTCTCACAAAAATAAACATCATTCTAATTTATAGACATCAACGAGCGGAATAGACACAAGCCTTTAATATATTTTTTTATGCTAGTAATTATATTATAATAACAAATATTTTTATTAACACATTCACTCCACAATTCTAGATAATGATTATCCATTTAATATCCATCATTTATACATATGCAATGTCCGTAAAAAATTGATTTTTTCTTCTCATTTCGATCGTTCACGCCAAAATCGCTCTGACGTGCCAAATAACGACCTTCGTGTGCGAAATAATTTTCGATGATGCAAAAACACAACGACATAATGATATGTAACGAAAATTTTTGTAGAAAAAAATACGCTGCGCTTATACGGCAATCTCGTTAAGCAATATGCGTTCAGTGAATGTGTGCTATTCATTACCAAATATGTACGTGAAATAAAAAAGCGCGTAACTGTACTGGCGTAATTTTGTTACCTTTGTATTTTGAAATAACATATAATTTCAAAAGAATACGATAGGATAATGCATTATGGACTGGAAGGAATGATGGGAATCGGCCGAGACTAAGCAATATATTATCTAAGCTTGCAGTGGTTTTAAACGTTCTAAAGCTTAAAGTAATTCTATTCAAAATCTATTCAAATAAACGTGTTATTTGTAACCTAAATATTTTAATTATTTAGAAACCTCGGAAACTTTACGGTTCTAAAAAAAAATCTAGATAAAATTATTATTTTTTTCCTATATACATATAATATGCATTATTGAGTTTATTTTAGATTAAAAAAATATATCTTTATCGTTTTCCAATACTAAAGAAATATATTTTTATCATTTATTATGATACTATGCTAAGCTTTTTATTCTAGCTTATAGTGTGAAAAAGTGAAACGTGCTTCTATTTAATAAAAACTCGTACATCAAAACAAATTTCCCCATAATAAATTTAGACTCAAAAATATACAAATGGTTGTACTATTTATTATTTAATATTTAAATTTATTAAAAAGCACTGCTGTCTATTACTGATTGCTCAATGAATTATTTCGTGGAACTTTAACTAGGAAATAGGATTTTACCAAATTAATTTTCGATTAAAATATATTTATATATACATATATATAAATTCATTGTTTTCAAATAATTTTGACAAAATATTAAATAAACATTTTAATAATTTTTTGCCTAAAATTATGAATCATTGTATATAATTAATATTTTGAATGCCAATACAATTTAATAACAAATTAGTCATTTTCGTTATAGGAATACTACGTTATAGGGGGGACTAGGCACCCATACAAAATTTGAGGTTAGGTTTTTTCAACTGTATTTTGTGAATGCCAGTGGAGTGAAACGCAACAGTTTTTTGAGTTATTTTTTTAACATGCGTAAGCCTACATTTTATAACAGGATAATTTTTTTATTGTTTTCTGTCTGCATATCTTCTCGAATTTTATAATATGGTGCTTGACATTTTTCTCATTGTTTTTTCAATTCAGCAGGTTGCTCTGTAGAACAATCGGATTGAATAAATTATTATATTTACATGGGTTTTGCATTTAAATTTTGAAATAAAAAATTTAAAAAAATTACGTATTATTTTAAATGCACTAAAATTTTAATGTTGGATGTAGTGTTTTATATCATATATATAAATATATTTTATCATTCATTTATACTTTTTTTATATTTGTAATAGATATGTATTACATAATTAAATAATTTTATTATAAAAAATTAGAATGTTTAAAACCCCCTGAAAAGTGTATAGATAATGTATTTAAAAAAACGTGTACATTGATTTGCTTGATCATAATTTTCCATAGCTATACAAAAATAAATATTTTCTTACTGTATTGTGATGAATAGCTCTGAAATGTTATAATAGCGCGGCGACGTTTCGCCTGTCAGTTACTACGTGTAGCGAAATCAAGGGACAAACAGTAACATTTAAAAGTACGCTGTACGGGGGAATGCTATAGGGGGGTTTATTATTTGCTGACTAAGACAAAATTGCGCGGAGAGTAACAAGAAAGTGTCTCTTATACAATATAACTGTTTAAAAACAGTCGTTATTTATCAATTTAGAGAAAAAAAATTGTTAGCGTACGCTCGGGATAAGGATGCCGGTTTGTTATTGTGTGCGTGTACATGTATATGAGAGGGAGAAGCGATGTAGCTTGTACTTCGTTGTCTCGCTTTCTCTTTTAAGGACAGTCGCTGATTCGTCAGCGCTGGTATTCGTCATTAAAGTGCAGTGTAGCACAGAAGTTCGATCTTCTCTAGTGATTTATTTTAAATAATTTTGTGTTGATATTGGTTTAAGACCCAGATATGGCCACTGTCCCATGGGTAGGTCACTAAACTCGTGCCACTGTTTTTTATTTATAAATTAAATTTTAAGAGAACAAAATTTCTTGGGCATATCTGGGTTAATTGATATCAAGACTTCAAATATACACTGTAAGTTATTCGTTCTCTTACCCATGGATTAAAATATTTTATTTTTGTTGTTGGTTTTTTTACACTATTCTCTGTAAGGCTTAAAAAAGTTATTATTCTTATCGTTGCGCCAATGATATTTTTTTAATTTATTCAATGGATTCTAATGATTTAATAGAGTCGTCGAGCCATTAAACAATCTGCGAATAATTTCTTTCCCCATTTTATATCTTTTTGCTTTTGAAGAATGGCTAAAGACTTCATTATTTTTTTGACTAGTGAAAGATTTTGAATTTTGCAAATATTTAATTAATGACATCAATGTCTGGTTTCTTCGATTATATAATATATTTTTAATTGTCCGTTGAAATTTCCAACTTAGCTCAGATGTATGTATGTTAAATAAACATATATTTTCTTTTAAAATAAAAAAATTAAATATTCTGAGCGAAATATTTTTGAGCCACATAGCTCACGCACACAATAACAAACCGGAATCCTTATCCCGAGCGTACTCTACCATTATAAAAAATGTCAAAACTTCTGTTTCAACTCAATATTAGGTTATTATTTTGAAGCTCTTAATAATAATTATGGCTTTCATTAAAATTATTTAATTTAAATATAAATTTACACGCTAATTTCAAATGGTGTAAATACATGTATTTTTTTAATAATGTTTCTCATTTTGAGAACCTATATTTTACACATAAAATTAAATTATCTTATCTTTAAAGCAAACATCTTGTACCGTTCAATTCATATTCTCTATAATATCCAGAAGCATTATATTTAATGTTTATTATCATGTGCTTAATAATTCTTAATCAATGGACGTTTTAATGTTGACATTAAACCAACATACGTTAATCAAATACGCCTAAATAAATAATATTAATCAAACACGTTATACCTATATTCCATTCACGTATTATACAAGCATGTAAAATCTGCAACAAATCTAAATCTGATAGCTTTATGTTATATATTCCAAAGACGAAACAGTACACCGTCGAAAGCATATTATTATACCAGATTATACAGTACACGCGGAACAAACACTACCGTTATCTCATGACTCATCACTCGGGGCTCTCGAGTGATTAATAAGTAATATTGAGCAAAACTTGTGATATACTGTATCGTTCAAAGATTTGTTATGGTAATTTATAATGCGGGTGTGTTGAATAGATTGTGATTTATTACAGTGCAGGGGATGATGTGTGAAAAGCTTTTAGAAATAAATATGACGAGTCATAGATAGGGGTGGCGCTGTTAAATGTTTCCCATGACTGACCAATTGATGTGAGTCAAATTATTAAAATATTTACCGGATTTTATGTATATGTATAATACTTCACATTATGAAGAATATTGCCATTTGATTAATACATATTTATATTGGAATAAAATGCTTCCATGACTCATAAAATATGTATCAGTGTATATAAATAAAAAATCATAAGTGCTTTGAAATCTAATTAATATCGATTTTGTACCATGTGGGTGTATACTATATTTTTTATCCAGCGTTCTCACGCATTCCTCGCATTATGTCATGCTCCCATAGAATCATGAAGTTCAGTGGGTGTATTGAGAATTTAGATCTATAGTATTGTATATGAAGCTGCAAGCAATGCTCAAGGTCGTTATAATCTTCCATTTATAATGTATTTAGCTGGACATGGTCTGTAGCACACACATCAGACGCTGTACCGCATTATATCGATTATTATCTACATCGCTATTACGTATAATAAATAAGTAAGTCGGTAATTTATAAAGTCAAAGCTTCGGATTTGCTATGTCGCTCTTTTAATTCGGAAAAATGCCTTCACGAGATGAATTCTGTGAATTTCGCGACACAAAGTGGGTCGAATGCGCGTGCTTTGCACGTTGATTAACACCATTCGTCAAGGTGAAGTACAGGGTGTCCCGAAAAATTGCGTAAAAATGATAAGAGATAAGTTATATACATTACTAGGGTTAGGTATAGAATTAAAATAATATTTATATATTTCTGCAAATGACGTCCTATAAATATTTTCATCTTTGAAATTTAAATTTAAATTTGACATGGCGGTTCTTATACGTATTTTGATTATTTTATCAACTTTGATGCATTTTTTTACATGTTTTTGAATTTATAATAGATAATTATAAATGTTAACTTTCATTAAAAAATACGGGTATTGTAAAATTAGAAATGTATTATATAATTGCGTCAATTCTGGAAAAGGTGTATTTTTGTAGTCGTCCTAGCAAGTGCATAATGGCGAGCCTCTAACTCAACACGTGCGAAAGACCTTTTTTTGGTTCTATTCATACAAAGCAATATCGATGACATTTAAAAATTAGAATTAGAGATCCAACGCCATTTCAGTTCTCAATTAACCAGGCCGAACCAGACCATTTGTTGCTACCTGATAATGATCTAGTTAGACTGCCTTTTTCATAATGGCTTTTTAAAAATCAGCAATGTCAACGCTATTATTTCTATGAAACGTGGGTTCAAGTGTCAACTATAATTTGTAAACAAATTTTAACACAAATGGAGTCGCGTCAAAAGACTACAACTTGTTCCTTTAAATAGTAATGTTTATTGTGAAACTACTACCTAGAAAGTGGTTGCTTTTGAAGGAAATGTTCCGCTTCTTTTATATTTTGTATGTATAAAAACGAATCAATGTACTTCAGAGGTCGGTTTTTACTTTTTTTGTACATATATTCTTGCTATGATATTCCCCCTTTTAGGAGAACGGGCCCCGGGAATTTGTTCCTTCTCCCCTCCCCTTCTCGGCAGGCTCATGATCACTTTCATGGATGGTCCTGACATTTAATTAAATATATTTACAGTTGTATAATTGCGTCAATTCTGGGGAAAATGTATTTTTTCGTCGTCTCAGCAAGTGCATAATGGCGAGCCTCTAACTCAACACGTGCCCGCGACCTAATTTTTGGTTCTATTCATAGAAAGCAATATCGAGGATATTTAAAAATTAGAAGCTTTTAAAACATAATAAAATTATTTTGACGTAATTTCACCTTTATTTTTAATAAATTCTTGTATTCTACCTGGCATCGATAAACACAGTTTTTCAATTATTTTAAGATTGATCTCCTCTTCCCATACCATGATATGTTTTTTCAGCTCGGCTAAATTTTTTGATCGTTTTTTTCTTAATTGTTGTTTTATGAGTGCCTATAAATTTTCAATTGGGTTCAAATCGGGGATGTTTCCTGGCCATGTTAATGATGTACTCTTTGAATTGTGTAATCTATAGATGGAGAATTAATTTGAATGTAAAAACTATTACTGAGCTCGATGGCATGGCGCAGAATCGTCTTGCAAAATGGGTTCAGCAGTATGTTCGGAAAGTTCTTTAAGGATTGCAATAAAATCATTTTATACATGTTTGCATTCATGGTGCCCTGGACGAAATTTACAGAGCCTAATCCATAAGCTGTCATGCACCCCCAGATCATCACATAGGGTGAGTGCTTGATGAATCGATTAATGCATAAAATATGAAATCTTTCGCTTTTTTTTACGGCGCACATCTGCTCCAAACAGATTAAATTTGGATTCGTCGGAGAAAGCCACTCTTCTCCAATCTTCGGCGGTCCAATGGCGATGAGCTTTTGCCCATTCAATGCTATTCATTTCCATTTCCTCAGTAGTGTTTTTTTTTTGCAAGGTTTCGCGTTTTAAGTCCAGTTTCAACCAAACGTTTATTTACTGTCCGTCTCAAAATATTCGAGTTTTCTGCTTGTATTTCAGCAGCAGTTCTGAATGGATATTATTTATGATATTCTTTATTCTGCGGTCTTCTCGAGCAGACATCATACTCTTCTAACTACCCCCTTGAATTCCTGTTTCGCGATATTTTTAATAAATTTTTGAATAGCAGAACCACTCTTCGCGTTATATCTAGAATTAAAACATTTTTTTCGAGATATGCTATTATCTTAGATTTTACCGTGATCGACAATTGTTTAGATCTCTTGATGATTTTGGGTTTATCTGTACATAACCGAGGCTAACGTTACAAGTTAAAATATTTTGTAAATTATTACTACAGATGTTCTTGATCATAAAAAAATACAATAGAACAAGTTTTAAGCAGAGAATACATTTTAATAATAGAATTCGTGAAATATTGCCTATGAAACTTTCAATTGGATACAACTGCAATATGAATCATTAATATACAATGTTTATGAAAATAAAATAATATTTAAAAAAAATAAAATGATGATAGTATTATAATAAAATAAATATAAAATAGTTAACTAATTGTATCTATCACCAATTATTATATTTCATTAAAAAGTTTATCTTATATTGTAATTTACATAGGGAGAGATAGTTACAAATTAAATAATATTTATATTATTGAAAAATATGTTTATTTTGTGATAATCTGTACCTTTATGCCTTAAAATGCCATTTTTGAAAATTAGAATAGACCTCTGACATCAGAGGGAATACCGTTGTGTCTTTGAGCCCTTGAGACACGAGCAATTCTTGCTCTTGCTTTGCGAATGTGACTTATTCCGAGATCTTGAGGATCGTGACGCAATTTACAAATAATTGATAGTTAAACGATTATGCAGCGTCCTTGTATACTATACTAGAAGGAAATTATTGTTTTGATTGCTTGCGATTATAGCTGTGATCTCAGCGCCTTTCATGAAATATTTATAACTCGTTATAAATAAATAATATTGTATAATATAAATAATTAATGGCTTATTTTTAATTTGTATATATATTAAATAAAAACATATACTACAAATTTATTTGAATGCCTATTATATGTTATTCTTAATCAATGATTGAAATTTTAATTAATTACGCATGCATAAATTATATACGCATTAAATATAATTAATTCGAAAGACGTGTTGTTAACATATTATTTATTATTAATTAATGCAAGGAATGTAAAATATTTATATAACATAATATTATTAAAAGTCATGGTCGTAATACGCAAAACTATTTATAATTTAGACAATATTCACTCGACGCGACAGCTTACTGCGCGAGAACTAACAGCATTGGAATTTTTAAATAGTTTTGGAATCTCATATTTCTGACAAATAATACGCAAATTACAAATACCTACATTTCTGACAAATACGCAAGCATATTTTTTGCTGTATCAACAGTTTCAATATCTATGTATTACATTGCTTGTTGATCTGATCCATCAATGTCGTTCAATAGATTCATCAGATACATTTTCCGCTTGTCACATTCATATGTATGAACCACCGTCGACGTTTTTCCCGACATGTCGGACAGAACACGTCGAGTTTCGCAATGTAATTGTCGGTATTACCGAACGCTTTGGGGACAGGTGAAGATCTCAACAGCGCCAATTAAGGCGTGTGCTTCCTCTTTCTGTTGCAACAAAAACTTCGCTTTTATGAATAATGCATCGGCACATCGCATCGTATAACGGTGCATCCCTCTGACTTGTCACCCTGTCCTGTCAACGAAGTGAACCGGTCATCTAGGTCAAGCGGCATTTCGGCCTTACAGATTTTTATCAACGAGTGAGAAAAGGGCTTCGAGGTAC
Organism: Plectrocnemia conspersa; assembly: GCF_051122295.1. Taxonomy (NCBI): domain Eukaryota; kingdom Metazoa; phylum Arthropoda; class Insecta; order Trichoptera; family Polycentropodidae; genus Plectrocnemia; species Plectrocnemia conspersa. The sequence goes on from NW_028277175.1 coordinate 26,202,606, forward strand.
GCTTTGTAGATTATATTGTAGATATTCAAAAGACGCATTATCCATCGCGCACGATTGCAGCATCACGCCGTGGGAGAAAGTACAAGAGGTGTCATTAACCGATCAATACCAATGCACGTCACGAATAGCTCGAGTAGAGTCAAAGGGTATTGCGAACGGCCACCGGTATTACTTTGAGGTTGTCTTGAACTATAAGGAATGTTTATGACAGGAAGTGATTTTAGCAAGTTATGATAAAAGAGTTTACATAACAAGAGTATAATTCCTGAACTACACTCTCTGGAAGTTGGTCAAGGCTGGCCAATGACGGAGAATATAGTGGGTTACTTCGGTCGAGTTCGGTTCTGTCCGCTCTAAAATCTCTCGGAAGTTGTCCGAAGTTACCGAGAACGGGAGGTAACGTGGGGGTAACTCAGTCGGCTTGGCCAGCTTCGAGCGCTTCCGAACATTCCGAACAAAAGGACCGAAATTGGAGCCGCTCTTTCGAGCGCGAGCGGTGAGATACTTCCCTTTTCGCTCTCTTTCGTGTTAAGTTACGAGAATGAGAGAGATAATGATAATGTTTTTCGCAAACTGATATAGAACGAGTAACTTGGTTCAATTTCAGTATGCGCGTAGGCGTCCTATGGTCAATACGCATGTCGAGCGCTGCATCGTAGTCACGTGGTCAAGTTATAATACCACATGCTTATCGGGGACTTCAACAGACTATTACTGACATCTTTGAATATTTTAGGGCAACAAAAGGGATTAATTATATTTTTGATAGTATATTCTTCTAACAGATATCGTTATTATATTTTTTTTCATATAAAATTAAATAATTAGTGTTACTTGATTTTGTTAAAAAAATCGTTTCGAATATCCTTATGTATTTTCCTAGATCAGTTTATATAAATGTCACACCATATCAAATTCTTATTTAGAATCGATGGCGACAAATTGTAGATAGTCACAGATGTGGTGTTCGTATTCTGAAGTATCATTTTTATGCCTTTTGACATTTTTCAAAAGCCGACAAAGATTTTGCGTAAATTGAATATTTACGACCGAAAAGTTTTGACTGATATTGCATTGGTGAGTGCCCACACAAACTTTTATAATTATCAATAGCGTAATTATAATAATATGACAATTTAAAAATTGCGATTATTTGGCACATTTTTCGATCGCGCGGTTGTACGTGACAGAAGCCGCCGTCCGGGCGGCATATGAAATTTGCGACAGTGTGGTCGCTTACTCGAAGTCGTAGGTCTCGGCCGACTTCAGTTGTAACTTCGGTTCGGACAACTTCCAGAGAATGTATTGCAGGCATTAGATTAGCTCGGTTTTTACGTTAGTGATATGTTTGTCAATTATTTTGAAGACGCATTTTGTAAAGTTCGCCTTTTTTTTAATTTGAAAATGATGGGACAGCGAATCTGCAATAATTTTTTCAGTGAAGTGATGCAGAAATCGGAAAAATGTTCACCCATTATTGCAGTCCGAAAGTTTTCTTTTTTACACTACAGAACCACTAATAGTAAATGAGTTTCAGTAATGATAACTAGACAAGTTAAAAAGGTCCTGTTCAGCCGTCTTTTCAAGTTGTCCATATTGAGGAATTGGCTGCCTCGATGTTGACGTGCTGTTGAAGTCTCTTTTCATGTTTAGCAGCAAAACTTTTTATAGTCTTCGACACCTAGGTCACAATGTATGTCTCTATCGAGGACATACTACGGAGCATTCACAATGTTTCGTAACACTTTATTTTGAACATTTTAATCTGGCACTGCTTAGCACATCTCCAGATTTGTATGCCGTATTTTATTGTATATTGATAGTTTGGAGTTTCTTCCCATAATCAAATATAGCTTTTCTCTCTCCTAGTTCCTTCCACCGAATGCTGTATTTACAAATGGAATAATGTAGCCGTTTATGAAAATTTGCAATTGCTTACTTATATCTTTATTAGTGAAGTTGATATGATTTATATAAATTAAAATCATTACTATATTTTTTATATTTACCAATCAATCGGAGTAATGATATGTATATCAAACGTATATCCGTATCGTGTGCTTTAGAGCTAATAGTAGGGGCGTAAACCAAAACTTTCCATCTCTTTCTGAATTATGAATAATGTTTAAATGGATAGCTCTCGAACTGACTGTGTCAACGCAAATATTGTATAGGTTATTTTATGTTTTTAGCAAACTCAAAAAAAAAATTGTGAGTTTGCTAAATACTTCTTGCTAAAAATGAAAATCTTTAGTAATTTGTTTTAATTAAAATGTTTTTAATGAGTTTTTTGCTATCGATGATTCTTTTGGAATATTATTTTAATAGAATTGATTAATTTATCTTACTGTATAACTGTTCAAGCTTTAGTTTAGATATTTTAGTGAATTAACGTTTACCAAATTATTATGATGCTACTTAATTTTACAGACTTTGGTTAAAATATGAGTAAAGGTGAAATATAATTTCATTTTTATCGAGTAGTAGTTAAAATTTGATATTATAAAAAAAAATATTGAAATAAATAAAAATAAATATTACTTATATTTTGCATTATAAAACTATTTACTATAATTTAATTTAATAGTGTGCAGTTAAATGTAGCCTAGAAATGCTTAAATTATCATTTTGATTAAACAAATAAGCAGTTTGAAGTACCCCAGAAAATATTCTAAACTAGCTAAAGATCTACATTTTTTTAAACTAAAGCGACAATAAAAAATATAAAAAAAACAATACTATACATACATAAATATTTTTGCCACAAAAACAAGATGTATAGAACAACACGCCAATTTCAACTAACGTTTAGTTTTTACAAAAACAAACTGTTTTTACATACCGTTTTTTATCGATAACATTATCATTCCGAGGCAAAATTGCTATAGAAATTTCTATAAAAATCTCTTAAAGACGCATATGTAATATAATTTGACATGTGTATATTTGCTAAAATTACGCTCTTAATCAAAAATAAATATTTTATTATGTTTCACGATAAATTTATCTATTATTTATTATAAACATACTATAATATATCATACATACATTAATTAAAAACAACAGGAAAATTTTTGTACAATAATTTATTTTTCTTGTACATTTTCTTGTACTAGTCAATATCTTTGATGATATATAAATATAGGTTTCTGTCACATACATTATTTTTACAATGCTCAACAACGCCGTTTACGACCTTTTAACCGCTTAGCATTAACATTCTTCATTTTAAAGTTTAAGGTCAAACAACGAACTCAAATTATCACGAGAATTACCTGGATTTTCATAATTATAAAATCACTTTGGTTTCTAGTTAATTTATTTTCATGTTTGTGTAACTGTTAAAATTCGCGCCACGATTCATTTAAATGCTATTAAAAAAAGTTTTCGCGCGATTGACACACATTTTAGTACACATTATAAGCTCATAAAATATACCTTTAATCAATCTTAATGTACCATTACTTAAGAACAAGAAAAAATCACGTTCATATCTGAAATGATTGATTTGTTTTTTTTTATGCTGCGTGGTTTACTTTGCCTGTGGGGACTGTCTTGTAATTATTTCAAATGCTCATTTTTAATTGTGGTACAAAACGCTTGGGGTAAGAATACCACAGTTAAAGCACAATCAACAATTAGGGAACTGAAAGGTTCACCCACACATTTTACGAACATTTTTTTATCAGTTAATACATATGATGTATTGACATTGATAAGTACCGGTATGTATATATATAATACATATATTCCTATGTATTATATTGTAGAAGTTGATTAGGAACCCACTCCTTGTCGAAGCTTTTCTAATGTACAAGAACTTTTATTTTCTATGGTAATATCTCATTTTGCAAACGATAAAAAACTATCAACACTCTGAATGATTGTCCCGCCATCTGAGACCATTGACCATAGCCAGATAGCGCATGTATTTATAGCGGGATCAAATCTAATTTTGCAACGTGACATGACATGGACCTTGAACCGCGCGATAAGTGTGCCATAACGTGTAACACATGAATCACACCATATCAAAACAAAACTGGTAAAAAATGTTGTGAGACATGTCGGGCGCCTAAACGTCACGTCAAGATTTCTTCTCATCTCTCGCAGCCGCATAAATCGTGGCATGTCCAAGAGAACTGGCTTCGCGTTTCGAAGCTGACCTCAATATCACTTTCAGTAAACCCACTGACTCACTGAGAGTACACACTCGGGTAATATCCGCATAACCATCAATATAACCATTGTTTCAATTGGTGCTTCATTCATTAGTCGAATGTCGAAATTAAATAATTAGGCACTTGTGCCTAATTGATATTTCTTACTAGTCGCTCTCATTGATTAGGATCGTGACCCAAAATCACTGCTTGGTTGGATTAATTTATTACTTATTGTGAGTTGTCTCTCAATTCCATATTTATATAAAACAAAAAAATGTACAGAATTTTTTTTTAATATAATAATAAATAGTCCGCAATGCTTACATCAACTGCGAATAGCTGGATGAAAAAACGATACTATTTAATATATAGCGTTAAATATTATTATATATTACAACTCTTTGTTTATGTGGGATCAACGAACTTGCATACGAGTTTTGATCCAGCAGGTCTGTTTTTGGACTAAGACGATGCGACACCTCTTTTCTTACATCTAATTAGCATAATTATATAAATAGGGGAATGTCCGTTGTTCGTCAGCATTCTTATTAATTACTTCAAACCATACGGTCAGTCGTCCGTCTGACGACCGACCCCCTAAATACCGATTTTCCTCGAGTACCATTAAATATATAACAATAGGTAAAAAGTTTGATAGCCGTGCTTATTGCTGGGTTGTCCAATACTCTTGTTCTTGCATACGAAAAACGAAGTTGTTATAGATTTTTTGTATATTTCCTACTAGCTACTAAAACTAGTTATACTTTTTTAAGGTTTAGTAACTCTAAGGGGTGTGACTTCGCAGCCAATAAGACACAGATGGAAATTATTAACAATTTTATTTAGTTTATATTACATTTGTATATTACATCATTATTTTCTGAGCGATGGTGGAGAAGCTAGCGGAGGGATGATGTCAGTGGATGATCCTCAGACAGTATAGCGGAGATTGATCCCTCGTATGGCTCGTATGTCCGCGGGCGGGCAGTGTCTGCTAGTATCTTTGAATGTCTGACAGTTTCTACCCTCTCCTCATTAGCGACAGAAACCAGCCTTAAGTATTCAGGGCTGCAAAGCTTGCTGACCAATCACAATCATGCAGCGATCATCCAGTCAATCGTTGCACTCGCTTCTTAGAACAACGAGATATGTACATTTGCTTGAGGGACATATCCAACTTCGGATTTTGCAACGGGAATATTGTAGCATTACTGTGCTTTTTGTCTTCCGGTGAAATATTATTTGTTTTGTTACAAAAAAATATTCATTCAATGCACCGGAGAATCCTTGCGTGTTATTTATGTGACCCTTTTTTCTAGTCGTAACGAGGGCCTTTGTGTGATCCCATCCTTTACACTATATTGTCTTGTTTCTCTCAATTGTTAATAAATGATCACTTTTGCTCACAGTTAACAATTGGGGGATATAAACGAAAGAAATACAGACATATATCGCATCTCGCATATTGCTCCATAGTTTGTCTGCATTTCAATATTACACTATGTTTTAAAAATATGAAAGCTATAATTACAATAATTTTTGCGAGCATATGACGGACATATTTTGAGAACGAATTAAAAATTAAAATGTATTTGGACTTCACAATTGAAAATATAACTTCACATTCACTGTAACATTTACACATCGTATGTAAATAAATTATGAAGTATGTAAATGTATATATTACTACATATGGAAAAGTAGAAATCTAATCATACACATTTCACTGGTAAATTTATATATATCTGTGAAAATGTATTCCGATATGATTTCACTGAAATGATATAGTTTAAAAAATATTTTTGGGGATAGATTCGACTGCTTTTTTTATGAGGGTTATTTAGTTTTTTTTTCCTCTCCCACCCCCACCCCAAATACATTTGTTTCATAGATCTCTCTAAAATCCGAGGTTACCAAGAACGGGAGGTAAAGTGGGGATAATTCAGTCGACTTGGCCAGCTTCTAGCGCTTCCGAACATTGTCGGCAAAGGTACCGGAGTCAAAGAGACCGAAGTATCGGTGAGATACTTCCTCTTTCAGCTCTTTCGCGTGTTAAGTGACGAGAGTGAGAGAGATAATGATATGGTGTTTCGCAAACTGATATAGAACGAGTAACTCGCTTTAATTTCAGTATGCGCGTAGGCGTCCTATGGTTAACACGCATGTCGAGCGCTGCATCGTGGTCACGTGGTCAAATTATAATACCACATGCTTATCGGGGATTTCAACAGACTTACTGACATCTTTGAATATTTTAGGGCAACAAAAGGGATTAATTATATTTTTGATAGTATATTCTTTTAGCAGATATCGTTATTATATTTTTTCATATAATATTAAATAATTAAAAAATAATTAGTGGTTCTTGATTTTGTTAAAAAAAATCGTTTCGAATATCCTTATGTATTTTCCTAGATCGGTTCATATAAATGTCACATCATAACGAATTCTTATTTAGAATCGATGGCGACAAATTCTAGGATAGTCACATATGTGGTGTTCGTATTCTGAAGTATCATTTTTATTCCTTATGGTATTTTGCATTAGCCGTCAAAGATTTTGTGTAAATTGAATATTTACGACCGAAAAGTTTTCACTGATATTGTATTGGTGAGTGCCCACACAAACTTTTATAATTATCAGTAGCGTAATTTTAATAATATGACAATTTGAAAATTGCGATTATTTGGCACATTTTTCGATCGCGCGGTTGTACGTGACAGAAGCCGCCGTCCGGACGGCATATTAAATTTGCGACAGTGTGGTCGCTTACTCGAAGTCGTAAGTCTCAGTCGACTTCAGTTGTAACTTCGGTTCGGACAACTTCCAGAGAATGTAGTGCAGGCATAAATCTTATTGATAAACATCATTGGCACGCCCTTAAATAATTGTTATTGATAGTATCAGAATATTCCCCATAACAAAAGAGACTCCTATATTTATAAAGTTTTATTTAAAATATTTTCTATGCAAAGCACCATCCTTAAAATATAACAAAGGTATTGATTTATTACGAACACTATACGAACACAATTTCACTAAAATGTTTTGCCACATTCGAAAATGTATGATATTATATGGTAATTTCGGCAGGAAATCCTCCTTTCAATGTACCACATTGAATGTATGCACATACACTTAGCACCTGGTAAAATCTCGCACAATGCTTTAGTAAATGATAAATCATCCGCATTTTCAGTCGATTATCTACGAAACGACCTTGCATTGTCGCATACAAAAATTTTTATGTTTTGCCTTTTTTTCCGTTTCAATTCACTAAAATGTACCAAAAAATTACCTTGACTGACTGGCAAGACTTATCGCGTGTAATCCGTTTAAAAGGACCATTAGCCGCCTTCATTGTTTCTTTTTGCGCAATAATTATTTCGCAATTAGGAAAATCGGCATTGTTTTGACTCGTTTGAACGCTGTAGTCGTTTCCTTTGATAAATAGTTCAAAAGTCCATGAAACAAGTATTAAGTTGAATCGTTAAATATCTTGTCCGAATTATTTAACCTCTCAGATTTATTTAAATTATTATTTATTAATAGAAAAAATTGCGCTGTAAAATAATATGTTAATCTTGATTGGTGATAAATGCATGTTCGTTGCTAGATGACATTCGTATAAATTGGACGCGGTTCGTTTAATGAATTACGTGTGACATTTCGTTTAACCTTTGACTATTTTTAAACGCTCCGAGAAATCGAGTTGTTTTAGTAGCATTTTAATTATGGCATTGAAATTGACCTCTAGCACTTGCTTGCAAGTTCAAAAACTTTTAAGCATTGAGTTGTCAACATATATTGCCTCATTTATTTTGACTGCCATGTTTAACTTCTTACGCGGATCAGACCAGATCTTTTTAGCTTTGAGTTTGAGGAGCTGGATGATCCGAGACAGTGAAAGAATCGGTGAGCTTTAAACTTCTGAGGAAGAACAATGACGCAATCAAAAACCCCTTTGTATTTTTATTTTATTTCAATAATATTTTATCCTATTTCTATAGAGCGTTCCCCCATTTTTATACCCGAATCCTAGAGAAAATTTTAATAACAGCTGTTGCAACTACACTTTTCATATTTCGAACAATATAAATATGTATTATAAAAAAAAGAAATTTAAATTCGCTGACAGGAAAACTTTGTGGAAAGCCTCCATATATTTTTACAGTCTGCCGATTCCCACGCGGAACGGTTTTTTCTTATCTAATAATTAATGTAGTTTTTAGATGACCGAAGTAAAGAAAAGGCTGATTAGAGAAGTTGAGAAAAAAATTACAGAGCTTTTATATACGAATTGTAGAGAAATTTTTAACTCTTTAACCGCGGCTAATATTTTTGCGTGCCATTTCGAAATTGGCTTATAAGTGTTTTTTTTTTATCTTAAATTATACCAAAAAAACATATTACGAGGGTTCATCACACATTCAGGTGCCCAATGCAAATTAGCGATTTTCTTGATGAGTTCTATAGATGTCATCCGCAGTCAAAGGGTTAATAACAGCTGCTGCCACTTTACATTTTTCATATTAAGAACAATATAAAGATAGATTATTGAAAAAAAATTGTAAATTCGTCGACAGGATTTTTTTTTAAATATACATATAGATATACAGGCGGCCCTCGACTTTCGCACATAATTGGCTCCTGAAAATGTGTGCGAATGTTGAATGTACGAAAGTCGAGGATAGTAAAAAAAAAATAATTTGTGTGTATTTTAAAATATTTATTTATCAAGTAAATATAAGATGTTTAAGAGATACGTTTTAGTGGGGTTTGCGGGTGTTTTCTTTGAAAAGTAATCAAGAGTTAACTGTTTTCCACTATTCTTTTTCTTTTCCTCATATAGTATTTTATAACATGCTATGTTTTTATTGATCGCCCCACGCACTTGAGATATGCGTTCTCCATTGGGATCACAATCTTCTATAATATTTAAAAAATTTTCAAGGTGCGTGATGGCTTCATACATATTTTTTTTTTGTTAAAGAGTTTTCCAAAATAAACCTGTCTCAACTACATTAAATATTTGGCTAGAGGAATATTCTACATCTTCAATAATTTTGGATAATTAGGAAATAAATTCTTTTGCAGCATCTTTATCCGCATCAGCCTATTCTCCAGTAAATTTAATATTATGAAAAGAATACCTCATTTTAAAATTGTAAAATGAACCGTTACTTGCTTGAAAAGCCGTGTTAAAATCTTTTTTTAATCTATCCTTCCAATCTTTGTGCAAACTAAGAGCTTTTGCTTGAATAATTGAAATACTCAGAGGGACATCTTTTTGATGTTGGTCATCGATCCACGATGACAAAGATTTTCCGTTTCATCAATGTTTTTTCTTTGCTGTGTTTTTTTGGAAACATATCTTTAAAGATTGTGGAAATATATCTTTATTTTCCACAATTTTGAAAGTATTCTTTAATTATAATTTTAGTTGAAGATATCGTAGACCTGTTTGTATCATACGAACGTCCGATTGAAGCAAAAGATTCACCGCTATCAGAACGTTTTTTAAAAAAAAAATTTAATTTAAAAATATTGTTTTTTTTTTAAATGTGCGAAAGTCGAGGGCCGCCTGTAGTGGAAAGCCCACATACATTTTTACAGTCTGCCGATTCCCACGCGAAATAGTTTTTTTTATAAAAAGCTTTCAAGATGCATCCTTTTTTTAAACATCTGGCACGAACCCCTCATTTCTTATGCAGCAGTATTAAAAAACCCGCAGTAGTTATAAAACATTTCAAATTATTCGTACAAATTTAATTATTAATAAAAAAAGGCTCTATAAATTATCGAAGAAGTAACACTTGTGACTCTTGATAATATGGGTTTTACGAGGATCGCTTGTGAATTCAAAACATGTTTGTCTGTTGTCTTTAAATTCCCTATCATTACTTTTTCCATCTTTCGAGATGTCTTTTAAAGTATTGTAAATGATTTATGTAGAATCTTTTACTTATACTCTTTTTGTTTTACTTCTTGTTCAAACAAAAAGAGACTGACTTGGAAGCTTAAGATCCGGACACCGACCTGTTTTTATGATTGCTATTGACTGCGATACTGAATATAAATATAAATACATTTTCATAAGATTCGATATTCTCCCTCTCTCTCTCCATTAAACAAGTTTTCCGAAAACGTATCATTACAGCTTAAAATAACTCACGTAATATTCGTCATGCGCACTTACGCCGTTACGCATATGCATAATAGCACGAATTACGACGTAACTCTTCAGTGTGCGCGTGCGCTCTCAGGTGCGAAACGATGTAAGCGCCGTCGCGTGTCCCGGTCATTTTCTTTCGCTAATTGATAACACATGTGACCAACCACGCACATGATCCGAATGAAACCTCTTGACCATTAGCGACAAAATGGTAGCATGTGCGTCCCGACCAATTATCCCGGCGATAACCACTGTCGGCTAATTGTTAGCGCCGTTAACGTCAGTGAGGAGTATCGTAAGTTGTGGGAGGTCGGTACTTTAAGCTTTTTACCTCTCGTAACATTACATTGTATTTTATATTTATTTAATAAATATATGTGCAAGGCTTAACGGTAATGTACATAAAAACAATAATGTATAACTCTGCATATTTTAATAGAAGTGCCGTAGATGTGAATGTAGTGGCGTAGCAAATATAACTTTAGCTGGAGTTGGGATGTGATGTCTTCAGCAACTTTTACGAATCTCATGCGAGTTTATTTCGAACAAATAGGTTGAGTTGGAAATCTTTTGGCACGCCCCTGATTAAAAAAATGTCTATAATTATTTTTCATTTTACGCGTTACTCAAGCAACTTTATTAAATATACAATTATATTACTAAAATATCAAAAAATTAAATGTCAGAAATAGAGATTTTGTTACAATGTTCCCACTCACTTATGACCTATATCATTGTATTTAACGAAGTGTAGCGTCCTGTCATGATTTTCATGAGCTTTGGCATTGTATAGTTTGCTCAAGTGGTCAGAATGACAGTTTAAATGTTTGTTTTAAATACCGCCATTAAACCGTGCAATCATGTACAGATTTAACTCGCACTACACAATAATTTTAACTGATGTCAATAGCACTTTTATTGGTTTAGTCTTAGCTGCGCATTTACCATTTAATTTTAAATCTAAATTTAGTTTTCAATCAGCAAGTCTAAATAACGTCAATATTTTGATAGATCCGTACACGATGCACGCTAGATTGTATGCTATTAGGATTTCGCTCATTTCGCGTGGGTTTGTTTATTCCCAATACATACCATTTTTATTTTAAAAGCATTTGCTGTTCAATAAACACATGTTGATCTTACAATAAGAAGAGGACGGTAAGGCAAGGTCGGTGACATTGCTTTGAGGAAAGATTCTCCATCTCGACATGAGATCATCGATCCTCCTTCCTTAGTCTTGACTGTCTCGCTCCAGTTGGCAAATGTGAAACTTTCCGGCTTTCGTTAGTTGCGCAATTTGCTTGCCAAGAACAACGCTCCGGTGTATTTCGTTCGTTTATAATAGTCTTCGATTCCGAGAAGTCTGATTGGACAAATCATCGAAATTTGCACGCTCTACGAAAGCTGCAAACCGACGGCTCCCAAATAGTCATATAAATTGTTAGGTAAAATTCGTGCATTTACAATTTGTTTTACGCTGTTATGTGAATAGTGTATAACATTTTAGTGGTAATTGACGCTAACTGCCGACGATGGTGAATTAATTGATATTTATTATTTTTTGCAGTTTAGTGTGGTATTAGGTTGTTAATTTTTTATTGAGATAAAAAGCTATAATTTTATTTAAAATGCTCCATTTACATAAATTGCCAACAATTTAACATTGAATGAAAAATCTTCTTGATGATTATCAGTCGCTAAAGTCTTTCTTATAATCCCTCTTGTAGTTGGCCGTCCCACCGAAAGAGGTGGTGAAGGAAGCCATGGGTATAAATCAGGGGCGTATATTCAGGGTGTGCTAGGTGTGCGGCGCACACCCGCAAAACAATCTAAAATATAAATTTAGAAAATTTAGGGCGTAAAGCGACATCATTTTGCATACAGTAGTATGCAAAATTATAAAATTTTAATATGCAGTGTATAGTATGCATTGGTATTTGTCATTCGCTCTGAACGTTTTCGCGCGAGCGATCGTTTTGGAACAACACATAACGCGCCGACCTTGCGCGCGGCCGCCGACTAAAGTAAATTGTTCCGAGATTTAACGGCTGAAGTCGATCTGTCGGCTGGCAGCGCTCAGTAGTAAAATTGGTCTCGAATTTGGTGCGCGTACTTCAAAACGTCGCTGCTTTTTTATTACATTATATCACAATAACAGGTCACTCATTTTTTATATTTTGGCGTAAAATAGTTTATTATCTTATTTACATATGATCAATATTTAATTTTCTATTCTAGATTATATTTTTTTATTTACCCCAATACTGATGAAGAATACTGTTGAAGATATTTTGAATAATCCATTTTCAAAAATAAGTTATGAAATTAAATTGAAGATAATCAAAATTGGCAAACCACGTCCACCTCTTCCCAATTTATTAATGGTTTGCAAGCCAAAGTACTTGAAGTTTATCCATTGGCCATTTTTACACACTGCTATGCTCATATGTTGAATTTAACATTACAACAAGGT